>NC_058389.1:4003982-4311980 GCF_019915245.1 Fusarium musae
AGTCGACATCTGCAGATCTTGCTTGATGCACTGAATCACTATGCTGCCACCGAGACAGTGGTCTTGTTGAGTCTGTGTGCACGCTTGAGCACTGCGAATCAGGGGACAGAGTATGCTGGACTACGGCAAGAGGACGAGTCAACTTAGACTATGAGACTTGTTAGACAAAAGCCGATGGCAAAGGGGCGTTATAGAGATCAGTAGATTAGGATCACTGTCAAAATTAAGATACCACCAAACAACTTTTCAACCCTGACATGCACCTGATAATTCCCAAGGTCAAGGATCCACTGGAAAACTTGATTTCATTGTCTATATCGTGAGGCCCCATATTCCCATTGATCTCCCACTGAAAAGCCTATTTCCCCCAGGTACGCCATGCAGCAAATCCCAGGGTTGTATTTTTGTAGTGCCGCATGCACTCAACGCTTTGCCACTCCATCCCATTCCTATTCCCAGCCCATAATCCCATCCCGTAATGCAAAACGAAAATAAAGACCATCTCGTGAGAGCCAGGTGTATACCCTTGCCCGAGAACGAAGAACAAAAAAGAAGTAACCCGTCCCATGATGCCTGAGCGCTCACACTCAGGTTGATGCTACTCGAGCCCGAAACGACTCACTTCCAGTGAGTTGAGAAAAGGCCTCGCGAGAAGAGAACTAAGTAGATAAGGAAGAAAGAAGATAAACCGAAAACTCCTGTCTCATGCGGTCATTAATGCTCCAGTGCCCAATGGGACTGAGATTTGTTCGTCACTCATTTGAAAAGACTACGCAGATCCATCAACTTTTGCCGAGCTGCCTCCGCCTTGTCTAAGCTCCTGTTTTGGCCGTCCATGCTCAAGCTGGCAAGCTTCATCTTCTTCTCCTGAAGCTCCAGCATCTTCTCTTCGAAACTGTCCCGCATAATGTATCGAACGGTGCGGACAGGACGCTTCTGTCCCAGTCGGTGGACACGATCGATAGCCTGAGCCTCGGCGGCCGGGTTGTATTGCGGTTCCATCACGTATACGCTGTTTCCAGCAGTCAAGTTCAGACCCAGACCACCGGCCATGATTGATACCAAAATCACATGCACAGTGTTGTCCTCGCGGAATCTGTCCATGGCGGTAGTTCGCTGTGTGCGGCTCATACTGCCGTCGAGCCTAGTAAACACGATGCCGTTGGCGTTGAGTGCAAGCTCAATGAGGTCCAGATGAGAAGTCCAGCCTGAGAAAACCACCGATTTGTACGGAGGTTCAGACGGGTTTGCCTCAGTCGCTGCCTTGGACTTCAAAAGATCTTCGATCAAAGCACGAGTCTTTGTATGCGGGCCGCCATACTTGTCGAAATTCTTGACGGCATTTCGTGACTTGGGCTTAGCTGGACCGTCATGCTCCGCGTCCACCTCCCTTCGGTGAAGCTGTACGAAAGCATGTCTCACATAGGCATTACAGACTGGACAATATCCACTGTTCTCGCCCTCTGGCATCAGAGCCCTGGCCCGTTCCTCAAACGTTTTGACGCAGTTTCGGCAAATGACATGGAAACAAGGCGTCATGTAACCCAGAATGTCATCCTGGCCTTCTGTTTCAATATTAGAGCTCTCGTTGGAGCTGATCCTCCTGTTGCATTGAATGCATGCGTCGTTGTTCGTCTCCTGCATCAATGTGAACATCTCATGTGCTTTCTGATCGGAAAGTGCTGGTTTGTCATCATCGTCGTCATCATCAATATCGATTGCCATCTCTGCCGACATTCCCTGCAATGTGTCTAAGTCGGCGTCATTGAGTAAATCCTTTCCATGCGCACAGAGTAGCCGAAGTCGTAGAATTGCTTTGAGAATGTGAATGTAGGTATTACCGCCAAGTGCCTGGCCATTATTAGTTCCAGCGAGCACCTTGACTCGATCCTGAGCATTCTTTGCGAACAAATCGTAGATACTGCGTTCCTCGGGACTGAAATCAAGTCTTACTACAAGGTCCTCTCGAGGAGGCAGGTCGATCTTGTCTTTCAGTCGACGTAGCGTGATTGTGTCTACGAGGATTCGGAGTTTAGGCACAATCTCAGGATCGCATGCCTTGAATGGCTCCACAATGTACCGAAGGAACTTGGTTCGATCGTGGAATGGGTGAAGCCGAAGGAAGGCCAATAAGGCAGCAAGGTCGTCCAACCGGTTCTGCACGGGTGTACCGGTGACGGCCCATCGTCTGTCTGCCTGGAGTCGACAGATGGCCTTGAACTGGAGAGTGCTATGTTCACGAATCATGTGAGCTTCATCCAGCACGATCCTGAACCAGCCAATCTGCTCCAATGGATATTGGCCATCCTTCTTCTTCCGACGAGAACTGAGTTCATTCGATACAGAGCCATAGGTGGTAATCACGAGGTCGAAGTTTGCGAGTCTTGCAGGGTCCTTGATCCTGTTTGGGCCATGGTAGATGTGGTAGTCGAGAGCACCAGGTCGAATGTGTTGCTTGATCTGTTCCTCCCAGTTTGTTACCGTACTGAGAGGACAGACAAGCAAGGTGGTCTTCGCGTTCCTCATCAACGGAGTCAAGGCAAGTGTTGGCTGCTGAGATAGGACCTCGTGCTTCGTCGGTTTCTGCTCGGGCGCTTCTGGCTGGACGGGTGCTTGTCGTTCCCACTCATACGCAGCATCGGTGGATGTCGTGATCAAGGACAAGATGCTGAGTGTTTTACCAAGACCCATCATATCAGCCAGAATTCCGCCCCGAGTTTCAGCTGGCGGTCTGGCCTGATTCTGGCCAGTGATGACGTTGAAGTATATCCGCTGGCCAGCGGGGCCATATTTATCTTGCCAGAAGGAAACCATAGTCTTTTCATATGCCTGTGCCTCGCGGGGCTTTTCTCTGGTCATCATGAAGAACAGACCTTGCTTCTGATGCTTAAGCAGAGGCGTCAGGATATTCTGACTAGGTTCCATCTCTGGCAAATCATCGTTTCGTGTGAGGGAATCGAAGACGCCCATAACTTCTGAACGAATCTCCTCCACGGTTCGGTTGCTGAAGGTGCTGGTATAAGAGGCATTTTGCCCATCGTTAGTAGGCGCAGTAGAATATACCTTTGGAGGTGGGGGACGGTATTCGAGAACATGAGGGTTCTGAACACGAATTCCCTTCTGGACGAGATAAGGGGCCAGCAGCTTCAGGCCAAACTTGCTCAGATGAGCGCCTACGTTCCTAGCGTACTTGAGGGGCCCATACATGACGATGTCGAGGGTATAGGATCGTGAGGTGGGCTGGCCGGGCTCCTCGCCAGCCTTTTTTGGTTGCGGCGGGATTCGGCTGTCCGTTCTCAGGTGAATGTTTGAGTCGAGAAGAGGCGCAACGGCACGAGCACCTTGGTTCTCTACCAGGCCAATGATCTGCCGTGTGTGATCGTAGGCTTGTATCTTTAGCGATGTATCACCTACCTGCCTCTTGAGCACAACTTTGATTGCGGGCTGGTAGTTTGGACCCCAGACACTCTGTTGGGTGCCTGGCTTTGGCGAAGGGACTCGGGTGCAGCCCAATGAAGCCTTAATCATTCCGTAGCACACCTCTTCCTCGCGTGGATCTTGAAGGACTATGTCCTCGTCGTCATTTCCTGGTCGTGTTAGCAACATTGCATAGAGAGACTCTCGACGGGTCTTACCACTAGTCAGATCAACTGTCATGGCTGGTGACGCAGTTGAACTATTGGCTTCTTTGCGCTTGTCTGTAACATATTGACCCAAAATTCCACTTCCGCCCTGTGTTGCTGGAGGAGTCATAAAATTGTGAACACCCTCGCTGTCTTCGGTTCTCCTTCGCTTTGGTTGAGGAACGACAGAGCGATGCTGAACATTATTCGAACGCTCGATGAAGTGGCCTGCACCGTTGAAGCCATTGGCATAACTACTGCCTGGAGTGGATGAGCGACTGGAGGGGCCAGCAGATGGGGTGTCATTAGGACTGGAGAACTGAAACACCATGGAGTTGTTGTGCATGTTCATGTTCATTTGAGGCCTGGGCTGCATTCTCTGAGCTGGGTGACCATGATGAAGAGATGGAGATGGCGAGAATTGGCCCTGCCCGGAGTTTACAAGGTTCGGAGTTGAAACCGCCCTCTGGTTCGGCTGCAGGAGAGCAACTGGATTCCATGGTGGAACACCGTTTGCAGAGTGAGATGGTTGACCTGGATGAAGTTAGCACTGATTCTGATTTTGAGTCTGATTCTTAATCATGATGAGATGCAACAGGATGAAATGGGAGTTTGTTGGTTGGGGAACTGCAAGGAGATTGATTGGAGGAGAGGAGTATACCATTCGTAGCCATCCTTTATGAAGGCCGCAGGTGGCAGGCGGCTACTTGCAGGATGCAGTTCAAGAAGGGTGTTGTGCGGGTTAGTTTCATGAGCAGAGGTACTCGTTCTCATGAGAAGTACCTTATATGCCTAGCAGTTGGGGGGACGAGTGCTCAAAAATGGATAAAAAGAGAGTGCAGAGTGCAGTCAAGAGATGTTTTAAACGATGACGTGCATGCACTCTCAGTTGAACGTTATTGAGGTTGAGGTTGAGTTGAGTTGAGTTGAATGTGAAGAGGCGAGACGATGCAAGGCGATGTGATGCGATGATAAGCCGCCGGCCTCGTTATCAAGGACGGAGGGGGCAAAGAAGAGAAGGAAGAGCTCCAGTTTGTAGAGATGACAGAAGCTGGAGATGAATATTTAGAGAGAAATGATGTGGCCCTTTTCAATGACCAGACTCTAGGAAAAGAGTCAAGATCAAAAGTTGAAGCACCAAAAGATACCTGCTTGATCTTTTAGAGCGCTCGCTGAACTTGGGCTGTACTGTAGATTTGGAAGCACGCCCCCTGGATGGCGCGTGACAAAGCGTGACTTTCACTGGGAGGAGATGGAGATGTAGTGGTCACGCAGCCAAAAGAGCCCACGCTGGGCGCCTAAAACTAAACCAAGACGGGTGAAAGGTGCCCACCTTTATTCTCAACTGCGAGCACATGATCAAAAGAAGGGACGCAATCGAGGCTTTTCCCCTCTCGATTCTGACTACATCTACGGGCTGTTTTATCAGATCTATCTCCTATGGGCCAATAGACGATTAAAGCATCAGGAACAGCCCCAAGCTAGTCGAAAAGATGGTCTCATAACAACCAAGAAACAGCACGTAATTCCTGATAATACAGCCTGAAGCTATCTCGATCCATCCCATATCCCACGACTAACACGAATCAACCATTCACTCGCTCTACCAACATTTGGGTTTCAAAAGCTCCGTACTAATTCTGCATGTGGCCGTTTTGATCCCCGATAACCTTTAAAAATAAATACGTTTAATCATGTGAAAGAGGCCCAAACACAAGCCATTGCTTACTCTCCATTTCAACTAACTAACAAGACCTACTTTACCTATATCCGTGTTCCCTACCATGATCAGTCCGTAATGGATCGATATTCATGATACTGACAGGACAAATAATAATTCTATAATGAATGTTTGTAGGAAGGTGTATCGAACCTTTTGTGAGCTTAAGCAGGGTATAACATAGTATGAGGAATTATGATGAGATCCTCCCACTAATTAAACTAGTTGACGTGTTCTTTAAAAAAAACAATTAGCATCGCCTCTGTTGAGTCCTTGTTTCTACATATCAATAGAGAATTGAGGTCAGATTTGCACCTATAACAGAGTCAGTGAATAAAGTCGAGATATGATGCAGACTGCGCCACCACTAACAATTTACTACACCTCACTTAACTTAACTCGCCCATGAAATTTTTGTGGATGAGCAAACTGCCCCGTCATTCCGCCCACCTTCCTCTTCCTTACTGTTGGATCCCCCGCTGAACCTGCACGTCGGGCAAAGCCTCATCAGCCCTTAATCAACCTCACTCCAAAGGCCATCGCAACGAATCTACAGGGCCTCTCCCCTTGCATCGTTCATTGCACTTCTCCATACCAAATCAGAGCCGTCGAACCGCCCTCGCCATCAGCAGCCATGGATATCACCAAATTCGTCGTCCAAGGCCGCGACCAGGCTCTCCTCTACGGCGACTACTCGACTTATCACAAGAGCTTGTCCAAGAAACTGCTAAGCTGCCGGAAGAAGCTCAACATTGCCACCAGGAATCGCGGAAAGTTTCACGACCATGACAAGGTCACTGCGGAAAAGATCGCAGAGAACCATGAGTAGGCACATTCCGAGAATCGAAATCCAAAAAAAGAAAAAGAAAAGAAAACAAGCCTGACATGGAACCAGATATGTCCATCTACTTCTTCTGACAAGCGAGCGCGCATGGGCTCATACCATGAGCATGAAGTCCGGCCATACGAGCGATACCAAGGGAATCACAGGCCGAACTCGATCGCATATCGCCTCTCGTCTCACCAAGGCCACACGTGCTGCCGACGAGCTTGTCGAGGCCCTCTCCCAAACCGACGTATCTGGCGCTTCCCAAACCGATCTCCTCGAGGCAACCGCATACGCTTCTCTCATCCGTGGTACAGCTGCATTCGAAAAGCAGAGCTGGGAACCGAGTTTGCACAACTATGCAACGGCACGTGTCATCTACAGTGCGCTTGCAACTGCAACCAATGGCGATCTATACAAGGACCTGCTCACCGAAACCATCGATCCGTCTATCCGATACGCCGCCTACCAACTCCAGACACCTCGAACTGTCCCTATTCCCATCATTGCTCGAAAGGCGTTCCCTCAATCTGACTCGAACCTCGTCAAGCAAATCAACGATATCGACCCCACTATTCTCAAATCAGACGAAGCAAAGGCCAAGGATGGAATCGCCAGTGCTGAAGGCGCACCCAAGACCCTGACTTGGAGGTCTCGGGAGGTCAACATCGAGGATGCGCAGATTGCGATGGCATGGGGTGCTGTGCTCGCTGCGAAGGATCGATTGGCCAAGGATCTTGTTGAACCCAAGGGGCGAGGACCTTATGAACTTGCTGGTGCTTATGACGAAATTCTCATGCTCAGCCAGGATGCTGTTGATGCTACTAAGCAGGCAATCGACGAGATGAGGGCTGAGGGCGTGGAACAAGGTGATGCCAGGATGCAGAGTTTGCAAATCACACGCACCGCCGTCAACTTCGAGACGATTAGCTGGAGAATTGGTCGCAGCAGAGTTTTGGCAGGAGAGCACGATGGCGCCCCTGAGGAGTATAACGTGTTGAGGAAACGAAAGGGCAAGCCAGCTCCAGAAGCAGCCAAGCCTGTCAAGGAAGTTCCCACAGGCAAGAAGCTTGCTAAGCTGAAGGAGAAGGTTGCTCTGTATGACGGTATTCTGCAGAACATTGAGTCCATCACAGAACTCCCTGGTGTGGCCAACGATCAGGGGCTGGCTGAACAGATTGCCGCCTACGTAAAGTACTTTGAGGCTCTCAAGTAAGTCATAGCCTTAACTTAGCATTTTCTTATTTTCTAACACAACTTTAGGGCTCTGGCAATTGCTCGTTCACATGCCATCTCCAGCAATCTGGCTGCTGCTCTGGCTCTCATCAACCACGCAGACGGTCTTGTCGATGAGTCTCAGTCAAACATCTCATCTTCTGATGGATCATCGAATCGCACTCCCCTCAATCTGACCGTGTCCGCCGAAGACGTCGAGTATCTCCAAACTCTCCTCAACGGCCAGCTTCAGCGTCACCGAGCTATTGTTCACGCCGATACCCTCCGCAAGAACCACGAGCTGAGCACTTCAGACGCCGTGAAGCAGCCTCTCATCGGAAGTCTGCATCAGTACCCCGTTGGTGGCGTCAACCTGTCGCACATCGTCGAATTCCCCCCAAAGCTTGCCACCATCCCTGTGAAGCCTATCTTCCTCGACGTGGCATGGAACTACATCGATTATCCCAACAAGGCGCCCAAGCAGCAACAGCAACAGCAAGCGGCGGCAGCAGCGCCCGCTCAAGCGGATACACCTGAGAGGACAGAATCACCAGCTCCAGCGAAGAGAGGATGGTTCGGTTTCGGAAGGTCATAGTCAAATATATTCTGCAAAGCGATTTATTGACGTCGTGGATTCCTTAGCACGTTTTCCCCGAATGTCTTATCCACTTTTTGCTAATGGCCGAATTCGTTGTGAAATGTCTTATATATCCATCCCTGTTCTTTGTTGTCGACTAGTTAGTAGTTGCTTGGTCTCATTCTACTCCATTCCTGTACAAGACAGGGCCTTGGTTCTTCGCCGTAGCCTGCTTCGTGACTGATGGGGCCTTGTTTGTTTACTGTTGATAGTCTTGTGATACTCGTAGTGACACTTTCACCCTTCCGTTTTCAACTTCACCTTCGCCTCGACTTGGATCGTGATCGTGAGATGCTTGTTGGGCCTCTACACCAAGCGGTCCAAGCTCTCTGATTTTTCTTAGCCTCACATTCATTTTTTACTCAGGCTCACATTCTCTTTTTTTTGTTCTCTTTTCTTTACTCACTCTCATTAAGTACCTATTAAAGCTGCGCATGATGGCCCAAGACCCATCGTTGGAAGCGCCATCGCGAAGCTGGCATCCCAAGCACACCTCGATACATCCTTACCCAGCGACTATCATCGCCATAATAATCGTTCTAGCCGTCGTATCTCTATTCGTTTCAATTCTCCGTCAACTCCTTGAGCGTCGCCTTTCCCAACGCCGCGGCTGGTTTCTCGACACCACATATCCCCCACCCTCACCAACACCATCGTCATCAGGCGGAAGCAGCAGAAGAAGCCAAAAGAAAAGAAACAATCAAGAAGCGAGACCAGTTTCTGAGGTCGAGATCGAATCTCGCCAGCTTTTGTTTGCGGATACTGCTTTCCGTGGTGAACGAGTACCACTTCGGAATCCTAATGACCGTGGGTCTTTATACGATACTTTCCAGTTGCCAGCACCACATATATCAAGGTTAAAGCCTGCGCGTTCGATGATGGAGTTAAACGGGGGGAGTCCACTAGAGAGTGTGGGGGATAAAGACGGACAGAAGAAGGCGAAAACGATTCACTGGCATGGTGTGAACAGACTTAATACTGCTTGGGGATGGATGTCATGATATAGCACGATCACTGCAATTTCATTAACACCAACATATTTAAAGCCATCACAATCATAAACAGAGGAACGTAAGTACATGAAACATCAAGTCATATTATGTACCATCAAGGTAAACATGTTTTGAGGGGGGATGTGCGATTAGTCTACCTATAGGCAAGTCATGATACAGATATACAACATGATCCCCCATTCCGTGGCATCATCTCAAAAAACAACCAAAGATCTCTCTCAATAGAGGTTTTAAAGCTCCAACGCCAGATCCGCCAACCCTGAAACATAATATGGGTAAAAAAGTGTAAAAGCGGCTAGGCGGGATATGAATACAGTGAAATACAGGACAGGTGAGAGATCTGAGCCGCACAGATCCCTCATCCTCAGATATTGTAACAAGTTTTTATAACACAGAATCAAGACTCTTAAGGCTTGTTCTCATCCTTCTTCTCTCCCTCCTGAGACTGCTCAGAAGATGAAGACTGCTCACCGCTGCTCTCGTTGCGAGCCTTGTGCATCTTGTCGAAGAGGTTCAAGCTGGCAACCTGGAGCTCATCGGTCTTCTCCTTGATCTCAGCGGCAGTGGCAGTGCCCTCACCAGAGAGGTTCTTGGCGACGAACTCACGGAGAGTGGTGATCTTCTCCTTGATAGAGTCGGCCTCAGTCTTGTCGAGCTTGTCAGCATACTCGTTAAGAGCACGCTCGGTATCGTTCAGGACACTGTCAGCACGGTTGGCGGCCTCGATGGCACCCTTGCGCTCCTTGTCGGCCTCAGCGTACTTCTCGGAGTCCTCAACCATCTGCTCAATCTCGCTCTCAGAGAGACCGGAACCGGAAGCAATGGTGATAGACTGGTCCTTGTTGGTGGACTTGTCCTTGGCGTGAACGTGGACGATGGAGTCAGCATCAATGTCGAAGGTAACCTCGACCTGAGGGACACCACGGTGGGCAGGGGGGATACCAACAAGCTGGAAGTTTCCGAGAAGCTTGTTGTCCTTGACGAGCTCACGTTCACCCTGGTATACCTTGATCTCGACAGCAGTCTGGAAATCGGCGGCGGTGGAGAAAACCTGGGACTTCTTGGTGGGGATGGTGGTGTTTCGGTTGATCAGACGGGTGAAGACACCACCGAGGGTCTCAATACCGAGGGACAGAGGGGTGACATCGAGGAGGAGGAGATCCTTGACCTCACCAGAGAGGACAGCACCCTGGATAGCAGCACCAATGGCAACAGCCTCATCGGGGTTGACGGACTTGGCGGGGTCGCGGCCGAAAATGCTCTTGACGGACTCAGCAACCTTGGGCATACGGGTCATACCACCAACGAGGATAACCTCCTGGATCTCCTTAGCCGAGAGGCCAGCATCCTTGAGAGCCTTGCGGACGGGCTCGATGGTGCGGGTGATGAGAGGGTCAACCATCTTCTCAAGCTGAGCTCGGCTGAGCTTCATGTTGATGTGCTTGGGACCGGAGGAGTCGGCAGTGATGAAAGGAAGGTTGATATCGGTAGAGAGGGAAGAAGAAAGCTCGATCTTGGCCTTCTCAGCGGCCTCACGGATACGCTGGATAGCCATGCGGTCACCGGACAGGTCAATGCCAGAGGTCTTCTTGAAGTCCTGGACAAGGTGGCGGACGAGGTGGATATCGAAATCCTCACCACCAAGGTGGGTGTCACCGTTGGTGGACTTGACCTCGAAGACACCGTTCTGGATCTCAAGGATAGAGATATCGAAGGTACCACCACCAAGATCGTAGACAGCGACAACGCGGTCAGCCTCCTTCTCAAGACCGTAGGCAAGGGCGGCGGCAGTAGGCTCGTTGACGACACGTAGAACGTTAAGACCGGCAATTTGACCGGCATCCTTGGTGCTCTGTCGCTGAGAGTCGTTGAAGTAAGCGGGGACGGTGACGACGGCGTTCTTGATGGGCTTGGAGAGGTAGGCCTCGGCGGTCTCCTTCATCTTGTTGAGGATGAAACCACCAATCTGAGAGGGAGAGTAGTTCTGGCCACGAGCAGCGACCCAGGCGTCGCCGTTGGTGTGCTGGACGATCTTGTAAGGGACCTCCTTGATATCACGCTGAACCTCAGCATCCTTGAACTTGCGTCCTATTAATCGCTTGGTAGCGAAGAGGGTGTTCTCTGGGTTGACGACGGCCTGACGCTTGGCAGCGACACCGACAAGTCGCTCGCCATCCTCGGCGAAAGCAACAACTGAAGGAGTGGTTCGGGCACCTAATTGAGCAATGTTTAGTGGTTGTCCGTCAGACGAATTGGCATGTAAAACCAACCTTCGGAGTTTTCAATGATGCGGGGGACCTTGCCCTCCATGATGGCGACGGCAGAGTTGGTGGTACCAAGATCGATACCGATCACGGCACCCTGGACCTTGCCCTCGGACTCAGTGGACTCATAGCGAGCGAACTTGGCAGCCAGAGGAGATCGGGTGAAGGCAGCCGAGCGAGCGGCGAGAGGGGAAGCTCGGGGAAGCTGATGCGATGGTCAGTACAATGCAATGTGGGATGAAGCGATTGCGGTGCAAGAGACACTTACAGCCCTCGACAAGCGCGAAGCCAGCATTTTGATTATGGGTATATGGGTATAGAGTACAGGAAAAGAAAGAGGATAGAGGCGCAAGTCGGAGAGTAGATGGGAGGAGGTGGTGTTTTAGAGGATTGAGTATGAATGGAGATGGTGGAATCGAGAGGAACGAATTTTTTTACTCGAAAAAAGCTCTTTCCCCGGTAGGTCATAGAAGCCAAAGGAAAGAGGCAAGTACCGGGTTGTCTCCACTGAGCCGGCTAGGTTCGGACCATGGTTATTCCTGTGGAGGCCCACTCCGAACCTACGTGAAAGATCTGGTAGAATCAACGGAACGGCTCCCGACAAAGCATATCATGGAAGTCAATTGACCACAGAAGATTTAGAGTATCTAACGACTATCTACGGCTAGATGTAACTTTACACCATGCCTACTCAAACTCCTACGCTTCTCAATTCATGATACAAAACGCCCTCTTCTCTCGACCTTGTATCCCGAGTAGTTATGCGGAGCCAATGGGGATCGGACGCAATGAGAAGACCCGCGCTGCACGCTAATGAGAAGTGCTCCTCTTCCCCCAGAGATGGCTGAGAAAAGCTTCACCACACGTGATGACTGCTTCGGTGTTACCGGAAAAGTAACGGATTTGGCTCGGGCATCTCAAGAAGTTCATAACTCGGGGTCTTGCACGAGGCTGTCTGTCATACGCGAGTCAGCTAGTCTAAGGCAGCTTGATACTGGTGTCATGAGAGAATGCTTTCAGTAAGTATGATAGCTAGCTGCAAGGCTGATGACGGCATGGAGACAGCCTAGACAGCTTATGAGAGAGAGTCAGTGTTCGATGGCTTTACATTTCACCAGTTAACAGTCCCATTCTTTCAAACAGGGGCATAGTATATTCATAGATAAATTTTTCTTATCAGTTCTTGTCCGTTTTCGTTGGCTATCTCCATTGCGATAACCGCCTTCTAATATATCTAGTGGTGACGGGCAGTGATCTAATTCATGATGTTTCATGGCCTGTGCGTATTCTATTAGAGACACCGAGAACTAGCTTCATCTTAGCAGAACCCTGGATTGGGATGTTTTTTCGTAATTACACAATTCCTACTACTAATCGGTAGTGAATAACGATAGTCTGGTGTATCGAGGATATTCAAGTACCTTCAACTCAGGAGAAAAAAGTGATTTAGTTGACACTGAATTGAGCTATACCTGATCTTGGCTGATCATTGAGTTGGGGTCGGTCCTGAAATTATCCCGTAGACCCTCGCCCATTAAATCAGATCAAGCCAGACGTCATTCGCGCATGCAGCCTTCATAACCCACATCAGTAATCGCCCGACTCGGCCAACGACATTTCTTCTATTACGCTCCCGTAACCGTCATTTCACATCGGAAAGCAAATAGACAACTCGATAGTCTCGCACTCCCCATCATCCGCAATCTGCCTGTCGCATTGTTCGCCACAACCGTGCCGCTCGCGTTGCGCCCACTAGCCGCCGGCGATTTCGAGAGCTCGACAACTCATACGCAGGACAAAGCCTCATCGTATCGATATTCAGCCACCGGGTAGCTCGCAATTCTCCGCATTGTCGCTCCCTTTGAGGGGCGGCGTGGTCCAAGATGGCGATAGATGAGAACGAGTATGGCGACCCTCGTAGCCAACGAGCTTATTAATCATGATTGTATCAATACTAACATCGTCCAGCATGTACCCGACCGATGCCCTCGTTTCGAAGCATGCGCGGAAACATTATCGTATCCCCGTGCGCTCGCAGTATGTCATAATTCATCTTGTTGTGGCGCCATTATGCTCATGATATCTCTAGACATTGGCAGTTACGGTCTCTTGTTAGCGCCGAGAAGCAGGATATTGTCTATTTTCCAGGTGGCAATGGCAGTAACCATGTCCAACGGCTGAACACGACAACCCGAGAATGCGAAACCATCAAACTCCTCACCTTTGCGCCTCGGTGCCTCGTCGCCGAGAAAGGATGGCTATGCTGTGGGAGTGAGAGTGGCGACTTCGTCGCAATTCGACTCGACGAAGGAAACGATGATGGACATGGAATTCTATCAGAACTCGATCCAGACACTCGACTTAGCCTAGGACTCGACTCGTCCCGTGATGATCCTATACTCTCTCTTCTGAACCGCGCGAGACGGAATAACAAAACCCTGATCGCGAAAAGCATGAAGTTGGCCAAGGACCGGGTAAACTGCATCACACTTTGGTTCCCGCCAACAAGGATGCCAGCACATGATAAGGCGTATAAAGAGCCTGTGGCGGTATTGGCCAACAACGACCGTACTGTTACACTGGTGAGCCTTAACGATTTTGACCAGAAAGAGAAGACAGAGGCATTGGATATCATCACTTACCCAGACTTCGTGAACCGCGCACTCATCTCTCCAGATGGCCGGCTTCTGATCGCCATTCTCGACGACCCATATCTGTATGTCCATGAGAGAGTTAGGAGCGTTGCAGAATCTCCAGCGACGAGGTCAAGTGAAAGCCCTACATACTCATGGGAACAGACACAGAGAATACTTCTCAAGAGCCAAAAGAAAGACGACAGAACAGATAGTCGAGGAAGCTTTGCCGCCTGTTTTTCTGAATCCGGAGCATATCTCGCTGTTGGGACCCAGCATGGTACCATCTCCATCTTCAATGCCGCACTTCTGGCAAATCCTAATGCCGACCCCCTTATTACAACTTTCCCGTCTTCACGGCCACACAGTGGCCCCGGTGCTATTCGAGATATGGCCTTCTGCCCCGGACCATTCGGAATGCTTGCGTGGACAGAGGACAGAGGCAATGTTGGTATTGCTGATATGAGGAGCAATTTTTATGTTCGTCAAATTGTGAACATCGAAGAACCGGTGTTCGAGCATATCAACATTCCGGACCGAAACACCATTGATCCGCGACTTTTGGATAGCCGCCGCGAGAGAAGAGATGCTGCTCTCGGATCAGGCGCTGCAGAGACCGGGAGACGCCGAGATGTGATCGACAGCCTAAATACTCCTCTGACTGCCAACGAGACACTTGTACTCGAGGCTATGCAGCTTGGCAGGCGTAGTCGTGAAAGAGCTGCTCAGAGAGTGGCGGCGGCTGCAGACGAGAGGGTTACAGGTGGTCCGACTAACTTCTGGGGGGCCAGGTCAGCCCGTCGACCCGTTGGCAGCGATGACAATGAGCGGCCTATGGCTCGGAGGAGCAGTAGCATCGGTCGTGCCATGGGAGAGCTGCTGGGCAGCAATTACAACAGACGTCCAGTGACAAGAACTCCACGTGAAGCCTCCGACACCCCGGAAATTGGAAGAAGGCCAGATCGGTTGATGGAGAGTCTTGGTGAAACAGTGGCCATGCTTCGAGAACAACGGCAGCGCCAAGATTCATCCTACCTCACTGTGCTTGAGATTCTCCAGGCACGAGAGCGAGATAACGACCGCGACCCCGACGATACAACGATCATAGTGCCGCTTATCAACCAGGTAGTGAATCGATGGGAGGATGACCATGGCGTCTTCGAAGTCCCGCCTTCGCCGGACAACACTGCCGGGTTGGCGTGGAGCGAAGATGGTCGCACACTGTAAGTCTGCTTTTGGTCAATCTGTATACGCTTTTGCTAACGTGACGTAGCTTTGTTGGTGCACAGAACGGTATTTACGAGCTCCACGTGGACACTCAGAGCAGGAAGTTCTTCCCGAGCGTTTCGATGAGGTAAAAGGCCAGAATTCAACGAGAGGACGTGAACCTTTGTGCTGGCGCAGGTGGTTTTTAATAGCAGCTTTGGGGTGATATCTTTATTTACCAAAAGTGATGACCAGTGACGACGGTTCAGTATTAGCATGGGCACAGGATACCTTGAGTACATTCCTACCTCTTCTTGACATGGCGTTTGCGATGTTTTATCTCAGTCACATTACATTACCTTTCGATTCTTACATGCTCACTTATAGCTTAGCTGTTATCGATGATAGCTTGAATATTGAAAAGTCAAAATGTCTCTGCAGCAATACGCGAGGTATAGCCAATAAGGTCTTATAATGAGAATAACACAATATAATACTTATTTTTCAGCATATTATATATAAGGCGTTATATACTATGCTAAAAAAACATAATAACTTTAAAAGCAAGTCTTAAAATGATACAGCGCTGCTGCCTTTAACCTTATGATCTAACTGGGGTGAGTAATAGATTGAATCACGTTGCAAGGCAACGCAGAGCAGTATGAGGAACACAAATTGAGGGTAAACACAGCTAATCAACACTTGGGGATAGCTGGAATATGATCCAACGAATTTTAGCTACGAATAAAAAAAATACTACCTGTGCTTTAAAGTGACTTGCTAGACCCGTAGAGCAATTCTTGTACCATCTCAGCGATGGCCAGTGAGCTTGTCAATCCAGGACTTTCGATACCCAATAGATTTACCCAGCCCTGGTATCCCTCTTCTCTCCTGATGACAAAGTCGTGGAACCCTTTGCCTTTGAGGACAGCGTCTTGGCCAGCTAACTTGGGTCGAATACCAGCATAGTCTGCTACCAAAGCTGAGGCGTCAATACCCGGAAGATAACGCTGGATCTCAGTAATAGCCTGCGGCAGTCGTGCTGCGTTGACAGCTAAATCATTAGGATCATCAATCCATTCCACATCCGGGCCGAAACGTAGACGTCCCGCAAGATCAAGCGTCAAATGAGTGCCTAGACCTGCAATGCCAGGTTCTGGAACGGGATATATCAGACGCGAGATCTTGGGCTGAGAAGCAGAATACGAGAAATAGTTGCCCTTGGCATAGTACAGCTCCCGTCGCTTCTCAGAGGGGACGATCATGTTGTGAATAACCGCAGCTCCCAGACCAGCAGCGTTGATGAGTGTCTCAGCCGTGATACTCGACCTCTCACCCGTGGCAGCATCCTTAACATCAATCTCCCAACCTTCACTGCCGGGTTTAGATCCGAGAGGTTTGATGTTCACGACGGGTGAGTTGAGCGCCGAAACACCACCAGCATCCTCAAATAGGCCTTGGAGACACAGCATTAAGCCGTGCGAGTCGACAATACCGGTTGTCGGACTCTCAAGCGCACAAGCAGCATTGACGCCTTCACCGTCTCTCTTGACCTCTTCACCGCTCACCCATCGCGTTGGGACACCGAGGTCGTTCTCGCACAGAGCGTGAATCTTTTCAAGAGTTTCACGCTGTGCGTCGTTTTGAGCAACGATCCATTTGCCCGTGCGGCGATGGCCTATATCATGCTTCTCGCAAAGCTCGTATAGCAGATTCTTACCACGGATGCAGAGCTTCGCTTTCAAGCTTGATGGTCCGTAGTAAATGCCAGCGTGAATAACTTCACTGTTACGCGAGCTTGTCTCTGTGCCAATCGCATTATGACGCTCAATGAGAACAGTTGAGGTATCGTCCCGTTGTGCAAGTTGACGGGCCACGGCAAGCCCAACGACACCGCCACCAATTACCTACTACAATGTCAGGGTCATAGTCTCGAGTTGATTTGAAATACATCGTGGCAACTCAATGGCGTTTGTCCCCCGCTCAATACCTCGTGATCCGGCTACGGGATCGATCGGAGACTGAGGCTCCGGCGCCGGAGCCGGGTCATGATACGGGTCTTATGATGACGATGAAGTGGACTTACAGCATGGGTGAAGTCGGCTCTGGCAGCTGATGTCGAACTGAAGCTATTTCTTTGAATAGTTCGTAGGTTTGTGGGGATTTTACGTGCCAATGGTCGAAGCATTATGGTTGTTGTTGAAGTAGAGTTGGTTGCAAGAGTGGGAGGATCATAGTGTATCGAGAATTCGGCCAAGATGATGCATACACCGAGCTGACCCAACGACGCAACGCAGACGGGGAACAACACAATGCACCGACCAAGACAGTTACAAATTAGAAAGAAAATATAGGGATATACTCTATAAAGGTTTGTATATCTTTTGGTGACACTACAAGTGTGCAGAGAACTGTTGTTGAGCTTCATACCCTACAAGCTACTATCAGACCTAACTTCAGGAAGTCGTAGAACTTCAAGACCTCAATCTTATGATACAAACACACTTTAGCAGGTTGAGGATAAGTCAATAAATAAAATGCTTGAGAAACTTTGGGAAAATTCAATTTTCATCATATTAAGTTCATATGCGACCTTATTCTTCCTCTCGAGTGATCAACTCGTGATAATATACATAGACTGAATCCACAACGCCATGATTTGCGTTGGTTTTAATTGCCGCTAGAAAGCCGGCTCCCATCACTTCCGTCTCGATCGCTTATCAACGCCATAAGATTCAGTGTGCTTCGTGTTCTAAGTATCAGATAACATATGAGCCAGCGCCTTCAAGGCTTGGCTTCTTCAGTGGTAGACTTGTCCTCTTCCTTATCTACAGTCGTAGAAGATCTTGTCAGGTTTGAGGGGTGAGGTGGCTCATGAGGAGCCGGCGACCCAGTTCCGAGGTCTGTAAGTTGTTTCTCTGGGTATGTGTTAGCAAGAATCCAATCCAAACAAGCTAATGGAACTTACCTAGCTCTCGTACTCTGTGACGGAGCATCTGGTTCTCACGAACCAGCATCTGTGTCTCAGCCTGATAAAATGCGCTTTCATCGCGGCCACCCAGGACCCAATCCTCGCTATTTCCACCTATGGAAGTTGCGCGGAGTCGTGGGGAGGCACCACTACGACTGGGGGTCCGAGATCGTCGTTGGAGGTCGGCACGGGCCAGATCGAACGAGCTTCGAGGGTGACGGTAACTATTAGATCGAGAACCAGACCCGCCGGTTGGAATAGGAGGAACAGAGACATGAGGGCTGGAGGCGTGAGGGGTTCCGTGACCTGATCGCTCAGAAATGGCAGAGCTATCCTCTACAGCTGAGCTCTGGTTCTGGTTATGGGGGTTGGCAGCTTGAAGGCGCTGGAGTTCGAGCTGCTGCTGTCGGATCATCTGCAAGAGGCGGTTCTACCAACGAGAAGTTAGCCATGGCTGTTGCGTATGACATGGCATCATATTTCGTACCACATGAGCTTCTTGCTCTGCCTCAAGCTCTTGGTGCAGCTCACCCAGGCTGGGTGCTCTATGATGATGAGGATCGCCCGTGAAGGGAGATCCAGAGAGAGGTTGTGGGCTCGCAGTCCGTAGGCCAGAGGGTTCGTTGACCATCTCGCCTGGCGAGGGCACAGAAGGGTCGTTAAGTTGGAGGTTCATGAGCACGGTGGAACGTCGTCGACCGGTATTTGGGGAGTGTTGGTTTCGAGAGATGGAGCTGCTTGACGATCCTGTTGAGTGTTAGTGGCCGAGTTGATTGTTTAGATACAAATTAGTAGGGGACATACTTCGTGGAGATTCGTGTTGAAGTCCAGCATTCATGGTTGCGGCTGCTTGCAACGATATCGAAGCTGATCGCGGGGATCTTGTTGGCGAGTCGCTGCGGGGAACAGCGGTGTTGAGTGGTGGAGACGCCATGATGGATGCTTTCCTTGTATATATCACACTTGGTTTTGGTTGTTCTTATAAGGGACAATTGATAAAAGGTTCCAAAGAACGAAGAGAGGCTCAAAAGAAAGTATATGGGGAGAGTCGGTGAATACGTCAGAATTAGGAAGACGTTGTTAAAACGATTGGTCGAGTTGCGTTTGTCAGTTTGTTTGAGCCGTTGGCGTGGAGGGGTTGTAGCAAACAGGCAGATAGATAGGTAGAGTGTAGGTAGGGTACCTAGGTATGCATGCACTACAGAGCAATTTATGCGTGTGTGTATATAGGAGAATACAGGTTAAAATAAGGATTTATGGTTATTTGATAGGACGTGAATACCAGAGGAGAGTTGATTCAGACCCGAGGTCCATCGTGATCACCGAAACCAAATCGCAATGAGTAAGTCTGCGGCGGAGTTGCTGACGAGTGGCCTGCTTGTGTGCTGATCACGACCCTCCAAAACCAAGCTTCCAGGCTCGGCGATAGAGGTCACAGGGCACATCAGTCGATTGCGGGGGGCTGGGGCAACTTTGCTACAGTGGACGATTACTCCGCTATCGCTCTCCAACGTGAAACTTGAACTTCCATGAACTTCCCCATGGACATGTGCTGCTTTCAGCTTGGTTAGACATTCTGTATTCATGATTCCAACCAAGAGGTCACGCAGACATGGAATTAGACTCATTAACCGTGATGACCTGGAATCACTGACACACTTCGTGGTCGAGGCCATCGTGAACAATCTGTTGCACAAAAGAATCCTATTGTTGATTCAACTTGGGAGAGTCGTGATACATGGTTTACTCGCAATGACAGATGACCACGCATCATGATTCCATTCCAAGCCCAAGTCTCACAACTCTAGGCTACTAGATCCAAATCTCGAACAGTAGAAATAATAACCACGGCGACCATAGAGAATCACAAGTCATCGACAACGGTATCAACTTGTAACGAATCCTCAATACTCCTGAGACAGAAATCAATGCAATCATCCGGACATCACAACACATATGCAGCTCTATTCACTGCACCGACTCATTTGCATGTTTCATGTGAATCTGATCCAGAAGGGACCAACAGCTCCAAGCTCAACAGACAGGACAGGCCTCAACGGCCAGGATTTTGAGGGCGTTGTATGATGAAACATGACTACGTTGAGAACACGCCATTCTCACAGCCATGACGCGCAAGACCCCTTCAATTGACTCAAGGACATCATAAATTTCTATCGTTGGTTGAACATGTGTAAGACGCCTGTCAGTGGCTTATCTTATGGCTGAAGGGTCCTGCAAGAAAGTTCAGGCATGTTAAATGAGTATACGGTGGCTGATTATGAAGGAGGGAAGAGAGAACAAGCGCCTGGGTTAGTACTGAGGCTGAAGATGGTCCCTTTCACTGCTCAGGCTCAGGCTCAGGCTCAGGCATTGATGTTATCTTGAGGTGTCATCTCGTCTGCAATTACTCACGAACTTTAAAGAAAAAGGATGCCTAATATGTATGCAACTTTGCAGCTATTCCGGGTCAGGAAATAACTTCATTCCAGCCTCTGAATTACACGTCGTCTTTCATCCCAGTGTTACCCTGCCCTACAGGGCCCCTGAAGATGGATAACCTGGTACAGGACGGATCTAGATCCCGCGGGGACTTGTTTATTCAAGACAGAAGCTAATCGGCTGTCTACTTGCTGGAAAAAGTCAAACATATTGGGCATCTTCATCTCGTTTTGCTGTAGTAAAACAAGCCACCTGAGATTCGTAAACCGGTATATCGGTTCGTAATGTCGATCCGCCAGGCTATCCATGCCGGCCTCACAGTCAAGGTGCCATTCCGCCGTGTCGTCCTTGGTCTTTTCGTCGTTCGGCTAGTATGGGCTGGCCAGACTGGCGGTATTGTCTGTGCCAGAAGCCCTTGTCTCCTGGCTAATATTAACGTCAACTACCGTGGCTTCCGACACTAAAACCACCAGATCCCTGATGTCAATTGCTCCCGATTTTTTGGTGGGAAATTGGACTCTACGTGTTTTGTTGTTGCTGGTCGAGAGCTTGTTTGTTTGTTTATATCTGTCCTTCACCGCATCAGATAGATCTTGGTTCTTGGACAGGACAAGTTGGCTCGATGAAGCTGAGACATGGCCTCCAGATTGATTAATTGGTCAAGGGGCCGGGCCGCCAGAAGTAGGGAGAACCGCCCTTGAGATTTGTATAGATGGGACTGTCTTACTCGATGCAACTTTCTTGGTTGGATTCGAGGTGAGCTAACCAGAAATTGGGCCCATGCTCGCGAGAAGTTGACATTTGAGCCAGACAATTTCAAGCCTAGTCGAGCCCACTACTGCAGGAACACAGCAAAAAGCAAAGCAAGATGCATCTCCTGGTCCCAATTATCCACGCTCCTGCATATTGTCTTGGAATCAAATAAACCAAGAGGTTAGCGCCTTGTGCCCATCTGATGAGCTTCTGAGGTACGGAGTATCGCTATCGTATTCGATCGATGGCCCCATCCGTATGCCGGGCTGCGGATGACAATTCTGATGACGACTCATTTTGCTGTGATAATGCTGACAAAAGAAAGAAAAAAGCTGCCGAGAAAAGCAAAATTATTAACTCGCAAAGTGACTGGCTACGAGCGGAACCGCACTCAATCCTAGAACAGGACTGGACTGGACTGGACCAGCCCTGAGATCCACGGATATTCTTGGTTCGGTCGTACAGAATTCATGTTGAACAATTGACGCTGTGCGACACAATAGAAGGATCGGTGAGGATCAGGTTCGCTTATTACTTCACAGCAATGGTCAGCTCTCCCAAGTTACCGCCTCTTGAGCATCATATCAATGCATCTGTTAAGTGCTGGCGCTTGTCATTCGAGGCGCAAGACAAACACAGCAAAATGACTGCACCAACTGCCCCTCACGTGCAAGACTTGCATCAGCCATTGGATTCTTCATCGACTGCAATTTGGCTTTGAGATTTGAGTCATTCCAAAAGGCATCTTGAAAATGTCCAGGGGTTCTCAGGGCAGTCGAGCAAACAACGGAATCGCTTGTTTTCTACGGAGCACAGCCTGAACCCCCAGTCCCGAAACAACAGCCATGCTCTTCAGCTGGGCGAGGCTTGGTAGTGAATGATTCAATCCTTGTATTTCTGGGTCGCAAAGGACTAAGAAAGTGGGATATCAATCGGACGTTTTGGCTAGAGGAACCGATCCCCGTCTTTTATCGTGATGAGACACTGGTCTTGCAGCGATAAAGCCGGGGCCACACGCAACCAACAAGAGAGCAAAAAAAATCTTCACCAATTTCTTCCTGGAGCTCCTAATGCATAATGGCTTTGTGATAATGTCGATTTACATATTTGTGATAAAAAAGAAAGGTTGATATGTGACATGACAAATGTGATCGGCATATCAAAAAGATCGTGATCAGCCGAGCGGCAGACTTCACCGTTCCTACCAGAATTTCCGAAAAGTGTGCCGGGACCTGCGACACGGCGACTTCTGCTGTCATTGGCTGCAGAAGGACAAACAGCAAGGATTGCCGGATTGCGATCAAGAGTCACATGAGGATTCCTCCTCGAAGCGATATCGCGCTGTTAGAGTTTCTCAACCCTCGTGGCACGGGAGGGAGATTTGTAGAGTCTATGGGGCACTGAGTACGTGTTGCTAGACGGGAGTATTCTAATATTGGGAAATACCTAGGTAGCTACTCATTGATTTGTATAATATAGCCAGGCAATTCTTGTTATTATAATTCGTAAGCAGCAAAACTGAGTGAGGCCCGTCTATTCTTTCCTCATGAGATCGTGACCAGTCCACTGTCACGCTAGGACCGGCTTCTGAGCCCCTGATCCCGGATGGAGTCGTTGGAAACCCCAAGTTCCCAGGGTTTAAGCCCGGAGACAAGTTGGTAGCAAAGGAATTTGAGTCTTTTTTTGTAAGCGGCATGATGACTGTATGTTGATGATAATCGGTCAGACGGAGGACTTGTATGCTCCATCTTATGAGCTTACAAGACTCAACTCACAAATATCGGTACTGGTGATGCTGAGATCAATATACCGAGGAACAACACAGGTCTGAGTGTTTTGCAAAACTGTTCTTTATTTAGGACAAAACAAAGTTTCTCCATCCACATTATCCACACATACCGTGCACCGAATATCGTTGCAACTCGAGATAATTGATCGAGTTTGTAGGCTTAGCAGAGTCGTATCGTGTCGCGATTAAAGCCGCGTCGATGTTCTTGGGCCAATAAAGTTGACGCTTAGTAGCATCACACCCACTTGTCTTGCAGATGCTGCGTGTGTGTGAATCTGTTCTCGAGTAACACACGTATGAAAACCGTCATTCCCCGTTGCGCTCTTACCAAAACAGTCCCATAGTTCAACGGGTAAGCCGTTGAACTGGGTCCGAGCACACGAGTCTCACAAACTGTAAGTTTATTTTATATTCGTATACCAGACTCTTGGGCCTTTCCCTCCTCTGTGTCGGTTTGGATATTCGGTAAAGGAGGAGAAAGAACAATGCCGAGGATGATGAATCTGGCCTGTCTTGAGTGAGTGAATGTGATTCCTGGACTGCCAAAGTTAAACACCAACTTAGTAGCGGGATAATCCCTGACGGCCGTTTTGGAGGTTGACAGGGGCTCCCCTGCCCCTGGCTCCTCTTGTGCCCACTGCCCTCTGCTCGCCTCGCTGAGTGGCCTTTGTCGTCCCTGTTCATGTTGCTCCTCAAGAACTGTCCCACTATCGGTGCCCATGTTCTAAGGTCATGTCGTTCGCTGACTTGCTTTCTGTATGGGCGCGCTTGTGGGCTTGCTGCTGTTCTATGTACCTGCATCTCTGGACCCATTGAATTGCGTCGTTCGTGCCTTTGGTGTTCCTGTAATAAGAGTCAACAGTTCGATACGATGTGTGCTTGGGCGCTTGCTTTATGAGGCATCTTTGGCGAGCCAGCCATTACAGTGATCGCATAGAATGAGGCTTGAGATATGATGTCGAGGAACTGGCTAGAGTTCAATGTTTCCCTTCGAGGACTCCCAATTAGGAAACGTTTATCGTGTCCTCCGTTTTCTTATCCTGGAACTTGTTTAATTCTGGCCTCGGGGGGTCCCCCTCCCTTGCATAGCTCTTGTCTTCGTGCCTGAGGTGGGCTTAGCTTGCTATTGGATCCCCATAAGGCAGTCCCAGTCAGTCCAGGTTCAGGACCTTCCCCAGTTCGTGCAGACCACACAGTACCACACCATTAGGTTCAAGAGGCAGGTACTTCATGGCACTTGCGTTTTGCTTGTGGTTGTGTTGGCTTACAAGTTCCTTCCACTCCCACTCCCACCCCCTCAGGTCCCCTTCTACAACCGCGGTCGCTTCTTCTGCTTCTTCTTCTTCTTCTCGACAACCCAAAATACGCATTTGTTGTTCTCCTCTGGTTTTTGTTTGTATACGCGCCTCTTTTCTGGCTCAACTGTTTCTCTTTGCCTAGTCGCTCGCTATTTCATATACTGTCTGTCTCGTAGGCTTCGGCTTCACACTCACTCATTGTCCTGAATCGCTCTCTCAATCGTCGCTCTTTGCTGCTCAATACCTACTACACTATACTTTCGCCACCACCACCAACGTCCCGCAACTACTTCTATTTTCCGTTCTGGGCAACAAGCTGTTAACGTTATACCGGGCCTCTTACTGTACGAGTTGATATCTGCGCCATATCAGACGGAACTTTTTGATTGAGCTGCGATCTACGGCATCCAAGACGGGAACCCGCATTTCATCACATCCCACCTCCGGTCAGCCTCGGTCTGGGTTACACATCTTAAACGCACGAATACATGTCGCGCAATTCTTAAACAAGACCTTGTCCCAGGATCATCCCCAAGTTCTGTCCTACAAAGGTGTTCGAGTTACCGCCTGCATTTGAGCAGCACGGTACCCTACCTATCCCGCTCTGTTCTGCATATCACCGGCAGACCCTTTCTACACCGACGCCTACCGTTTAACTTGCTGACTATAACGCATTGCCAAGTCATTAACCTTACTGCGCCTTTAATATTTCGCCAATATGTCCTTTAGAGATTCGTTCATGACCCATAGTGGTACTCTAGAAGCGCTGCAGAGTCATCATGCACCAGCACGAAGAAGTCGTCCTCCGGATATTGACACAATGGCAGCTGAAGAGAATCGCGTGCCCTTGAAAGCTGAAAGGGCTAGCAAAAGAGAATCGAGATTAGGACTCCGAAATTTATTCAGTCGATCAAAGACGCACTTAGCCAGTCCTGAAACGCCATCATCCTTTGGAAGCCGTACATCACTCCCTGAAACGAACCCTTATTTTCCAGCCCAGCCCGATGCAGTGTTTGACGATATGCCCTCGTCCCCTCGCAGCCCGCGCCCTTTAGCTACCATGTTCGAAAGTCAGCAAAGTCCACCAGCTCAACCACGTCCTGTTGGCCTTGTCAGAAACCAGGGGTCTGGCAAACCTGGGCGTGGGCCACTTACAACATGGCATCCTCCGCCCCTGTTTAAAGCATTTCCACAGGCTGTCAAACACATGACATTACCAGCTACGTCCCTGGCACCCGAAGCTATTCTACGCATGCATGAGCGACGAGCTAGCGCACTGCGTGACGAAAGTGCAGAAGCGCCAGATGCTGAAGGGGCTCCTACCGAGAAGGCCAAGGTCAAGAAGAAGCATCGTCGTAATACCTCTGGCCATTTCCCAAAGTTTGAATGGACCAACAAGATTTATGTTCTCGTGACATCCGGATGTTTGCTGCAATATGCAGCAGAAGGACCTTTCGACCGGCTGCCTGAAAGAATATTGCACCTGAGCAAAGATTCTGCAGCATTTGCAAGTGATGTGATCCCTGGACGCCATTGGGTAGTCCAGGTCTCTGCAGCTGCCGAGTCTGATGGGACAACATCATCAGACTCTCGTTCTTTATTCTCGCGATGGAATTTCCGGGCTACTGAACGACGCCATGCCTCCAACTTCCTCATGGTATTTGAAACTGCCGAGGATATGGAAGGCTGGATCTCAACATTGCGCCGTGAAATCGAGGCACTAGGGGGGAAGAAGACACTTACCGAGACAGGCAAACCAAAGGCCGAGGACGAAGTTGCACCACTACGAGAGAAACCTAGCCAGAGGACTTTGGTAGTACGAGACCCTAATCGGTTATCACGCATAGCAAGCTCCAGCTCCCAGAGCCCTCAAAGTCCCGACAGCTTTCAGCCTCCACAAAACCTACAATGGCAAAGTCAGACGCAAACCAACCGCTCAGTCACAAATATTGCTGAGCCTGAGCCTACAGCCGATCAACCTCCTGATGATATTTCGACGACAAATAGCTTCGTATCGCATGATGGTAGGCAACTGGAGAGTTTGCGAGAAAATTCGAACCGCCTTTCACTCATCTCATCCGGCCAACGGACAGTCGTGACTTCTGCAGGATCATCACCAGCGTCTTCACCAACCGTCGATACCTTCCCTGCAGCTGCTGAGCACAAGCCGTCGCTGGAGGAGGCCAAACTTTCACCAGAGCCGAAACCTAGGCCCAACGCTGCAGCAATTCTGGACCGAAGACAGTCTATGCAAGTTCTCGCCCCCTTTGTCGAACTGCAAGGCGGACCCATCAACCTACGACCGCAATCTAGCTATGGATCTGGAGTCGCTGATTTGAAGGCCCCAACACCTAACTTCAGTGTACCCAATTCATCGAACCGGAGATACTCGTATGCGAAGACTATGGCCCAGGAATTCGGCATGGCGCCTTCGTCAGGTCCATTAGAGGTGCGATCTTTGGGTCGTCGAGCACCACCAACGACGTTACCAATCGCGCGGCCTTTATCCATGGTAGCTGACCAACCGTCGCCAATGGACGACATCCACGAACGACCAGTGACGCGACATGGAGACGAAACTCAGCCAACCATTCCAGTAGAAGATGATCTACCGTCTCTGCCAAATATTCCTACTTCGTATGAAATGACATCGCGACGTTCGAGCCTGGTACCAATAGAAGAACCAATCGTCGAGATCAGCCAGCCAGGCAGCTCGCGCAGACAATCAGACATGAGGCAATGGCGCAAATCCGAGAACCCCAGTGCCATGGGACGTAGTATTCCTAACTCAACTCGGCCCAGCCTGGAACAAAGAACTCGTTCGCGATCCTTCCTTGGGGGAGCGGAGGAGGCAGCCCGTCGCCGTGCTTCCATTGATACTTATAGCGATGCACGAAGTGATAGTATGTCAGGCAAGGTTCGGTCACAAAGACGGGCGAGTATCCAGTCAGTGATGTCCGACCGGGCATCACAGTACAGTGCCTCAGGGGACCTCCCACCCCCGATGTCGCCAGAGTCGCTACCTCTTCCTGCGCCTCCACCCACAGTGCCCCTACCCCCTATTCCCGCATCATCGAGCAACCCTCTTTTGAGGCCTGAGATGAACGGGAAGAGCCTTTTTATTCGAAGGAGCATGCCTCACCTTGGCGAAGTGCCTCCACCAATGCCACCACCAACCTGTGCGCTACCTCCTCTTCCACCCAAACTACAAGTCAAGGTTTAAATACCTTGATTCATGCTATATACCCTTTCCTTGTTTTTACTGTTACGAACTTTGACGGAGCGATTGATGTGGATTCCGTGATTATCCGAAACTATACTGGGCGTTTTGGAACACTGTTGCTTTTTATTCTCTTTTGTATCGAGACAAAAATTCTCTTCTGGTCAACACTTGTAAAATATAGAACGGTCGGGCTGGAAGGAGCATTTCCGGTTATGCGGCCACGTCTTGGGATGATATCCATGTATAGGCGTACCAAAGGAAAAGACTATTCAAGGCTACATATGGCCAACAGCAGTGATAGAGTCATAAGAATAAGTCTAATGTTGTTTTGAAAGATGTTGCCTCGGCACCCGAGTGACGATGATGTAGTGGATGACAGCGACTTCAGATGGAGCAGCACAGTTGTTGCTATATATCAACCAAGGATAACTAGAAAGTGAAGAGATGTTGATAAGATAGAAAGCTACTGGTTAGGTAGACACAAGTTGGCCGATATCGAGAGCAGTCTTTGTTCCTGGGCTTATATGAGGCCTTGAGTGGTCTCCACTTTTCAATGAGACTTGATGTGCCATCCACATGCCGATAGCAAGATAGGCAGCGGAGGTACTGAAATGATGAACTATAAATACTAAAAATATTTATATTCTGTTCGGAAACATAGAGAGAAGTACTCTGCTTTGTCGATCCTCGCGTCTAAAATTTCAATTAAACGCGTGTAGGCCCATGACGCTCAATTAGAAAAAAAAAGGACGTGGCTGGGGGGAACGTGCAGCATCTTTAATGGATGGAAATGCCGAGCTGCGTCGTGTTGTCCCAACCACAACAACAACCTCATTAATTCTTCACAACTCTCACACTCTCAGAAACCAAGAGCTATACCCTTTTGCTATTGAAATATACTGCCATGCTATTCCTAACAATATAATAAACCTGATATCAACACCACATCAATCGTCAGCCAAAATGCCAGCCCTTCCTCCATCGTCAACAATACCCTCAGGGTACAATTTCCTCTCTGTCCGCCAGAACGACGACTCGAGCAGCTCCTTCACCGCTGTGCCAATATCCTACAAGAGCACCGATAACTCCCTCGCTCCCGGTGTCGTCGCCGGTATCGTCCTCGGCTCCGTCGCTGGCTTTCTTCTCCTGCTGTACATTATCTACATGCTCCTGCACCGCGGTCCAGTCGTGAGAACAGTCGACGGCGCATCAACTGTTGTTTCAGGCGGACCTATGAGTACAGTCACGGGCGATACGTCGACATATCTGAGTTTCCGCAGCAGAAGAGATCGAAGAACGAGGAACAGATCGCGGAGCAGGGCAACGTCTAGATCCAAGAGGACGAGATCGCGCACGACGGTGAATTCGAGGGATAGGAGTCGAAGACGAACATCACCGCTTGTGGGCGATAGTCGAGGGGAGCGAATCATTGTTGACCCTCCTGCGCCGCGCTTCGTTCAAGAATCGACTATCTCTTCGGATAACGAGATTGTTGTTGAAGAGGAGCACAGTGTTTCTCCTCCGCGACGATCACGACGACAGAGTCAAGACCGATATCGACGAGAGCCGTTGATGGGAGAGGGATATCGAAGGGACTATTCCCCGAGAGATTACTCGCCTCGGAGGGAGAGCAGACGCTATAGCCGAGACCGATAGAGGAAGATGTTAGCGACGACAGTATGCGTATTTTATCTATTCAGTTTGTTTTAATTACGACTTTACGACATATTTTGGACGTTGGATGCATAGATCGATCGGCGGATTGGATGGACGAGAAAGGATTCACTACGACGTACATTGGAAAGAATGAGTAATATGCACAAAAGGAGCAGAAGAGAGGGAAGAGAGGAGAGGAGAGGAGAAGAGGTCAGATTGAGCGTCAAAATCTTTCGAATCGAGGCTTTCATTTCGATAGATACCCGGATAGTCTCTGCAAAAACTACCTGTATATAGACAAAAGATTGGTACCATCAACTCATGACCTCCTATTTCACCTTTTCTATGAGCGGTATATCTGCTTCATGACATCTCATATCTACCCAGTTGCTCCATATCTTCATAACTCACCATGGTAGTAAACAGTAACCATCGACTTATTCATGAATTTTCTCCACATCTTCCAGCATCGACATCTACTTTTGTAACCTCAAAACAGAAAGGCACCCTCGCCTTCTGATGTACTGGAACATACCCAAATGTCATAAACAGCCACCCATTTCACTGAGCAGACCCGCATCTGCAGGTAAGCAAGAAATCAAGTCAACGCGCCGGCAATAAAGACAGAAACAGATCCGACAAACATCTTCCTACATGTTCATGCCGCCGTCTTGGCCTCCACCCCCTTGGGGACCGCCAAAGAAGAACGTGTCAAAAGGGTTCATTTGTGGTGCCTCACTAAAGTCATGGTTGAGACCCTCCCAGTTCATGCTTAGACCCATATCAAGCTGCGACTGGTCCATGGCAGTGAAGTCTCCGTTTGATGATGCGCCCAGATTCTGGAGGAACTCCATTGTTTGAGCATCTGGGTAGTCCTGTCCATTAAATTGCTGCTGTCCACCATAGGATCCTCCGCCGTTCGGTTGGGACGTCAGTCTTCGAGGGATAGGTGAAGGGGCCATTCCCGATTCGATAGGCGATCCCTCTTGCTTATGACCAGAGTCCGTAGGGCTTGGTCCACCTCGACTTCGCGATTTGAGTAAATAACCCTCTGTTGATCGTGCCACTGGGGGCGATTGTTGTGCATTCCCGTCGCCTGCAACAGACAGTGTAGGAGATGAGAGCGAGTCAGATAGCGACAAATCAATCTGATAAGACGCCTGATCTGAGCCCTGCGGACGGTGACGTCCTTGCCCTGTTCCCTTTGATGAGTCCGGCGGTGTGTTCCACGCAGAACGTTGTATTCGGGCCGTTGGGGCACCGAAACCGCCTGTTGAGGAGGCCATCTTAATGGTGGCCTTGGCTGTTCGATCGAACGCATCTCGGCACGTCTCGGCGGGAGGGCACTTGTCGATCATATCTGTGAGAACCGATTTGGCAGCGAGGATAGTAAAGTCCACTTCATCCATGCTCTAGATCCACTATTAGCTCATTTCTCCGAGGACTATGGGTTTTGTCAAAGCTTACCAGGCGACTTCGTACGATGGGCGAGTGCCAAATAGCATAAAGGTACGAGATTCCTGCCATGAACAGGTGATGGGTGGAAAGATAGGTGTAGCTCACCAACCCACTGAGATGTAGCTGTCTATATATGCGGAGGATCTTTTGGCCTGCCTCTGCAACTTTCAGGTAGATTCGATCCTCGTCTTCACGAAGCTCTGCTTGGAACGCCGTTGGGCTATTGACCTCATTTGATGAATTGTACTCGCCCTCAAACATAGCGGGAACACTAAGGCTCTGGCGATAGAGCATTATGATCGCCTGCCAGTAATTGAGCTCCAGAAACTCGGTCGAAAACATGACACCCGTCTCTTGTCTCGACGGTGCTGACGTCTTCCACTGATACAGTCTTCGGTCGATATCTATGCGCCATGAACGGAACGAATCAAACTGCACCAGGAAGGGCGACGGGAGATGAATGTGCATATCAGGGAACTTGCCCTGCACACCCGCCTTGGCGATCTGAGCCTGATTGTACTGCAACACTTGAAGAATTTCCGATTGCAGCAACCTCAGTCGGAAGTAATGATGGGCAACATGCTTGTAGCTGGGTTGGAGCTGATCTGATGGTGGATCTATAAGTCCGGTGGGTGTAATATAGTCATCATCCAGCAAGGACGGAAACTCAGTTGTGATGACCTGATCGCTGACGCCGAATGGTCTTCCAACGCATGTGCTAACCAGACGATCGAGAGAGTACGTGCACCACCACAAACGGCGCCTCATATCTCGCACCCACAACTTCTTTCCCCGGGTTTGTGCTCCATTCTCTCGGGATCCAGCACTATCAGTCTGTTCACTTTCGTTAGGTAAGGAATCAATTTCCCTGTCATCCTCGTAGTGCAGGCCGAGATCAACTGCAAGTCGAACGGCAACACCAATAATGTACCTGGTCCGTGTCAGTCAGGTGAGTTCACACACCACATACGATCAATCGACACATACCAAAGGCCAGGGGGAACAGGTCGAAGGAGAGCAAAATTAGCCAGAAGAAGTACGGCTTGCAGAACTTCTAAGCCTCCTCCGCTGTTACTTAAACACGATTCTAGGTGCACGATTGCGCTCGCGTGATACTCCTCTGGCTCGCATCGACTTTTGTTGTCGGCACCAGTATCGCCAGATGAGTCAGATTTCACTGGCTCGCCAACAATGACACCACAGCCGATGGCGAAAACCATATTCAACAAATAAAGCTCCCGCGAGCCTCGGGCCGGATCTTGAGTGGCATATATGCGTTCAAACGTCTGCATAAACTCTCCTCTGTGCAAAATTGGAATCTGAGGGTTCGAGTGTTCAAAATATAACCTCACGAGCCGCAAGCCGACTTCTTTACTAGGGAAACTGGCAGGTTTGATAGAAGGCCTGGTATGAAGGCCGAAAAACGAATCGCGCAGCGAAGCTCCGTTGCCGCTTGTTTGCCGAGGATTCCTTGGATCATTCGGATTCGGTTGACCAGAGGATGAATATTGAACTGCAGCATATACGACCCGGGCGAACGAGACACCAGATGCGGATGCCAAAGACCGAGGTTTCGATGGGCTCACGATGTTGAGGAATCCTGACTGGCCCGACTTCTTCTTAAGCGATTCCACCGCCTGGCTCTGAGGCCTACGGTCGCCGGCTTCTGATGGACCGGAATAACCTGTTTCGGTGGCGGAGTTGATACTGGCGGTGTCGGTGCCTATTCGAGAACACAATTCGAGGTTTTCAGCTGGTGGGAAGGTGATGTTATTGGCGCTAAGCAGGTTCTCGAGCTGCTCGACTCGGGTTTCGAGATAGTAAACATAACTGCGCGCAATGTCAACATTTGCTCATTAATCGACATTGACGGATTTGTAGCGCGTCGTCGAGGTCTGTGATGACCAAAAGATCACATCTTTAGACAATCGCGCGCTTGCATTGTCTTATCGTACCTGCGTGGGATTTCCTTCTTTGTGATGGGATCATAGCCAACACAAGCGACCCCTGCCTTGGCGCAACTTGCGCAGCTCGGTAACTTCTGATCACAGCGGTTTTTACGTAGGCGACAACGGTTACAGGCGCTGACGTTGCGAAAGTTACTGCTCTGGCCTGCCTTGGCGGCTACTGAGGGAGAGGCGGTAGTGGAAGACGCTGAAGCACCGTCGGCTTGGAGACGGTCGCGCTCACGATCCTGGGGGCTCGGCTGGCCGTTGCGCGGCGATCCATCGTCGTTCGAGTCTTGTCGCTGTCGCTTTGCGGGTTGCGAGCTCGGGGACGGAGGGCCACGCGCAGGCATTGTAACGGCCCGGCGGGCAACCGAAGACGGCGCCGATAAGTTTGCGACGGGGTCGGATATGAAGAGAAGTGGCTCGGGCGGAGTGACGCAGATCAGCCGGAGAAATCGATATCCAAAGAGGTCGGTCTTAGGTGTAGTAGGATGTCGTCTGTGAATTGATGATGGGGACGGAGAGAGTGGGTTTGAACTTGCTTGAGCTTAGTCGGGGGACGGAGACGGGGGCGGAAGGTGGCAGGTGAAAGGCGGAACGGTAGATTGAGACTTCCGGTCGGGACTGCCTTAACAATTAATGAAACGAACGAACGGGCGGAGAAGTTAAGTAAGGTAAGCGCAGTTCTGAGGGCAGTAACAGGAAGGCAGCTAGGTAGCTACTACTCCGAATGGGTGGGATAGATATGAGACAAAAAGGCAGGAGCTGGACAATTGAAGGATATGGATAAGGCGGGAAGGGATCGACGAGCCGCTGTAGCCGCTAACGTTTGTCAAAGCGCAATGAGTTTGTCAACTGTATTAGAGCTGATATCTGATGAATTGGGGGTTCAAAGATATGAGAAGAAGCCCAGCCGAGCCCAGAGATCAAGTGGTTGCCGAACTGAATTGCCCAAATCTTCCAGAATTGGCCACCCAGATTATCAGTCAGTCAGTCAGTCAAACATGGAAGCAACAACTTTCTTTGCTGACCATTTGTTGTCTGCGGGGACCAACCAAGCTTGGCCCATGACTAGACCCCCAAAAAAAGAACAACAATTCTGGCTGTCAATGTCGTAGAAAGTCGAGACTAATTTGGGGCCTGGACTAAGCGAAAATCATGGCAAGTGGTCCCTGAAAGAGGGAGCCTATCAACTGCGCATACAATTCCTCAGTATAAGGAGGCAATATCTCGTGTTGGAGGTGACGGTGGTTGATGGCCGCTTCTGGATGAGTCTGTGATGATGATAATTGTCACGATTGTTTCACGGAGAATGGAGACATGCAAGGGTCTTGAAGTTTCCAGTTGTAAGCAATTAAAAGTTTTCAGCCAAATTAGACGGCATAAAAATCCATGTAGTAGTCGACGTTAAGGTGGTTCAGACAATGGCTTTATTAAAGAGTATAAGATCCATACAATACTATAAGATACAAAAGACTCGATGACATGGAATGCATTATCTCGATTCTCAAAACACAGTGGAACCTAAGCCCCAAGAAAAAAAAGCAAAGAAGAAAAGACCTTCTTCGTAGCCAAAGTGCAAGTGCTGCCAATAACTAGACAAGGGTCCTTCCAGAGTCATCCCAGTTTGAATCCTGTAAGGTAGCGAGCAGGTGGGGGAAGGATGACTTCTCTACGAATTGAGTTCTTGTATTGGCCAATTTATTCATCTCTCAACTCATCATTTCCTACAAAACACAAGGAAGAATGAAAGCCTTCAAAGTCAACTGCAAATCTGGGAATTAATGTTCTTGGCATGCAGCATCTTTAAAAACGCCTTGTTTATCATCCTGTCGATCCTCTCCTGCTAACCAGACTTACAAGTTTGAGGCGCATCATAACAGCGAATCATCTTATCAGTGCCTGCTCTTGTCTTGTCTTCTTTTCCTTTTTTTTTACTCGCAGAGAAAAGCCCAGTGATCGTGATTTGAGTCTTGTACCCGAACTTGTCCGGCTTCATAACCGGTCCCCTTCATCCTGCTCTCAGCTTTCGCCGCCAGATACCGCATCGGGGTATTGACAGCGGCACAGTGCAGTTGTATACATGCGACATCCCGTTTTTCAGTCTTTGATTTGAATATGTATTGCTTGTAAGTGAGAAGAGACGACAAAGAGGTTACTTTGAGTTATACTCGAGTTCCTCATATGTACCACGGTCTTCCTACGCCGAAATACACTACTCACCGTATCATACTCAGTGAATATATCGCTGGTCCGGCTTCGTTGACCTGAACCTTGTCAACGGGCTTGTCTCTTGGACCAGATCGGATGCAGCCTGGCGGTTGGCTGCATCATCACCAACACCAGCCAACATCTCCTCCGATTCCCGATTTGAGATGCCGGTCACCGTATTCGTACATAAGCTGCACGAGCATGAATAAGCTCACGAAAGAAATTCCGAATTCCTTGTTACCAGGTCCATATCTCTTTATTACCGCTTCAACTATCTATCGATATATGCTCACGCAAACATTAAAGAGTCACAGATGGAGGATCTATACTAACGACCAACAATAATCTCACCTACTACAATTTGCCACTGCCAAATCAATCAGATCTCCCTCCTACGATTTCTCTCTTTCGAAAGGTGTTCAAACCTCCTCACTACGCAGCAAGGGTCCATCCTCTCCATCATTCTTAGCCTCTCTCCACACCCCCCAACCTCACTTCAAGCTCCAAACATCCATTAGAGCGCACGAATAAACTGAAGCAAAAGATATTGAAATTGATTAAACTCATACGATTTCCACGATAACTCTCGAGCAACTGCGATTCCCGACTGTAACCATCCAATTCAGCTTTGCGCGTATAGATTCGCCGCTACGAGCAGTTCCCCGTGTATCATCAGATCATGGGGTTTCCTTGGACAAGGGTATTGTTACCTCATTTTCCTGTCCTCTTTTCTCGATGCCTTTCAGGTTACCGACATACAGCTACAGGTGAGTCTGTCTATGTATATCCTCTATAGGAAATTTCACATCCTGGCTGCCTGATGCTACACTGCGGTTGCACGGGATATATCACGAGGTCAATCACAAGGCCTAAAGCAACTACATGCGACTATATGCATACTCAGGTACCTCGATTACTATGTGAAACTCTGTTATATGTATCAAAACAAGATGCATTGTTGTCTTCGGCCATGCCGTGTCACGCACGTTCCGTTCTGCACTTTGACCGCTGCCATTCCAGCCTACAGCATGCGTATGCGTAAGCATATCGAGCATCACCGTCTCTGTCTCTGCGTCTCTGTCTATGTATCTCCATGTCACTCAGGCACCGCGCAGAATGTAGTTGCATGCATGTATCTTTGTTCAATGAGACCGGCAGTCTTGAAATTACTGCCACTGACACTATCCATCCTTTCTTACACCGCCAGTTCCGCCCCGTGAGGTAGCCTGAACTGAAGAGAACAAACTCTTAAAAGTCTGAAAGCAAACGCTACCGACATCTGCGAGGCCACCAAAATCCCCCATACCGAACAAACGCCTTCTAAACCTCCGGGGTCCTGTCGTTGACGATACAGCATGGGCTAGTGCCATCAGCCGTGTAGCAAAATCCATTACAAAAATGTTTCCCTTCCCAAAATATCAATCATCCTTCTACTTTGTCGTTGAATCCTTCGTCCCTCGAATGAATCCATAGTCTATGTTTCGTGAAATGAGTTCCTAAGTTCATCCATCTTCTTTTTTCCCTCTTGTTGTAAAACGCCTGTCCCATGCCTGATCGCTGTGTTGGAAGAAAAAAGGGGGTATTTTTCCACATGGGCCTCGCATGCCCTTTATACAATTCGTCCCTAAAAGAAATGACGCCAGATTGTTTCGATTCTTCGATTGCTCGAAACATTCAAACTCCGGTGAAAACCCAAGCCGTATGTTGCTGTTGTTGCTTCATGCTGATTATTTCCTTAAACGCTCTCCTCCTCGTCGTAGTCGGTGAAAAGGCCCTCATCCAAGAGAGGATCCTCCTCAGGCAGCACATCTTCCTGAGGTCCGCCCTCGGTAATTTGGGAGCTGAGATATGCTCCAACAATGGTGATAAGTCCGCTGAACCACCAAGCCAGTCCAGAGTATCCAGTCTGAAGACCCCAAGAGTAAAGGAGACCAGACAGGGTTGGGCCCAGAGCACGGCACAAGCTGGCAGTTGAGGCTGCAATTCCGTTGATCGTTCCAAGGACCTGCTTAGATGGTGCCGAGTTGGCCAGCAGAATGGCGTTGCTGGGGTATGCCATGGTGGAGAAGGTGCACTTCCAGATGACAAGGAGGTAGATAGCCGGCATTCTCATAGATTCGGGGAGCAGCACAAGATAGGGTGTGACCAGGTAGAGCGCAAAGTACGAGAATGCGAGGATTCGGAAGAGGCGGAGAGATCCAAGTCGTCGAGTAACTGGAGGAACGATGAGATAGTTGGAGAAGAGTGAGTAAAGTCCCTGAACCGACATGATGACACCGATCATCTTAGTCTCGAGGCCGAATCCATCGGTAAACTTGAAAGGGAGGTCGTGAACAGGGTGTTCAGGCCGCTTGGTGCTCAGGAAAACAGGGAAAAGCTGGTCAAAAGTCATAGTGTGGCTGTGATATGTGTTAGAGAGTGCATGACTTTCGGTGAGGCGAAACTTACAAGGCGAGAATGCCATAAGAGATGATATTCATAATGACAGGCTTGGTGAAAGTCTTGGACTTTCGCACCACAATTGGTTCCAAGGGGGCTTCGTTCAGGGATTGTGTGTCAGGCTGAGGAGCAAGTCGGGGCGAATTCTCTTGGCTTCGGTAAGCGGGCAGGGCCTCGTCAGAGTGGGCAGAGCCAGGGCGAACGCTGGTCGACAGATACTGGACGTTTTGCTTTCCGTCAAGAAGAGCCTGCTTCTCGGGAGAGCGGCCTCGTCCGTTGCAGCTAGCAACTCCACCGAACCAGCTGGCGAGGTAATCTCCAATCTCACGTCCACGGTCTCGCTGGGACTTCTTCTCAGCATGGGTCTCATCCAGGAAGAGAAGCCCAATGATGACTCCGAAGAAAACAGTGGCGGCGCTGAAAAGGTTAGGGAGGAGGTAGGGATATCGGTCCCAGATGGTTCCACGAGCGAAGATCTCGGGGTAGCTGATGCATGGTCGTGCGAGAGCTCCTCCAATCATAGGCCCAACGATCGATCTAAATAGGTAATCCAGTCAGCAACTGCTGTCAATGACTGCATGAGTATGTATGGCTTACCCAATGCACCACACCATGGGCATGATAGTATAAGCTCGGGCTGGATGATCTGTTAGCCCAATTCTCATCTGATTTTGAGATCCAACTTACGTTGATGTTCCTTGACAGTAACAAGCTCGGCGACAGTTGTCTGAAGGACGCCAATGTTGCTGAAATATGTTAATTGAGCGTTCCAAGTATCTTTCCCGAAAAAACAAACCCATTGAGGAGACCTCCGAGAGCGCGCGCAAAGAGTGCGACTGGCAAACTGGGGGCGAAACCAAAAACCAAGACACTCAGGGCAGTTCCCAGCAGACCAAAGAGAAGCACTGGCTTTCGGCCAATCTTGTCGCTAAGACGTCCCCAAAGAACTCCTGTCGAGAATTCGGCCAATGTGAAAGCGGAGGTGACCATGCCGGCGTAAACTGAAATCTTGTTGGAATCATCGGTAATGTTGAAATCTTGGATCATGTAGTAGATGTAGGGGAAGATGGACATGAAGGCGATCGGTTCGCATATTCTGCAGCAGGCTGCCAATTGTTAGACCCAGTGTCGCGAAAGTCATGTAAGCTGAGCTCCGTACCTAGAACAAACATCTGCTTTGCGGGGAACGGGGGAAGCGGTCTCTCATTGCGGCCAGCGGCCTCGCGGTTGGCCGCAGTCATTTGACGACTCCTCGCCATGTTTTCTAGATGTGATCCTCCCGGGAAGTTTCGTCTTGTTGTTCAATGGGTGTCCCCTGGTAAAATTATGTTCAACTTTTGGTGAAAATGGTGTCTCTGAACTATTCGCAAGTCTGATCGATCCGTTTCGTAAAGCCTAAGAGCATGAGACAAGTGGCTTCGGTAGGTTGCTGAATATCGTCGAGTATGTAAGTGTGTAAGTAAGTGATTTGGTGTAGATGTCCAACCCAAGTAGCAACAGATTGTAGATGTTGACAAAGACTCAAGCTGAAGTGAGAGATAGAGAAAGAACACAGAATAAGAATCAAGGTGGCGGAGGGAGAAGGGAGACTAATTAAAGGGTTATAGAAGGTTCACGGAAGGAAAAGAGAAGGACAAAGATGGGGTGGATACACTTATAAGAAGTGTATGGAGTATGGAGAATGAGTAGGTGAGGTATGTATGAGGATGGAGTGTTAGTAGTGAAAGTGAAGGTGAGCAACACGCCCTCAGACTGACTGGGACTGGGACTGGGACTGGGGTACATGGACTTGTCACAATGATCATCTTCTGGAGCAGAATAGAATTAATTACTAGACCCCAAGCTTGGAACCAGCGGTGACATGAGCGCGCCAAATGGGCAAAGGGCAAATCTCCTGTCGTGTCCATGCTTCGCAGCGCTGCTCTGTGCTGTGAGATGCGGCGAACGGCCAAATTCTTGGGCAGTGGGGCTAGCTTTCAGGGCTCCCAGAGGCACCAGAAGTTAGAGCACCACGGGCAGCCATCCATCCCAGTTTGACAGGGCGGACTTGGTCTTGGGCCTTGAGTCTTGGGCTGCAGGGGCTGGGTCCCAGGGAGACGGAGACGCAAAGGAGCTAAGCGTATGTACCCAGCAAGTACTTCTGCAGGGGTATCCTTCTTCTGTCTCTGGTCCCCTGTAAGCCACTCAAGGACGCCCACGGGGATGTGTGTCGAGCAAAACGCCATGGACTGACGGTTGGGTTCGAGCTTAATTGTTGGGTGCGAAACTGAATGGGGCTGGAAAACAAACCAAGCCAACCCAAATACCAATGCCAATAGCGAATAGTGCCGTCCGTAACTGCACCCCGGTATTTCCGCTGTGGCTAAGCGCATGTCCGAGTGTTCCCTTTCGCCAAAAGTCCTGTCTTTCCATGGACACATCATTCTGTTGTTTCGAAACTGGCTTATGCGTGCAAAACATACATCAGCAACCTGAAATACGGTCAACTGACTTCCATGTTATCGCATTGGCTGCATCAAACAGCACTAACCCGCACAGCCGCTGTAGAGGACAGGACAGCAGCGGCAGGTTTAGGAGGCGGTGAACGCAGTACAGTGAGTAATGAGCAGCGGCCCCCGGGGGCTCGTCACACGGAAATCATCCCCGGGGTCGCCTCAGCCTGGCTGTGGAGCGATAATGTTACTAGGGAAGACCTCCCGGAAGGGGACCACACCTCTCATCCTCTTGGTGACGGGCAGAAAGTACAGCAGTAATGAGATCCCAGCGGAGCCGACTTCCATCAGTCAGTCACAGTCACTCAGTCAGTCAGCCAGCACCACCAATTGTCAAAGCACATGCCATGCCATGCCATGGGCCGTTATTCCAGCCTTGGCGTTGCGGCGTGCGATTTCGATGCGGCGCCTAATGACGTCGGTTCGAGTAGAACAGAATCAGATATCAGTCCAGTGCCTGCTGTGATAGGAGTTGCGATGTTTTTGTTGTCTCTTTCATATGTAGGCTGTTATTGTCGTCCCCCACGTTCTCAGCCAGCTCACCCCGTCAGTCGTAGCCAGGCCTAGGCATCCGTCCATCTTACATGGTATTTTCCTTGAATAGCATGCTGGCTCTGATGATGTGTTATTCGCTTGGTGTTTCTTTGTTCTTCTCTCACACCCACCGCCGGCCATTCGTTCCGGGAAGTCTGGAGCAAACATCTTATGCCGTACCTTCTAGCTCCTGTGGTGTTTTCCAGAACGATGGAGCACATAGTCAGCAGACGACTTCCATGCATGAGGGAGTCATTCGGGATCTGCCTGCATTGCCAGCAACGTCGATACACCGCAGCCTTGTCATACCTCAACCATGTTTCACTGCCCACTGCATACGAGCTCGAGAATGACGCGTAGGACAAGGACAAATTAAGTATCATGCTCTGATCGGTGTGCAAGACAGAGTTACCGGGATACTGACCAAGAGCTCGATTGTGATATCTTTAGATATCGCGAAAACGAGCTGCAACTCCAAACCTATCTTGTGCTTGTCACGAGGTCAAACTTACACAGGAGATTCCACCTCGGAATACGGAGTAGAAATTCCTTCTTGCATATCAGTCGGCCGAGAAAGGACGTGACTAGGCCGAAAAGTCTAGGTGTAAGTGATGCCAAGGTCGCAGGAATCTGTATGTAGAATGTCGAACCTACTTCGTGACCGATACGGCCACCATCCCCAGTCGAGCAGGGCCTCTCACCTTGGAAATTGCAAGGTTCCCTGACAGCGGCTCTCATGAAAGCTTCCCGACAGGCAAGGACAAATTGGAAATCTCAAACGTGTTGCAGCCAAAAAAAAAAATTAAAAAAAAATTCAAGCCTGACTGACATAGGCGTGTCGTCCATCTGTCAGACACGTGGCTGACGTTGATGGTCCTGTACTAAGAAAATTTGAATTTAGAGTCATATATGTCGGTCTGCCGCATCACCATCGAAAACTTCCCCCAGGTGCATTAACGTCATACAAGCCAGGCGCCAATAGAAGCACACGACATGTTTCTTTGAAGTGGAAGCCCTCGTTGACATCCCCGGAACCCCATAAAGTAGGGTCAACAGAAGGGAGCCACCCACGGGTGAGCGAGCAAGGGAATAAACAATCGAGGTGTGAGATTTTGATCAGGAACCCGAGACATTGTCACCGCCATGGTGCACCAGACCCTTCGCCTACTGCTGGCACGTGGAGTAGCTGCTGCGGCGCGTAAGCCACACATTGTGAGCCCAGCATGGGAGACGAAACTGACGGTGTTGGGCTTGAAAATGCAGCAATCAATGCAGCGGTTTCAAGTCAAGGCTCTGAACCTTGAAGCTGTAGGGTACAGTCACCGAGAGGCCCACGCCAGTATCTGTAGCAAATGGATCTGACTCGACTTTGAGCTCGTCAAAGCAAATTGGCCCACTCGCACCCAACCCGCTGGGCCGTAAGCCCCGAGTAGCAAAGACTGCCGGAAGTGCAGCCTACTCCACAGATACAATTTAGATCGTCTTTAATTAGTCTGCAAGCAGCTTCGAATTCTGGATGCGATCCTCTCGGGAGTCGCCCTTTTGCTGCAATCATGCCTGTCCCCGTATATGTACACCGAATGTCGGCATTGAGTCTTGAGACAAGGCACGGGGCTGTATACTGCCGACCCGGGGAGATGCAAGGCAAGGCAAGGCAAGGCAAGGCAAGGGCATCTTGACTTGTCAACTTTGTGCCAGCTCGCAGTCCCAGTCAAGGTCCGACTTCGTCTGGTGTCACAGAGGAAGTGGCTAAAACCTAGGCCTGGGCCCCCCACCCGAAGCTCGCGGCTCCCTGTCACGGAAGCGGTATAGCACTGTATCACTCGCCTGTTTCACACGCGCCCGCGGCTCCTTTTGATATGTATGCATGATGTGCAGTAGGTGATTGAAAATAGATTCCAATGGTTACCGACGACGTGGACGCTTTCATCCGCCTGCCGAGTAGGTGTCAGATCCGCCTTGCATAGATGCAAGTCAAAGTGTTGGAGTCATTTCGTCGGTGAAGCCTGAGACAATCATGACAAAATTTTCTTCTTCTTCCCTCCCCTCTCCCCGATAGTTTCACAGCTCTCGACCACCACCCAAATTGAACAACCTCGGCTTCGCTCAAATGGTTCGTCGCTCGCCCGCAGAAGAATAAGGTGTCGCGTCAGGCGTGGGTGAAATGCACATCCATTGTCGTCATAGTCGGGCTCGGCGCTTCTCAGCCATCCAATAGCATTGGGTGCCTTTTCCATTTTGAATCCCTGTGAAGTCCCGGAAGGACTTCCTGGCTTCCGGCCTCGCTGAAGTGGATGCAGGGCAGTTTGCCGGTACAGCTAGGCACGCCGCGGGAGGTCTCGTGCTACCAGAAGACTACTTTTCTTGGAGCCTGTCGCATGGCGCCCCGCCCAAGGGGAGAAGCCGAGTGGCCACGAGAAAAGAGCCGGACGAGCTGGCCTCAGGGGAAAAAGGGGGCGGCGGACAAGCGACCCGGTGGGCTGGGTTGATCTGATGCATCTCGTCGATTGTACAAATGAGGTAGTCTCGGTAAAAAAGCCTCCCTTGTTCTTAGACTACGCAATGACAGATGGACTAAGACACCCCCGCCTGTCCAAGGGAAGAAAAAAGTGAGGCAGGCAAAAAAGAGAGAAGGATGAGGAGCAGAAAAATCGAGTAGGGTTTGTTTCAGAAAAGCAGTGTGGGCGACGTCAAACCCAGCAGGCCGGGTGGCCCGATCCAAACGAATCGCTCAAGGCAGGGAGGGCCAGATACGATGCAATGTCTTGGAATTCGCTATGAAGTATCCGTATCGTCACATCCATCCATCTATCCATCCATTATCGCGATGGTGCACTTTTAAACCACCGACATGCAGCATCTGCATATGTATGTGCATGTGTGTGTATTGTATTGTATGTACGGATATGTATGCAGCCGTATGTATTGGAAGCATCTGCACGACGGTTGAAAACGCTCTGACGTCTCGGGCGTTGGTTGCAGCTTACTTATTGATGCCGCTTTCGGACCAACACCAAGTTTGTGTGTGTATGTATGTATATGTATGTACAACGGCGGGCTGGAGTGTGTGTTGGGGGATTGGATTGGATTATCGATTGTTCCCTCAATCATGGAAGAAATGAGAGGATCCATCCGTCATCTCGTGTTGATTGTCATGACCCCGCAAGCCTTTCGGCGTCGACCGTACGTACTGTGCCGTCAGCTTCGAGGAGAGCGAGCGAGCGAGCGCACGCACCCTCTGAATAATTGACTTGACTTGACTTGGGTTCCGGGGATCTCAAGTGCCCTTGTCCCGGTACGGTTATGGTCGTGGACAGAAGCTGAACCTGTCGCAAGGCAAGGGGGAGCGAGAGAGTGGGAAAACCTAGGCAAAACAAGGGGGTCTGACCGCTGTTCGCCCCGGTTCTTGATAGAAATTCTCGAAGGTTTCGAAAAGGGGGCCAGGGTATGAATTTAGCGTGGGTTTGCGAACTCGAACGTGCGGGTGGGCAAAAAAAAAAAAAGAGAGAGCTCTGAGAGGAAGTGAGGGTGGAGGGGGGGGGGGGGGGGGGGGGAAACCTCAGGTAGACAAGGTCACGACGGGACGGGAGGGGGTGATTTTAGTGAGGCTGGAGGAAGAGCCAGTAATTTCAATTTTCTTGTGTCTTCCTGTCTGTCTCTTTCTTTGGGCCCTTTGACTTGCCTGTGACTGACAATTGCTTTTTGTTACTGGGTATGATCAGCTGTGTAAGGATCTAACTACAGCAGAAAAGAGAGAGAGAGGGTGACGGCGGCTCTGGGTCCCGTGATTTGCATATCCATCTCCATGAACGGGGAAGCATCCTTTGACGATCCGGACGAATTGGATCTGGACCGTCCATCCCTTTCGACCGCAAGCAGAAGTTACAGATCCTACGTTAACTCTGGTAGTGGTAGCGGTTGCGGTAGTCGAGCAACTCTAACCGCGACACCACAACATAACACGACACGACATGACAAATTGATGATGATGACGATGCTACTGGTGAGGGGGAAAAGAAAATATCAGACTATCATGTGATGATGATACAGAGACTGGTCATAATTACTCTTGTCTCTGGTTGCTGTCGTTGTTGTTGTTGCTGTCCTCTCCACTATCACTCCTTGTTTTATGAGGAATTATCACCAATAACTCACAGACAAGTTACAAGCTGAGTCGAGATTGTGGAACCTCTGCCTCCTCTACGCACGCACGCGGGTAAAGCAAATTTCTGACCGGTTTAGTCATGACTAGACAAAAGCTTAAGCAACAATCAACAAGATTATTACCCAGTAGAGTTTCGTCTACATACATCCTCCCCTCTCTACGTTAGGCTCTCTACCTAGGCTCTACCTATAACAAGAAATAACATAACAATGGAACCCAACTCGGGCACTCACTGTAAGTTTGACTATTAGAGCCTGAAAAATAAAAAAGAGCCCCTACACTCGGCCCCGCTGCCTCGTTATCCGTCATAGTGATCGCTTGGCGCCGTTGCGTTGATGACGTCCATTCGCTCTGAGATGAGGCCGCATTGACTTTGTCGCGATACGATATGAGGGGGTTACATACACTCAACTTTTGAGTTTGGCATGTTTTATTAGCTATTTGTGGGCTGGAGATTTACAGTGCCTAGCGCTCTGTGATGTTCAGAGATTGGCCATTCCAACATTGAATCTCATCTCACTGTTGATCTGGTGGTCTATGCTAGGTAGGGGAGGAAAGAAAACTCAGGACCTTGACCCTAAGCGATAAAAAATACTAAGTAAATTTAGCCTAAGTTTAGGGTGTTCTTTGCTAAGTTTATTTTGACACCTTACATCAAGGTTCGGTGTTTTCTTGCTCCCTGAGGCTATGGTAGTTACTACAGGAAAACAGACAAGGGCTGATCCAGATCACTGGGTCATCCTCCCTTTTTTTTCTTTCTGTTTTTTGCTTCTTTGGACATTTCTTGGGGACGGCCTAGGAAAAGTCCAGCCCAAACATAATCTCCCGCCTGCAGCCTTGTTCACTAACCACATAGTACAAAAGCAAATACTAGACACTAATAAAAAAAATATGTCAATAACATCTTTGCCGTTCGTACGGTGTAAAAGAGCCAGGTTGTTTTGTCGGATGATGCTGAACTCGGTGAACGTAAATAACCTCACCGACTTAGACCAGCCTAGACCTCGCTCACCAGAACAACTCACTCACAGCAGCATCCATATCACATTACATTACATTACATCACGGATACACTTCCACTCTCACCACAAACGAGGCCTGCTTTATTACCCTTACCCTACTGCTACTCCCCAAGTCCGATCCCCTGCTCCTCTCTGCCCTGTCTGTCTTGCTTTGGTCTTGTTCCAGGTCCCTTGCTGTCGATCCATCCCTGAGCACCCCATGCCATTTTCTGCTGCCTTGGCTTTGACTCAGATGCCTTGCCTTGCCTTACCTTACCCTGCCCTAGCAGACCACTGTACCACCTAACTTATTCTTTGCTGCCAGACCAACAGCCCAAAATCTTTCACCAACAGCGCTTGGATCTCACCGGCTCCCCGCATAAATCAACAACACCATGACTGAGAGCCGACGTTGCACAGCAGGGGCTCTCTTCTCATAGTCCACGGGCGTGCATGAGTGTAGTGTGCTCGCTTAGGGAGCCGGGGGGGGCAACATATCCTCAGTGTTGCGATGCTCACGCTTCTCATGCTGCGGGCGGCGGTGACAGTATTGCATTGTTACAGTCCCGAGACGAAAACGAGTTCTCCTCCTCTCCTCAGTTCACCTGCTTGCATGGCTGAGTGATTCGTCACTTCTCGCTTCAATCATGCACTCTCGCGTGTAAAGAGAAAAGAGTCGTCAGAATACGTGACATCCTGGTCGTGAAGCCCATTAATCCTGGGGCTCAGACGGCACAGTCTCGCAGCCTACTTACACCCTTGACGAAGTGAGTGAGCAGCCCGGGCTTCACGGGATGTAAGTGTGTTGTATGCATGTATGTATCCGTACATATCTCCGTCTGCAACTATATACTCCGTACATACAGTACATACATGGAAAATTGGTGGCTTTGTCAGAACTCATATGAGCGCCCTCAAAGTTCGCTTCCCGTCTTATTCTGCTGTTGCTAACATGGTTCTCTTGGGAATCCTTGGCTCAGTAAGACCGGCCTGTTCCGTTCATGACACTGAGACTTATATGCTTGTTGTTGTGATTGGCAGGTCAGGCATAGGTATAGTAGTATTCAACCACCCTCTCCTATGGTTCCTTGGTGACAGATCACTAATACAGGCCAGTCAGTGCTTGATGAAATTGGACGGGAATAAAATGTTTCATTTCTCTGATATGCTGAAACACGGTCACTCACATAATCAAGCTTAAAACACCCTATATTCAACCTCTTGGGTCTCACATAGGCCAAGACCTGATCAACTCGTAACTCGTCCTCTCAGGAAACGACACCGAAACCCGAGGACGGAAATAAAAGCCACCTTATTCCATGTTACACGACGATTTGGATACGACTTCGCAGTGGAAGGATACGTATTTACAAGGATCGTTTGCTATTTTCAGCCCTTAAGGGATCTTCCCCCAACGGATCTCACTTCTCGGTATGCATGCAACCAAATGGAGAAACCGGGCCAAGGGATATTCGAGCCCCGTGCCTTCTAATCTGACGTATCTCAAAGTCTCACTTATCGGTGAGGACGGTTCTTGTCTCGCGATTTCGACTGTGAGGTTGCAGAATAGCAGGGTTGAAACGGGAATGTCAAGGGAACAAATGTTGATATTTCCTACGGACACTGAACTAGCAAGGCACGTTCGCTTGGGTACACCATCCTGACGTGTTATCTCGAAACATTGCTGGCAATGTGCTACCTACTGAGTCACATTATTCCCAGGATGTGTTTCTTTGCAAGGCGAAGCTTCAAGGGTCTGCACGGCTCGGTTGAGCGTAAGCAGGCTGCCTAGATATCTAGGAATGGAAATCATAGTAGCGTTATATGCTGACCGCAAGTGATAGTGGTGAGTTGATGTTCATGCCGTCACGCATGTTTCTACACCCGATAATTCCGGGGAAAGGATTCGTTGTCATGTGCGGTAAGCACAGGTGCAAGTTCTTGTCAGCCCCCAACCTTTGATTGTCAATATTGGTTATGGATTCAGCTCCCATCTCATAGACGAGTATCCGAGTTGGTTGCCTGTTGTGGGCGTACAACTCCCCTTTGGGTGATGTGACCGTTCGAGCGTCCCGATACCGCGGTTCGGGAAATGCAAGAGGGAGGCAAAGTTGTACTCAAATTGTATATTGATCATGGAGATCTCTTGTTGGTGTTGTCACGGGCCGATTACAGCCAGCCAAGTACCGTATAAGTCTGCGAGGTTGTCATAGTCTAACTTGACAACCACATGTTGCCTCTAACAAAAAGCGGGTGGCTTGATTGTGATACGCCTCGTTGTAATAGTCGTTGCTGAAACATGAGCAGTTGATTGGTATGGATAGATAATAAGCGCGATACAAGGCAAACGGTGAGTGGTGCGAGATGATGATGTTGGGGTGACGGGATCTTCAAAGTCAATCGCAAGCTACGGCCTGCTCAATAGCCTTATTTCCTCACTCTCAGTCTTGATCTCACACTTGTAGTCTCGTCTCGTCTGGCAATATCGAACTAACACTAATCGACACCAACAAGCCATTAAGAACCCCTGCTTGTGTAACCCGAAGCTCTGTGCGACCATGAACTAACTGACCCATGCAAGGCGCCCATGTATTTTTGAGGCTGAAGGGTCAGCATGTGAGCAGCCTGGTTCGACTATTGATGCAAGTCGCTGGTATTGTACTGTAAGGCAGGGGCATGATACTACTGCAGTGTGAGGCAAAAGGGCAAAGGCCTTTGTTGTCGAGTCCGTCCAAGTACCTCTCAATTCTCACAACTTACAGGCTCTGATTCGCGCATGACAGTTCACGTCATGAGTTGACAAAAGCGTCGCGGAGCATTTTAAGCGAGCGTGACGAGTAGTGGACTAATGCTGATGTGATGCTACTCGATATTTCCCAGGTTTAATGGTGATACCGTGGTATCATGAATTGGATGGCTGTGTGCGTGTTGTTATCTTGCCCATGATCAAGTTCGCCGATATTTACTGCAAATGGCCAAGACTGATATCAACCTTGAGAGTTGAGACTGAGAAATTATGGCTGCCATACCACCTACTCAATCATAGAGGGTAGACACTCGATTTGTTAGTAGAGTATTAGGCATTCCAAGCAGTTAATACACCATGAATTTTAAGAATGTTATCATTATGGAAGCAGACTCTAGCTATCCATCCGTATAAGTGATTGTTAGATATAGCACAGTAGAAGCAGTCACAAAAAGCATATATTCACACAGTACACCAGAAACTCAGGACCCAGGCATCCGTCATTACCTGAGTTGGGCACCATCCTCCGACTCTGACTCCGACGTTACGACATCGCAACTTTTCCAACTCAACCGCAGACAAACCCCAGGAGAGCAACATTTCTTCAGCTCTCCCTAGCAGCAACAACATCCGAGCATCCCGTTCCGTTTCGCACGCCTGTCTACTATTCTCCGATTCGATTTACTACTCGTCCCACGTTGACATCGTCCCCACCACTCAAACGCATCACCCACTTTCCGAGCTTTCGCAATGGCTGGCAAGAAGGGTGACAACAGCAAGAAGGTAGCGGGCAACGCTCGCAAGGCCGAGGCTGCCGCCCAGAAGCAGGCCGCAAACGACGCCCGTCAAGAAGCTGCCGAGGAGGAGAAGTGGAACAAGGGTGCCAAGAACAACTCCAAGAAGTGAGTCCTGATGTCGCTTGAGGGCGCAGCTATGGGTCGCTGACATCGCATTTAGGGAAGCTCAAGCTGCCAAGGCTGCTGAGGCTGAGAAGAAGAGGGCCGAGAAAGCTGCTCTCGAGGCCGAAGACGACGCCAACACCCCTGGAAAGGCCCCCAAGAAGTCCAAGGCTCCAGTAAAGAAGTCGCGCGGTCTTGATCTTGCGCAGCTCGACGGCGACGATAAGCCCTCTGCCATCAGTGCATCCGGTATCGACAATGCTCTCGACGCTCTGGCTCTGACAGGCGGCAAGGACGAAAAGGTCGACCGACATCCCGAACGCCGATTTCCCGCCGCACTAGCCAAGTACGAAGAGCGACGACTCGAGGAGATGAAGAAGGACGGCAGCGGTGTCGGCTTACGCCTGGATCAGAGGAAGACCAGAATCAGGAAGGAGTTCGAGAAGCACCCCGACAACCCTTTCAACCAAGTCACTGCTTCGTACAACGCTACGAGGGACGATATGGCCACGATCCGGGCACAGGAGAAGGCCAAGATCGAGCAGCGTCTCGGGCACTAGATCTGGGCTTTGTTTCTTTTATTGGCATTTGCGAGATACCATCATGAGAAGAGAACATGCATGGCTGAGAATTTAAAAGTTTCATGACGGAGTACTTGCTTGGGAATAGACCATGGCTTGCATCTTGTTGAGATGAAGGTGCTGCTACGATTTACGATTATGAGTCTATAGGAAGATACTCAGAGAATAGGATTTGAATAGACAAATGCTTCTCATTCGTTTTTTCCGGCATCGTGATATCACAACTTACCCCACCAGCATGAGATGGATGACCCCGCGGTTAGCCCATGGCAGAATCTGCGCAACTGTAGGGTAGTGGAAGCGGTATCATGACCTTGGATCTAAAGCTGTCATGATACGCATTACAACGTGCCTCTATTCCCTGAAGGTCCCATAAACACCGAAAAGAAATGAAATGTATTATTAAAAAGAGTTCTCCATTGTAATGCTATCTTTCTTTGACCTGTATTTGGTTCACGACTTCCAGTGCATGGATACACCCCACCATATTGTTAGGTGTAAGCCTTCACCGCCTGCCAGATAGCATCCGAGAGTTCTCAAGCTTGGAGATCTAACAACCACAGACAGATGCGACACGATCTCTGAAGCCAGTCCATAACCCTACGTCTAGTTCCTGATATAATACCACTCCACGATACACAGCATCTTGATACGCGATCGCGCCTGCAACACCAATGCCGCCTTTCAATAATATGAGCGCACTGCCATCGCTGCGCAAACAGCAGCTCCTCTCAGAATTGTTTGTTCTCTAACAAGACATACTATAGAGTAACCGTGTTGACATGTAAACTAGTGCTGGACTCAAGCAAGCATGCCCTGAAGGTATATTTGTTAGTCTAACCCCAGGCGATGCCACGCTCTGGTCTGGTGTTCTATTCGTTCGCAAAGGTAACCAACACTTGCATGCTTCCTCGACTCAAGGCCTTGGCATATGATGCTGATCTCGTGATTCTCATAGGCCCCTATTGCCCTGCTATACTCAGATTTCAAATATCGTTTCCCGACTCGTATCCTCAACTCCCACCTCTCGTCGTCTTCTCAACAGACATGTTCCATCCTCTCATCACACCCTTGACAACATACATGTACACAACCGACATCCAAGAAAGCGGCACAGTGAGCGCGTCGGATCAAGAGCGATTACCGCCAGGAGGTTTCAGCTTGCGCCATGGATTCCCGGACTGGTTCGGACGAGGACGACGGAGTATGGTGGAAGCGAAACAAGCGCCAGTGACGAGTCCTGGTTCGACCAGTAACTCGACAACATCAGCAAACCCATCATCAGGAATACCTTCGTATGTGCGCACTGGAAAAAAGAGTGTCTCGGCCTATGAAGTTCTACACTACATCCGCAGTGCCTTTGATACAGAAGAAGTTCTCGACTCTGTACCCCTCGCGGCGGCAGGGAACCCAGGAGCTTGGCACGCATGGAGAACGCACCGCAAAGCAACGGGGAAGTTGGCGGAAGATACAACTGCGATGGAAGAGCAAAAGGAACAAGAGCAGAGCGAGAACAGGCCAGAGAGCGTAAAATCGGGGTCATCTACGGCTACGCCAAGACGACCTGGAGAATGGAATTGGGATGGAGTTTGGGAGGACAGAGTTAAGAAGAACGTTTCTGCAAGCTTGTCAGAGCCTGTCCTCTATGGAGAAACCAAGAATTCAGATGACCTGGTATGTCTTCTGCCCCTATCATGACTAGCGAAAGAGCTCTACTAATTCTGTGTAGATCAAGTTTCTTGCGATGGAGGACACCGATATCGATTCGGTGAAGGACAATCTGCGTCGAACACTTGGGCAAGCTACATGAACTTCAGCTTACCTTAGAGTCCCTACCTAGGTATATTTTAGTCTCTGATGTTTTCGACTGATTTAGATGCGGCCTTGCAGTTGTGCCTTAGGTAGCCACTGCTCAAAGGCATTGCTCTCGACATCAGGGCAGTAACTCTGCACCTATTGCCTCACGTTTAGCATAGCATGATCTTCCGGTTTATTCTGTTCGCTCGAAGAGCAAGAGCAACTCTGATACCCCTAAGAACCTTCCCAAACTACCTTAGGTTGCTTTATGCTTCGTTCGTCTCCAGTAGTTGAATCTCAACCAAGAATGTTCATCACAACAACAACATCGTCTTCCTCCTCATTGTATGCATAAAGCATGCTACTGTTGCATCTCAAATCTTTGATCGTTCTCAACATTCTTGCAATCTTACATTACCTACCGCATCGTACAAGTTCCCTGACCGAAACGGAACAGCCACCATCGTTGACCATACACTATATGAGACTCGCAACGCCCAAATAAAAGGTTTACCGATTCCATTTCAGAGATAAACATTATCGAGAAGGACCAGTCTCATCAGTCACTACAGTATACATCATGATGTCGAACCAAAGTTACCAAGATCCTCCCTACTGGGGCATTTGCGCCTCGGATCCTAGCTTTGCCTGCGAAAAGCCGAGTCCTTTGAGAATTGTGAAAGCTGACGAGAACATGAATACGGCAAACCATTCTAACCAAGGTAGCTCTAAACACAGGCGGTCAATTCAGGGGGATGGGTCTCTCACAGTGGCCAAGAGGCGCAAGATCAACCCGGGACAAGCAGATGCAGATAAAGAAAACTTAGGATGGCCACATGATGACCCAGGTATGGGAGAACAAGGAAGCTCAACCTTGCGGGAAGCCAAATGCTAGGTGCAGAATGAGGATAGTCCACCCCTACGCTTGGGGGTCACGCCCTCGCCCCAGCTATCAGTCAGGAAAACGAGACAGACGCGCCCAGAGCCCGGGGACCTATCGGGGCAAGGCCACTCGTTCTCCGCCCCGATATCGAGTGAACTGCCTGGGGTGTATGATCTACGGCGTCCAGTCAAGGTCCGCCCTCCTCTGGCCAATATATATGACAGGGCTTTTATGTCTAATGCACAGTTACCGCTGGTGCCTCATGCAGCAAGCCGAGAAGAGGAGTCGCCACTATTCAGAGGAAGTCCACCTATGGCACTGACCGAGTTCTTCAAGACACTGCCCAGGCCAAGGTTAGAACGTTGGCCAACACCACAGATTACCATCACACCCGAGGCCACGACTATCGAAGAAGGTTGCCATAGATTTTGGGTGGCTATCGAGGTCTCTGTCAAACGCTGGCCGGAGAGTTCAGTGAAAAGCCAACCAGGGGCCCATTAGGAGCGGCCAGATCTGTTCACGGATCTTGCTGGCTTCACGCAATGTGGCCAAGAGAGTACGCATAAAGGGCACTTTCTTGAACAAACAAGACTGACGGCATACATAGCTGGGGATATTGGCGATGATGGTGGTCTCAACGATTTGGACGTCCAAATTCTGCCAACGGAGAAATCTTCGGTTGTCCGTATTCTCCAGGAACAGCCCTTTCCCATGTAAGTACACAAATGAACGAGATTGCCATACTGGCCAAGGCGCACGCTGATTCACGGGAATAGTCACCGCTTGGACCCCGGATCAAGCATCTTTCTTCTAGCTCACGTGCAGGTCCGTGTCTCAAAGGGTATGCGGCAATGCAGACAGAAGTGTTCACGGTTAGAATCGGACAACCTGATAGAAGCGCTTAAGGAGGAGTTAGGTGACTCTACCGTGAGCTACATGACCGTGCGGCTGTCATATCGAGATTCGGCGTTTCCCATGTGTCAAGATACGGGAATTGTGGAGGACGACATGTTCAGCATGCACAGCAAGATTGAGACTGTAGCCACAGCCTCCGTGAAACTCCACAATGCCATGTCGCTTTGGTCTCCTGCTCCGGTTTTAAGATCCAACCCACTATTGCCACTGGTAGAGAGACACTGGGGGACCATGAGCGCCAGGAAGGTAATGGCACAAATTGCTGCAGCAAAATACGACCCCAAGGATTCAGAGCAAACATACTGTTTGCAACAGAAGTATTCAGAAAAGACAGGCTATAGAACACATGGAAAGCCCACTTGGAATCATAGCCCTACGCCTCGGATTCCTCCCAGAAAGGCAAGCCTTCAACGAGACTGCACTGAAGTCGATCTCGATGATAGAGGAAAGCACTCCCAACCTCATCAGAGATTAAGACAAGGGTCATCCAGATGTGGCAGCTATGCATCAAGCTACTTGTCGAGGCAGAGTCGTGAAGGTCTCCCAGGGCCGAGAACCTTTAGGGGCGCGGGGGTGAACAATTCGGCCCATACACGACCGGAAGAAGAGCACAGCCGAGATGGAACTAGTATTCCTGCTACTCAAGGCCGAAGAACCCTTTCTGGCAAATCTGACAGCAGCACGTTGTGGAAGAGGCGGTCGCTCGGCGCCGACACCCTCAGGGGCTTATTACCTTTGATGGCGGGCTTGTCAATAACGACAAGGGAGCGGGAAGTGGAGGAGCCCCGAGGAGCATCGCCAGCGCGCAGCAGAGGGAAAAAGGATGCAAGCAAATGGGGATGGGCGTCATGGTTCTAGACTGACCCAGGTAGTAGACAAAATGGAGAAACTGTACACGTAGTGAGATTCGAATGCTTTTTGTTGGATTGTCTACGAAGAAGGCGGTATTGCTACCTTGTCTAAAGTTCGTCTTTCCAGGGGATAGAGACCTGAGCACCCTTTCGCGCAACGGTCAAGGCAGCAGCTCGATTGGCTACCGCGACAGCTGCTTCGATATTAAATTGGCCGTCTTTGGCGGCTACAACGGCCAGGGCGTAAGAACCAACAAAGGTATCACCCGCGGCTGTGGTGTCCACTACGTTCGTCTTAGTTGCCGGAAGCAATGCGCTCTGGCCTTGTTTATTGACGAAATAGACACCACGACCTCCGAGGGTGATGATGACATTGTGGACTCCGCGATCAATGAAGACACGGCCAATGCGGTCCAAGCCTTGAAGGTCATCAAGCTCAGACTCAGCACAGTCTGCAAGAATGGCGGCCTCGGTCTCATTAACAACGAGATGGGCCAGCCCATCGTAGGCATCCATAGGCAAGGGCTGAGCCGGTGCTGGATTGAGAAGGACAGGAACACCGTCCCTTTTGGCAGCTTTCAAAGCCTGCATGACAGTATCGAAAGGAATTTCGAGCTGCATGATCAGAAGGTCAGGACGGGGGCCAGGAAGGGTCTCAAACTCAGCAGGCTGAAGAGAGTGATTGGCTTCAGGAGACAAGATAATGCGGTTCTGGCCAGAGGGCTCATCCACAATGATGATAGCTAGGCCAGACTTCTGGTCTTGGCGGATGGCTACAGAATCGACAGCAACGCCAAAGGAGCGCAGGCTATCAAGCAGGAGGGTGCCATAAGGATCGGCGCCAACAGCACCCACCATAGAGACGACAGCCGAAGGATTGGACAGGTCCGAGTCTCGAGAGAGCTTGCCACAAGCAACAGCTTGATTAGCGCCCTTACCGCCTGGCGAAGTATTGAAATGGTTTGAGGTGAGGGTTTCACCAGGAAGGGGATGATGTGGGACATAGGAAACGAGATCCATGTTGAGGGAGCCCAAAATGGTGATGTGTGGAGTGCTAGCGTGAGAAGCCATCGTAAAGGTGGGTTGGAAGAGATTTGCTGAACGGGTTATTGCGGCTGAATCGAGGCCGGTGTTGCTTTCGCAATATGATGCTGTCTGTGTGTAGTTGAGGATGTAGTAGTATCAGTACCCCGTAGTTGAATTGTCACGTCAGGGGTGAGTATTGGCAGCCGAAAGCCGATGGCCCGCGTGTCTGTAGGTAGCGTCAGAAAGAGGCCGAGCGCAAAAGCAACGATCGAAACAAGTCCGTTTATTTGCTTTTCTCAACGTTTGCGCACAAGGATTCGCCGGTGACGCCGCAAACTTTAAGGATGGTTCGTTCACAATATGTATTGACACGTTAAGCTTGCGGTGAAGAAGTTGTCAACTTGAGCTGCTGTTATTGAGACGACCCGAGTCATGTGGAAAAGATGGATCCCGCCTGCCCGAGGAGGGTTAGAGAGCTGAGGGGCATGTGCAAGTGGAAGGTGAAAGTCATCAAGTTTGGTGTGGGGTTGTTTTGTCCTGCCTTCCTTGTGGCTACTAATGTTACCTGCTGTAGATGGGGCAGCGACGATGGAAAATGTTTCAAATTGAGAAGGAACTGTTTCATCCAATCATATTCCCGGGACCGTATTCCGACCACCTATCATCAGCAAAGACAATTCCGCAACTCGTGGAGCCTCATGAGCTACAATGCACTGCAATGCCTAAAGGCCCTATTGAACCTAGGCCTTATTCTAGGTGCATATGCAACAGACCAGACCAAAGACAGTTATGACAAGACAAGTGCCGGCTCCTCACTTTAGCGTCGGTATTGAGCCACATTGTCTCGCCCAATCTCTATTTCTGAGCCGCCGATCCGTAGCTAAATCAGCACATGAATCAGTTCGACAACGGCCTTGTACAGCTGCGGCAACTAAATCCTTAGCTTAGTAGCAAGTCAAGTGCCAGCTTAGCGGACCCTTCCAGCCTTCTCGCTCCCTTTGTTTACTAAATGAGATGGTGCGCTCTGTTTCCCAGGGGTTGCAGCTCATGGCGGATGCTTTGAGTTTCGCGTAGCGAGACGTAAAGCAGCCAGGATCTGGGCCCGAAGGAACGGAACCGAGATTTGGGGAAGGAACAAATGTAGCCAATTGCATCGTGGGAATCGCTTGGCCGTAGACAAAATGTGACAACAACTGAGACAACAAGGCAAACATTTGCATCATATGAGCTGGCATTGGAGGATCAAGCTGATATTCCTTAGGCTAAATGACTTATCCACAAACTGCGTCATATTATCGGCTAAAACCTTTTTTGTATTAACACGACAGTCAAGTTCTTTGGAAACTGCCCTGGTGGGTAGTGTGAATACTACAGCTCTAGTACCTAATTCCTTATCTCTCATGCAACTAGGGTCAAGGGATGCACATGGGAAGGTGGGCACGGAAAAGAAGATCAGTTTGTATATCCCCGGTAACCAGGATCTTCTTGTTCTCTCCTTCAGTGCCCGTTCGACCGTTGCATTTTCTGTTGGTCTCGATAATGATACATCAGAAAGTCAGCAACAGTGTTTGCTTTTAGAGGATGCCACACCTTCCAGCATTCCTTGCTCACTCTGAGTACTGGACAAATACTTTGTTATTACAAAGAAACCGGTGAATTGAGAGACTTGCAGCAGTTCCACGGCCATCCTCGGCTCACTTGTTAAGTTTTTGGTTACCAGCCTCAAGGTGCTAATCTTCAGCTACCATATGGGTCAATGATGGGTGGAACCGGAGAGCTGCAAAGAAGGAACGATGGATGGAAATTATTGAATGCGGATGGCTCATAGATACCAGTTGGTTGCTCTGTCCCTATTGGGAATATGCCTGAGGTGATGCCGTGCGTGATTCAGTGAAGCAACTTGAGGTCATTGCCTGATTCTTTAGGTAAGGTAGCTTGACATTTGCTTCCTTCCCTGGCTTATTCGCTACAATTATCACCTCAACTCTCTCAAGCAATTCTTATCTCTTCCATTCACTTAAAGTGACTCAAACTCGATCTCACTTTAGCCAAGCCCGAGTCATGATAGAGCACTACCTATCTCAAGCCCTCACTGGGCTGACGCTTGCCATTGCCACCGTTTTGCTTCTTGCATGGGCCCATTGGCGCTCTCGGCCTACGCTGCCATTACCACCTGGTCCACCTTCTGAGTTTCTTCTTGGCCATTCCCGTGTTATACCCAAGGAGAATGCTGCAGCAGTATACGCGAAATGGTCGAAAGAGTACAGTCAGTTTGACCTCAGTACATGCAAACGAATATTTCGCCTCTGACATTACCTTCAACAGATTCAGATATCATACATATCCGGTCCCTGGGTCGTTCTACAGTCGTGCTCAATAGCGCAGATGTAGCCAGGGATATCTTGGACAAGAAAGGCGCCAATTTTTGTGACCGACCTAGATTTACGCTACTGGAAGTGTAAGCCAACCCCTGCTTCTAGTCTATCTAGAACGAAGCTTGGTCCGAATACCCTGCTTACCAGAGCCTTCGATAGCATGGGATGGGGAAAGACCCTGACTTTTCTTCCTTTTGGTCAACGTTGGCAAATGCACAGAAAGTTCCTCCAGACTTCGTTCAGCAACACGAATGTCCGCCGATGGCACACTCTGCAGATAACAGAAGCTCGACGAACGATCCAGAATATACTCAAGAAGCCTGAAACATGGGAAACGTCGTTACGCAGGCTTGCGGTTGCCATCGTTTTGCAAGTGAGCTATGGCACCCAAGTCCTCGAGGATGATGATCCCTACATCCAAATCGCCAACGATGCCATGTATGCCACTGGCAATGGTGGAGTTCCTGCCAATAGTATTGTTGATCTAGTTCCATTCGGTACAGGATATCCACACGATGGACCCGAAATCTCTCGAAGACTATGCTAATGAGCCAGTCTAGTTCGCTACCTCCCCGACTGCATTGTCCGCGACTGGTCCCTGCGGTTCGCCCGACAATGGCGCTGGGCTATTAAAAAGCTTCACGACGTCCCATTCGCTGCTGCCCAAGCTGAAAATGTGAGTTGGAGGGTAGTGGGTGGCTTGGGAAGACACCTCAAGAACCATGCCACGTCTTTCCATGTAACTGACTTCCTTCTGCAGCACAGATATGATTATTATACAAACACTTCTCTAGCACATCACCTCCTACGAGAGTATAAGGACAAGGAGTCCCGTGGCCAGGAACAACAATGGTCCCTTGATGATATCAAAGGGGCGGCAGGAGCAGTTTTTATTGCGGGGACAGATACTGTGAGTCAATCTCCATAACAGTTGATTTTCGGAAGCTAAGAATGTGGCCTTCAGACATGGGCTACATGCGTAATCTTTATTCTCAACATGGTACTTCACCCGGAAATACAGGAGAAGGCACAGCAAGAGCTTGATGCGGTGATTGGATCTGATAGACTTCCCGACTTCTCGGACCGGCCCGCTTTGGTTTATATCGAACATATTGTCCAGGAGATTTATCGGTGCGCGCCATTTAACCAACCACTAACACGAGATCTAAGCTAACAAGCATCTTCACAAAGCTGGTCGCCACTGGCTCCTCTAGGTGAGTTGTTCATGGTTGGTAATGAGGAAACCCTGTAATGGCTACTAATGCGCGGCAGGGATCCCACACAAGTCGCTCCACGATGATATCTACAAGGGCATGCTCATTCCCAAAGGTACATCCGAGGCGAAAGTCTCTTTGCTGCTTGTGCAAGCTAACTAATGATTTACAGGGTAAGGCACTCTCTTACGATGCTGTCATCATAGTGATGTTACAAGGTGGGGAGGGTAACTGATAAGTGCCAGGACTGTGGTCTATGCCAACGCTTATGCTATAGCTCATGATGAGCGGGTCTACAAAAACCCCCACGATTTCAATCCCGACAGATATGAAGCTGGGGAACCGTTTCCTGTTGGGAATTTTGGATTTGGGCGCCGGTACGTGACAGGCCATGCCCAACAGAGACGCGTGCCACGGCTTTGAAATCTAGAGCGAACTAATCACTACTAGGGTCTGTGTCGGTCGGTTTCTGGCTGACAATAGTGTCTGGATCATGGTAGCAACGATGTTGTCCGTACTTCGGTTTTGCAAGAAGATGTCTTCAGACGGGAAGCCCATTGAGCCCCGAGTCCAATTTACCAATGGAGGAACCTGGTATGTTGACTCCCCCTGTCTTGAGTTATCCCCACTGCCCCTCGATATCTTTGTACCCCTGCGAAACTGGAAACATGCACATAAGTATTTGATAATGTCGTTGACACATGGCTGACAATGGTGTTTGCTGCAAGTCACCCTGAGCACTTTGACTGTGTCATCAGACCACGAAGTCTTGCAACAGAGGCACTTGTCAACAGCGACTAGGAATAGCGACCAGCGATCCCTCCTAACAGCTTGGAAGAGTAATATAGGAGGTTGGATCAGGTATCAAGTAAGTCATGCTCAGTGTGTCTTGCGATGACTGGCCAATCCTCACATGCTGTATGGAAGCATGACAAGTACTCATGTGCCCATCGATATCAGAAAACAAACGCAAATATTATACTGTTTCACTGCAACCTGGCACTGGTAGATATCGGGTCGTATCTATTGATAGACACCAACAAAGTCGCAAACTGTTGCCATTTCTGGAATTACCCTTTCCTTTTTCTTGCTCAGCACATTATAGTATGTGGTAATGCTGGCTCTCTTCCCATTGGACTGGCTGTACCCATGGCTTACTTCGACCTTGACGATTCTCTGCAATAAAGATGCTTGAAGCAGGCCGCAAAGGTCACCATGGCTGCAGTTTCCCAAGACTGGTAGTCTATTTTAGCCGATCCACAGGGCCCTGATGTTCAAGAAGGGTCTCAATTGGTTCGTGAGGGAAGCTTTTGAGACCCTTGTCGAGGTGGGGTATCTCGGCAGAGTCATTCGCTTGTGTTGTGTTACCTCAGCCCAGCTCGTTGGTAGTCGAGTCAAAGCGCAGGATTATCAAGGCAGTAAGTAATACGTCTCTCAATCAGCTCTGTGGCCACGACTCGTTGTCGACTTAGTGCAGCAAGAGGCACCACTCACTGGCGCCCAATTCCCACACTATTGCAAAGGACCATGTCTGTTTATGGTAACAGCATGTATAGTGGATGGGGATAACATGCTAGCCAAGAGACAAGACAATAGCGATATGTGACATCTTTGCTTGGCCGCTCTATAGAATCCCTGCAATGTCGATTGGCATGCCCCCCTTGGGATTCACCCATTACTGCGAAAGAAAGGCAGGACTTCGGACTAAATGGCGCGTTCTAGGACCAGCCCTTGTCATGAAATTTGGGTGAAGGATGCGAAAGCTGCATCTCCTTCGCATTATGTTGCATCGAGGTAACAGGGATCAAGCAAACATTCTTCATGTCCACCCTATCCCCGCTAGCTGCATACACATACTGTATTGTGCAGAACCGAGAAGCCAAAGTGGTTGCTGTCAAAAGCCCGCGGGCATTTGACAAAGATAGAGTTGTCCTTGATCCGTATTCATACAACGCTGACCCGCTCTGTATCTAATTGTTGGCGTTCCATACGAGTCGCAGGTATATAAAGGAAAAGCAAGACGATGCCCCATTGTATTGTTGTATCTATCACGTTTTTCGCGAGTATTTGATGACCATGTTTCATCACAGTCCCGCAATGATTTAGCTTGGTTGGACCTTGTACACGGGCCGCCGCGCCGCACTTCTATCTGCATTAGAGCAGGATCATGATCGTCAAAGTTTCGGGCCATTTAGGTGTTGGTCCAGTCCCTGCCCTTATGCAAGCAGAGAAACCTTCATGGCTGACTTTGATGAGCATGTGAGTGGCAAGCAGCACATGCCGCAGCCAGTCGTTGTCATGGGTCTATCTGGTTAGCCGCTCGAACCAACTGAGAAGCACACCACACCTCAGCCCCAGAAAGCAACATGGCTGTTGTGTTGTTTAGAACAAGCACACTGCAGTAAACCCCTAGACACCAACATACACCCCAGCAAGCCACACTTTATTGTGACAGATCAGTTGGGAACAAAGTTGCAAAATACGGTTCCGCATTCGATTGCACTCCTTGATGGTGAAATCTTGGCCTCCCAAGATTATTGGCTGACGACTGTGACCAGGTCGACTGCAAGAAAAGGATCACAGCGTCTAGACACTATTATTGAGCCTATTGTGGAACGACTGTTAGTGGGGTCAACTGCAGGAGGCAAACAGACTTCAGCGGCGTATGTAAGAGATACATGGTTCTTCGTTATCTTAAGGTCGGGTTTGACATACCATGACACTAGAGCAATTCAAGCTTATCAGAGACTTAAGTCCTTCCTTGCATGTCCAGTAAACCTAAGGCTTTGCACTACTGATCACCAGCATCGCAATGGCAGTTCTCAAGGATTTGGAGGCTATCCAAGGGTTCCATTTATCCGAACACGCCAGAAACAACACGGAAAATGGAGAAAGTGCCAGTGTTTCGACTACCAAGAACGCAAAGGCTGGTGTGTTTTCGATGTGGTATAGGAGATTGCTTGACGCTGGTGTCGAGGAGAATGGGGTTCGGCCAGTGCCCATCGAGGAAAGAACCCAAACTCAGCACAGCAACCTTTTCACTGTGTTCTTCACATGTCTGTTGTGTATTCTGCCGTGAGTTAATGGCATAACCTAACCAATAGATGATCGCATATGCTGATAAAATCTCAGGTTGCCAACTGGTGCTCTCGGCACGGCTGTATACCGACTGGGGTTACGAGATGTGTCGTTGATAATCATCTTTTTCAACATTGTAACATGCATCCCCCCAGCTGTTATAAGTATCGGAGGATGCAAGACCGGGATGAGACAAATGATACAGGCTCGATATTCCTTCGGGTGAGTCTCTCAAGTTCAAATATCATTGCAAAGAAATTGCTGACATTTCGATTTGACAGGCTGTATCTTGGAATCATTCCCATCCTGCTCAATGCTGGAACGGTAACAGGGTTTACGCTCGTGGGATCGATCGTGAGCGGACAGGCCATCGCAGCTGTGAACGGGAAGGCCGACATAAGTGTGAACGTAGGCATCGGCATCGTTTGCACTCTCAGCTTTTGTCTCGCGTTCCTAGGATATCGAGCAGTCCACGTCTGGCAACGGTGGCAATGGTTACCGAACCTGGTTGCCATTGTCATTGCCGTCGGCTGTGGCGGGAAGCATCTGATGAACCAGGCTGACCATGACCCGGCATCTGTGAAAAGTGTCATCGGATATGGAAGTCTAATGGCAGGATATTTCATGACATTTGGCGGTACTGTCTCCGATTTCACCGTCTATCACGACCCCAAGTCATCCAAGTAAGGACTTCTCGATATTGTGTTGTGAGAATCAAAGCTGACAACCCTCACCCGAATCGCAGGCTCAAGGTCTTTACGTACGTGTATCTGGGCTTGATCGCTCCATCGACGCCTCTGCTCATTCTTGGAGCTGCCATTGGTGGAGCTCTTCCTAATGTCGAATCATGGCAAACGGCTTGGGATAATTATGGAATCGGCGGCGTCATGGCTGAAATGCTCGCACCGGCAGGGGGGGTTGGCAAATTCGTTCTTGTCGTCCTCGCTCTGAGTGTTGTTGGCAACATGGTGCTGTCCAATTATTCAGTCGCCTTGTGTTTGCAGATGCTTGTTCCTGTATTTGCCAAGGTGCCACGCTTCTTGTTCATCGTCGCAACGCTGGCTATCATGATTCCCATGTCGATCTATGCGGCTGCTAAATGGGAGGAGTCCCTTGTTAACTTTCTGTCTGTGATTGGTTATTGGGCGGGATGCTTTGATGCTATTGTCATTGAAGAACTCATAGTCTTTCGAAACATGGACTACCGTTCTTATGACCCCGAGATATGGAATCTATCACGACGGCTTCCAACTGGACTCGCGGCTATTGGAGCGTCTTTGGTCAGTCTTGGGTTGGTGGTCCCGTCAATGGACACGCCGTGGTTCACTGGGCCCATTGGGGAGCGAATTGGTGACCTGGGCTTTGAATCAGCTTTCGTGGTCACTGGGATGGCCTACTACCCGCTTCGGACCTTGGAACTCAGGGTGATGGGTCATGTTTGAGGCAAATGCACCTATAATCCTTATGCTTGACAATGCTCAAAAAAGAGAAACCGATTCTTCTCCCAGCATTGCCACTGGAGTGTCCATATCATACTCGGTGGCATTTAGGTCCAATGCACTAGTCAATGATAGTAGAAACCATGATAGAACAAGACTACAGGGAGAGATGGGGGTTTGGGTTGAGCAAGGGGGGTTTCCAAGAAGCATGTTGAGTAGAGCAGAGGGATAGCTGAAGCTAATTGGAGGCTTGTATATAAGTATAGCCTAGCTTTAGGCACTAAGCATGCAGCGCGCCACACAGGACAACGTCTTCACCAAAAGGATGCCATGAAACATTCGATAGCCGCGCAGCAGGAATTGGAGTACCTGCTGAATCCTGAAGGCGATCTGGCGACACGACAACGCCGCCTTGACCAAGCCAAGTTGGTGCAATAGTAACAATAACGGAGTCAACTAGTTCGTGATATAGAGGATCAAGCAAGGAGTTGATAATTTGGCCGCCTCCCTCGACCATGACACTGGAGAGGCCTGCATGATGCAAGGCTCTGAATACATCATGCCAGTCAAAGCGCATACGTTCGTTGGGTCCTATTTCAGTCGGGACATGGATATACTTTCCGCCATGTTGTTCGAGTAGTGCAACGTTTTCAGCAGGCAAGTCCTGGCTAGACACACCAGTCAGGACAAAGGGAGCTAAACCATGACCGAGGCGAGAAACCTCTAGGACTTTGTCGGAGCTGCTAGGAGTCCATCGGAGATAAGGATCGATGACGATGGGCCGAGGCTGACTTGTAGCACCAGTGATACGACAATTTAGGGCGGGCGAATCGGCCAAGAGAGTCGAAACGCCGATGAGAATAGCATCATGCCGTGAACGCAGATAGTGAGTCATTGCTTTTGAGTCGGGTCCTGAAAGTCGAGTTCGGACGCCAGGTGCCAGAGAAAGGGATGAATCAAGTGAAGTTGCAAATGTGAGTGTCACAAATGGCCGTGACGTTTCAGACGCTATTGTTGAAGGTGGAAGTCTGGACTCTAGCATAGCTGCTGAGGATGCGGGGAAGGTGAGCTCCGACATTTTGAGTTATTTCCCGTGATGACAAGGTGGGATCTGATCAAGGACGATACGAAGACGAAAAAACGATATGCCAGAAGGTACAAAGAGCTTTGATGCCAGGTCCTGTTGTCCTAGGAGCGCCGTTCTGGAGGTTGTATGAGCTTCCAATATGCCGCCGACAACTTCTTCAAGAGATTGGGTGACGTGGCTGAGTAGATGAAGAAGATCTGATTTGATCGCTCATTGGGCTCTAGCTCCCTCGATTGATTTGACGTGAAGATGATACTTCGCGGTTGTTGGTGTTAAATTGAAGGATTAAATCAATAATGATTTGGTTGTGATGAAGTTGAAATTGACTTTCCTGATTGGAAGGAAGGACACAAGCAAGGCAGCGGCTGGCAGAAACCGCTGGCGGGAATGTGACAGCGGCAGGCGCGGCCCACATGCCGTTCACGGGCCTTGGCAATCAAATCAGCCAATGAATAGAGATTATTACGATAAACTTGAAGTTCAATATGGAATTCTTGAGCTTCAATAGGATAGCGATTGACATGTGCAATAAAATTTTATTTTATTTTATCTTAGATTTCTTTTCAATAAAGAAATTTGCTGAGTCCGTATACAATGCTGATCATATATCCTACTTTGTTTCACGTTCCAGTGCCGCTTCATTCATCGACGGTATTCCAAAGTGAGGCAGTTCATTTTCTGACTGCTTGGATTCTTGGCGACTGGTAGGTCGATTCTATCTGCTAAAGACGGTTATTCAAACAGATCCGAGGAATCCTGGTTTTAGATTCAAACTTGTCATTGCTCGAAACAGAATAGCTCTTTGTGAACCTAGTACTGACAATTGATCCTAAGCAGCTTCAAACTCAAAACAATCCATGTTCGAATTCTTTATGATTTTCAGCTAGAGAAGCACTATATCGAAAGAGTAGAGAAGACAGCTTCGTGTGAAGAGGGGGTGGCATATGGTTGAATACTTACCTATCTATATGTATGTATATATATATGGATGGATGGATATGAGATTGAATCGAAGTTGCCCAAGTCCGAAGAAGATACTTAGTCTTCACTAAACAGGCCACAGCACTGGACTATTGAATATTAACTTTTAATGTAGCTATTTCTGGTATGATAATAGCCGATTAGGCTAGATTTCCAAGACTCTGAATGGGGCAATTGGGTAATCTAAGTCACATGAATAAAAGCATCTGCGGATGCTGCGGGGCAGATCGAATAGATCTAAGACAGTTCAGATCGGGTCTGAATCCTCATATATATACTCTGTTCATATCAAGGACAGTTTCAAGCAAGCTATGTGAGTATTTGTGGATTAAGCTTGGCAAGGGTCAAATAGGAGGAGCACATCCTCGGTAGTTGGAGCCTCACGATAACATCATGTAAATTCGTTGAAATAAATAGATTGATGCTAGCGCATACTGATCATAATGGCGTAACATTGAGCTCATTAACGACCTGGTACCACACTGGTGGTACGGCTGCTCATAAACCCCCCGAAAATTGGTACCGGGATTCGGCGGCAACATTATGAAATGACACTGGCCGGGAAAGAAGGTCATATCAAGTCAAGAATTTCAAAGAATGGCCGGTCCAATTGGAACGGCCCATATCTTGTATGAATCTCGCCCCCAAAATCAACGGGCTGCTGGTTGGTGTAGACCACGTATCTCACGGAGATCCATGGTTGGCAACGCCATCGCATTACACAAGAAACAACCACCTGTTTTGAGAAGCCTTAAATCATCACTTTGTATTGGTTTCTATTGTGAATTTGTATTGCCGGTTCAGGGCAGTTTGACAAGGCAGAGCGACTACCATTGGTAGATGGCCCATTAACCTGGACTACCATCCTAGCATTGAGTAGATAGACATCATGTATTTGGAGTATGTATCTTCCGATTATTTGAAGCTAGTCTATTTCTTATTGGATAGGCTAAGTAACTGGAGGTAATTCGATCGGTCATTGTTCCCAGACCTACATAAAGGGAGTTGTGAATGCTTTCAGGATAGAGGTAATGTACCTAGCCCATGCATTGACGAATCAATGGTCAAAGAGTCAGTATCCTTTGAAACATCATGTTGGAATTACTTAGCCTACCTAAGCTATTGTAATACTGTCAATCTTCTTCATGTACCTTACCGGGGTCACATATAGGCTTGCTAGGCTTATTAGTTGCGACTGATCTTGTGCAAGGCCAGTGTAGGGTTGTCGGGTTTACTGATACTCGTTAGTGACACAATGTTGCCTGACCAGCAAGGCTTTTGGACATGACTACCTACCTAGGCTTGCCGATTTGGTGCCCTAGAAGAATGGACTGGATCACGGCCTACGAATGCTGCGAGTATTTTGTTGTATGAGGATCGCTACATGCTAACATTTGAAATTGCTATAGTTATGTGCACCATACGAAATATGTTAGTTAATGTGTGGGTTTGATTGTCACGTTAGGGAACATATATGTTTCATTATCTGCAGGATGCCTGACATCAAACTTATAGATAAATACCTAACTAGAAGCTACCAGAAGTGCGTATCAAGGGAACTGGCTAGGCCAACACGACTAATTCCATTTCATTTATTGTAAGTTCAAGTCGATATTCTTCCGCATGCCATTTAGTGTGGTTATTGTAGTAAACACTGATCTATGTCTTGAGGCTCCCTATGTTTGATCAACTTGTAAACGAAAGGGCCAATTCTATGCCGAACGCAGTGGTGCATCACGCTGGTATACTGGTGGCCAATATCTGAAGAGCACCTGGGAGGATAGGGGGTCCTCAGTTAGAGAAGTAAGTATCAAAAGGGCGCCATTACATAAGACTTATACAAGAGTTACGGGAAAAGACGAGAACTGGCTTGAAAACGTTTATATAGATTCCCTAAGTCTTAGTGCCAGCTACTTTTCTAAACAGGGGATTCCCATCATCATCAAACTCAGCCCACTGAAAGAACCCGCAGTTTTCCTGTCCGGGAGAATTAGCATAACACATCCAAAAGTATTTCCCAAAATTTTCCTTCTTCTTCGTCACAGCTCTTAAGACACACGGCAGCCCACATCGACACTTTGGTGTAGACCTTGGATGTAGGTTTGCCTTGTAGTCTCGGTATGTAATGTTGATACGAGTTGTGCCAGAGATAGGATGCGGATCTATAGACAATGCCGGGGCGATGCTATGCTTCCACTCTTCTTGCATCTCGGCATGCATCACGAGAAGAGAGTTGTGTGGAAGATGTATTGATATTTGACCTTCTGCATCTTGCTCTTGAACCGTTTTCGTATCGCTATCTCTAGGAATCACGCGCCTAACACGAAATTCGCGAGCAACCCCTAGTGAAATCGACCCGATGACGGCGCGAGGTCCAAGATATGTGAGATGGTCGCTATGCCAGCCGACATTCTGTTGTGGGCCGGTATATGCATTGACAAATGCTGAGTTTGGAACCCAGGGGTTGGGGGATTGATATTTCAACTTTTTCCCGCCAGGGTATCGAGTCTTGATTCGTTTCTGAATCTCGGAATTGACAGCTTCTTGGACTTTTGGTTTGACCTTGATAAGCTGAGGCGTAATGCGTCGGACGTCCTGCATATGATTAATCAAAGACTGAAAGCAGAAGCGATCACTTAAAGATTTACCGTAAGTCGACCACCGTTGTAGTGGTACTCTGTTTTCTGGCGCTCGATCTCGTCGTAGCTCTCGACATAGAAGCTTGAAGTATGGGGACTTGATACTACGTTGTCAAATAGTTGGAAAGTGATCTTCTCGAAAGATTTTGATTCTTCAAGTAGTTCTTGCAGTAATTCGTTGGCTTCTTCAGGTGGTAAGAAGTTGTGTATAATCGTGCATGGAGTATGTTCAGCCACGTCTTCCGGATCATATAAGTGCAATGTACTTCCGGCTTTTGACCTTAATTTCTTCTTTTTTGGTGTAGTATCCAAGGATGTCGAGTCACTTGGGGTTGCAAATTGCTTCAAGGACTGCTGGTATCCGATAACTCGAGTGCCCTTCTTCACCGGGGCCTGGACTTTAAGGGACGCCGATGCCTCAGAAACGGAACCATCATGCGCTAGTAAGATGTCTAGTAGAGTTTCCTGATCAAGGTGAGGATGCAAAGACGATAATAAAACCAACTTGACTTCGGTTGACTCTTCTGGTTCTGCGACTTCCTTTTGGAGCTCTGGAGATGATTTCCGCTTGGGACGAGTCAAAAAAGCTTTCATACCTAGTCTGATCTCCGTATATCCAATATTAAAAGTCATGCGCTGAAACTGAAAGTGCTCTCTGGCAGATGCACCAGCATTTCGCAGTTTGGGAGACGTGATGAGGGGCGGTTGGTGACACGATATCGCGAAAGTTCCGAAAAGCTGAGACACGAAACCACGTGACTGGAATGACTCCGGTTATCACATACCCCCGCAGATGACGCATGACCCGGTTAGCCACATAAACGCGACACTTGTGCCCCGCGGGCTTGTGAGATTACCGAAACCGAGGCACATGTCAGTATAGCTTCGAGGGGAAGCTATACGATCCCAAACAAGCCCAAACCCATTGTCCACCGTAGCTTTCTTCGCTCTACCATAATACCACAGCTAACACATGCGCGCGGTCTCTCAAGACCAATTTTCAGCGCAATGGCTGCAATGCTTGAATTCCGAACCCAAGGGTACAATCCCTACGCTGTCAAGTATTCCCCGTACTACGACTCGCGAATTGCCGTTGCGACGTCTGCCAACTTTGGCATTGTGGGCAATGGTCGGGTATTTGCGCTCGCTCTGACGGCGCAGGGTGTACAAGTTGAGAAAACGTATGCGACGTCCCGTTGCTGGACTTGTGGAGTGTTACTAGAAGCTAATTCCGCCGACGCAGTTTCGATACAAACGATGCGCTGTACGACTTGGCTTGGTCCGAGATTAACGAGAACCAGTTGATTGTTGCCTGTGGCGATGGGTCGTTGAAATTATTTGACTTGGGAATTGACGATTTTCCGGTTATGAACTTTCACGAACATAAGCGAGAAACCTTCTCCGTCTGTTGGAACCCTATAACCAAGGATACTTTCATATCGAGTTCCTGGGACGGCACAGTCAAGATTGTACGCCAACCAATCACCTATACGTAAACTATGGTCTAACACTTGATAGTGGTCGCCAACGCGAAATCACTCGATAAAGACGCTGCCCATCGGAAACTGTACTTACAGCACATCGTTCTGCCCCTCCAACCCCGCCTTGATATCCGCCGTCTCGTCCGACTCCCACCTCCGAATCTTCGACCTCCGAACGCCATCTTCGGCAAAGTATCACCTCACGGCGACGATACCGGTCCACGCTTCTGGGCCGCAACCGTCACCCGGGGCTTCTGCGCCTGCCGAGATTCTTACTCACGATTGGAATAAGTACCGGGACACGGTGATAGCCACAGGTGGCGTAGACAGAGTACTACGCACCTTTGACATACGGAACCCTAACGGAGGTCCGATGTCTATCATGCAAGGCCATGAATATGCTGTGCGACGTCTATCGTGGAGTCCCCATTCGAGCGACACTCTCATAAGTGCCAGTTACGACATGACAGTTCGGCTATGGAATGACGGCTCAAGTCAGCAGCAAGTTCCAGCATTGGGACCGGCAATAGGAAGTCAAATGGGAATTATGAATCGTCATACGGAGTTTGTCACGGGAGTAGACTGGTGTCTTTTTGGTATGGGCGGTTGGGTAGCTTCTGTGGGCTGGGATGAGAGAGTGTTATTGTGGGACGCCAATATGTTGATGGGCCAACGAATACCATGATGTTAAGCATTGTTAGTTTGGCGTTGATTGGAGTAAGCGTATCTACGACTACATTTGGTGTAACAGGCGTTGGAATGTATTCCATAGGTTGAATTCATCAATATGCAATTCACTAAGCCCGAGTACCACATAGCAGGATGGTCATTGAGATTATCGTCATTTCTTAAGTAGAGTTGTCGTGGAGAATACCCAGTGACGCCTGCAGACATGTCTATAAACCAAACCCCTTTTCCCATATCTTACACTAGTATAAAATACAAAAATGCCCAATTGAAGTACAAGTCATACACATCCCATCCGTCATAGGTATCTGGTCTTGTTATTACATTTTCGCCATTTTCACGGAGTGCCTTTCATCACTTAGAATGAAGAGCGTCCTCCGCCATAGCCTCCTGAGCGGCCACCACCAGAGCTTCGGTCACCGCGGCCACCACCGTAGCCTCCTGAACGGTTGCCACCGTATCCTCCTGAGCGGCTACCGCCAAAGCCTCCTGAGCGACCACCGCCTGAGCCTCCGCGGCCAAACCCGCCAGATCTACCACGTCCAAAGTCATCCCGGCGAGCATTGCTTGCCATGGAATCAAAGGGATCATCGCTTTCTCGGCTTGAAAATCCACCGGATCGATCACCGAACCGTCCACCAGATCGATCGCCAAATCGCTGGCCATCCGAAATTTGCATGCCTGGCGTATTGGCTAATCCCAGCTTCTGAGCCCACATGGAGGAAACAGACGGGGGCTTTTCCCATCCCCAGCCAAGACGTGTCCATTCGTTGACCTCTTCGGCCATCTCATGCTTGTTAGTAGCCATGCCGAACATGGACATATAGGCTGTAGCGAGAAGTGAACGAGGAAGAGTACCAAAGAGCGCCTTGGTTTTCTCGTGGTGAGGAGTAGTCTCACCTCCTGCCACGTCAGTCTCAGCACTGCTGAGAGAGCTGTTCTGCTGAATGGGGAGACCCTGAAGCATCTTTCGAGCGTTACGGACGGAAGAGTTGGGGATGATCAACCAGCCTTGGCCCTCCTTGTTCTGTCGGCCAGTTCGTCCAAGTCGGTGAATGTAAGACTCACGTTCCCGGGGAGTATCGATCTGGATAACGTGTGTGACATTAGGGAAATCCATTCCTCTAGCTGTGACATCGGAAGAAAGAAGAACACCGGATCTAGCCTCGCGGAATCTGTCGGCAGCTCGTTGGCGTTGTTGTTGATTCAACTTTGACTGCATGACATAGGAAGAGAAATAAGGGGTGCCGTCGTTCTTGGCATTCTGGCGTTGCTGGTAGAACAGCTCGCCAGCCAGCTCAACCAAAGCAGTGGTGTTGAAGTAGACAATAGCCTTTAAAGGCATGGCACCAGGGGTTTTCCTGATCGTTGCATCTTCACGCTCCAGAAGCTCAAAAAGGGTGGGGAAGACCTGAGACCAACCGGAGACGGGAACGATATGCTGAGGAACCTTGTCGTGGGTAAGAGACTCATTCTCGGGGATGGTCTGGACAAACTCGAAGTCGTTGGCTCTGACCATGTTGCGGGCCAGTCGGATGACACTGTCGGGGATTGTGGCGGAAACGAGCATGGTCTGGCGAACCTTCTCTTCAGGTTTGGGAAGGCACTTGATGATTTCGTTGAGCTCTCTCTCGAAGCCGACATCGAGCATTCGGTCGGCCTCATCCAAGACCAGAGCAGCCAGGTTGGGGGCATCAATGCCACTGCTGGTGTCCTGGAGAAGATCGTTCAGACGACCAGGAGTAGCAACAAGAAGATGGCAACCATTTCGTCGAGTCTGGTGAAGCATGCTGCGCTTGTCAGTGCCACCAACAGCACACTGAACGACGAGACCAGTGTGTGAAACCAATCGGCGAGCCTCAGCGGCGATTTGCTCGGCCAGCTCTCGTGTGGGAGAGAGAATAATTCCACGGATATCATCGGATCGGGCTTGACGTCTAGCGGATCTGTCGGCGAGGGTGCTGTCCTCCTCAATCATTCTTTGCAGGAGAGGAAGAAGGAATGCAATAGTCTTTCCGGTACCAGTCTTGGCTTGAGCAACGCTGATGAAATGTTAGCCAATGTACAATATTTTCGTCTTCATGTAAAAAGAACTCACATGTCAGTACCCTTGAGGGCAGGCTGAATAGTCTTGGCCTGGACAGGTGTCATGGTATCGTATTTCATGTCTTCGATGATGGGCTTGAGAAGGTTGGGGTGAATGCCCTGGAGATCGGCGAAGCGAACTTCAGGCTCAGCTTCAGCTGAAGGAATAGACTCGGACTCATTCTGCTCAGCTGTAGCCTCGGTGCTGTAGGCGCGTGTGATGGAAGCAATTCGGCTGATGGCAGCGATAGAAGAGCGGCTTGTCAAAACCTGACGGCGAACAGCAGGCAAAGCAGTTCGGGTCTGTGTGAGGAGGGCAGCTGTAGCGGCGGATCTGGCCTGAGTGGCACAGCGCCTAAGGCTGGATCGAAACATGATGCTGGGGTATTAGAGACAAGAATTGACGCTGAGATTCCTGTTCTGCGATTGATGGAAACTACAAACCCAGAAGCAAGAATTGGAGGAGGAGGAGGAGGAGAAGAAAAGAGGATGATGATATGAGAGAAGGTTAGGTTTGGATGAAGATTGGCGGGCGTCCAAGGGTCGCGCGCCGCTACTCTTGGGAAAAATGAAATTTTTACAGCGCTAGGTACCTTATCTTATCGTCTAATTGGCAGCGAGGCTCTACCCTGATTGGGTTAGATCCCTGATCTGTCACGTGCACCACTGGAGGTCAGCACCGGGCTAGAGGCGAAAAGGCCTGTAAGGGTCCTGGAGCATTGCCACTAGCTCAGTATTGAAGATGAAGATGGAACAAAATCCCCGAGTAGGTATGAACTGTAGAGAGTGTATGTATGCAATTTCCATTACCTTATGCTATGTAAATGCCAGTATCAAAACAAAACTCCACTGACCAATGATCACTCTTCTTCTCTATTTCTAACTCCCCAATGATAACTCCCTCTGATGCAAGTCCCCTCCAGCAGCTTCTAGGCTCTAGCCACCCATCTTTGGTTTCGACCCCACCATCGAAAGACCCTCCCCGAGTCCATCCGAGATACCCTGAGTTACACCATCAACGGTCCAAACAAACACTTCCAATAGAGCCTGAGCAACTTTACCATCGTTCATCTGCCCGATTGCTTCAGTCAGCGAAGCGCTTTGCTTGCCAATTGAGTTGACCAAGTCCACGCCGTGACCGACGACCTTCTCGGAGATCTTGTACTTGCGCTCCAGTCGAGCTGCGCATCTAACGAGCAATAGCAGATATGGCATTAGGAAGCTAAGGAAGAAGATGAGGTTGACGACTGTCATTTGGACTCCGCGATGGATGATTGAACGGGGTTGACTGGGGCGAACGCGCTGTGAGCCCGGTTCTGCTCGAGTTAGAGCCATATCAGACAAGTTGACTTGCTCTGGCAATGCGCATTGAATTCTCCTGAGTTCGCCTTCATCAAGTTCCTGTGGAAGAGCTTTGAGAAGATATGTCACTCCGTCAACAAAGGCTTTCCGCTCAAACGCAACATCTTCATCTGCTACAGCAGCTTTGCCTCCATCTATAGAGATGTTGACGAGATTCGTTCCTATTGGGCCATGTCAGCATACAACACTGTTTCTTACAAGTTAGTCCTTTGAGTTACTTACCCTGCCGTGCAAATTTCCAATGCACGCCAGACGCCGCTCGCATAACTGGTTCATCCTCTGGTGCTTCCGAATAAAGGACTCGACTCATCGGCTGAGGATTCAAGTCTCGTGACTCTACAAATCTACCCGAGTGCTTTACCATGTCCGTCTGGAGTGGCTGGACCATTGTAGCCGAGACATCAGCTTCTGAAAGAGGCCGAGGTTTTGCTTGTGACCCAGATATCGTCACACCAGGACGTAGAGTGTGAAAACTGATACTCCGTCTGAGGAAACTAATTGGCCCGGGGAGTGAGTTTGGAAGCATGGAGACGACGTTGAAGATCCTGCTTTCGGTGATTTGATCGACCTTGATCTCGTCCAGAGATGGCGCAAATGATCTGAGATGAGACGCCATGTTTCAGGAGCTGCAGGCTAAAGGATGGATGAGGTATCGGGAGAGTGGAAGTGAGAGAACAACAGAATGTCGTCAACGGTCAAGTTACCTCGGTGATGAAGTGAGGTTTGGGTCTAATCAGTCATGATGTGAATGTGGCAGTATGGTCTGACTTTAAAGTAAAGGGACCTCCTCATAAAGACCTCAAGACAAAACCATCAGATGAGAAAGGCCGAAGGAAAAAGAGAAGAGCAAATGCCATATCATGAAACACCCGCATCAAATAGAATCTTGCACGAGGTCTCGCCTCGCCTCGCGTACAGTTCCTTATCATTTTTTACTGGGTCCTAACTATTCCGTCGTGCTTATGCTTCTGACATGTGAAAACGGTTAACTAAAGATTTGTTGAGACCATGGCTTTTAGCATCTGCAGATAAGGTTGATCTTCCAATAACGTCTCGTTTCTTGGTGGAGAATTATCATGAGCAAAAAGTCAACTCTGTTTTCCCTTGAGAGGTTGGGAAGCTAGGTACATACTATCTATAACTCTCACTACCAACACCGCAGTATGTACATACCTTAGGTATTCATGAGCATTCATCATCACAAGCAATCGGACACTTCCTCGGAGCCATAATAAACGAATAATGATTCTCATTCGGATAATTCAATTTGCAAACGCCCCAACAATGTATTCCATGCATGCGATATTATACGTCTTGCTTGACCAAAGGCTCGTTCATCTCTTTCTTCCTCGGTAGCCTTGATAGACACCCTATTCCATTTCGCCATGCGCCAATCCAGAAACCAACCAACCAACCAGTGTCAAAATGCAATCTCATCTATCACAAATGCGCTCAATCTGCTGCATCCGATGCCCATATGCCAATAAACTCGACCAGAGTCAATCAATCGCTCCCTTTTTTTCCCTTTCATTAACGTAGCCGTGCTGCCGCTTCTTAAGCTTAATCCCTCTGAACACCCAATTAATCAACTTCATCAAGTATCCGTATCATATGCATATGCCATTACATCATGTCTTTGCTCAGTTCGTAAGACCAGCCTCCCTCACGTCTGAGCTTGTCTCTGGCAGCCAGGTTCTTTCGGATGTCCTCTTCAGTAAGACGATCTGTGCCGCTCCAGTTGGCACTGGATGTTCGGGCGCGGAACTTGTGGTGTCTGTCTTTGCTCTTGTCAAAGACCTCCTCCATGTTCAAGGGCGCAGGAGGTCCGAAAATTGACGCAGGGTCGATATCTTCCTGTCTAAAGAGGGCATCCCGAATGTATGGGGAGTTAGCCCATGCTGCGACCGTGCCCGCTTGAGGTTCATCGTCGTCCTCATCTTCATCGTCTGTCTGGATCTCAGGAAGCTCAATGGCCTCGCCATTCTGGAATCGCGGTGATGATCTTGGTATAGACTTGGCTGCAGACTTCATTCCATTGACAGGACCAGGACGTCCAGGTGTCTTGTAAGAAGGTCCCGCGGGGTTGGGGTTCGGGGCGAAAGGAATAGTTCCTTTGTGAATCTGAGCCATGTCCATAGGGTTGCCTCCTTTCATTTGACTTTGAGGAACGCCAGTCTTGAACAGGTTCTGTGCACTAGCCTGTGAAACATAGCCACTCGTAAGAGTCTTCGTCTGCAGATCCTGGTACTTATTAACCTTTGTTGGAATACAAGAAACGCTTTGATTGCTCACCCTCTTAAGAGCGCTGGATGGACGGACTGGAGGTCCCTTGATATTAGGAGGCTGCTCCATATCAAGCTCATCAGCGTAGTCATCGCTCGTTCGACGGCGCTTGGCATCCTTTGCCTGGTACTGGGGCCCGCGTGCAGGTGGTGGTCTTGAAGGCCCATCCTCATTAGCATCTCGAAGAGGCCTCTTCGGGCCAGATTTAGAACCATTTGTCAAGTTAGCATTGACTGGCCGTCCCATGTCATCTTGTGATCTGAAGATGCCAGAGTTCATACGAGAAGGAGGACGAGGTGGCCCCTCCCGCTGTACCAAGGCAGGCTTGTCCTGTTGTAGACTGTACTGAGGTGGGCCATTTGGCTGTGACCGAACAGCTGGGGGTGGCGCAGGCGTCTTCTTGGCTTTCTCAATGATTGCCAGTCGGTCTTGAGCTGCTTGGCGCTGAGCATTCTTCTCACGCTTTTGTCGTTCTTCCTCTTGGCGACGGATGGCTTCTTGCTTCTTCTTGTCGTCTTTCAAAGCTGCGCGATCGCGCTCAATCTTGGCCTTCTTCTGTGCAGCCAAATCGAGAGCTCTAGGCCGCCCATTTGATCCGGTAGAAGCACCAAAGTTTGGTGCGGATTGCTTGGGCTGTGTAGAGGCCTTGCTTGCCTTGCTGATTGTTTGAGGAGGTTGAGAGCTTGTTGAAGCACCGAAGTCCTGATACCCACTAGCCACAGAGTTGCCAGGATGTAATTGTGAGCCAGTGTTGACCTTGATGTGAACAGTAGGTGCCGCCTTTGTCTTTGTAGCTGGCTCTCGGCCTGGCTTCGCAATTCGCCTCATCTCCTTGGGCCGAGACAGTTGTCCCGGAACAGCAGATCTGTGAGCAGAAGGAGGGGGTAGCAAAGCAGGTGCATCGCCCATATCAAACTCCTGGTCAGCGGCCTTGGCCTCCGTTTCCTCCTGAGGCTTTGCCCTTCGCGGGCTGGTCCGGGTTGGCTTAGGTGTAGCCTTGGGAGCAGGTGTTTCAACCTCTTTCCTGGTAGCGACCTGCTTTTCCATATTGGCGAGCTTCTCCTGCTCTTTGCTGAAAACTCTGGCCTTTTCCCTTTCCTTTTCGCGCTCCTTCTCCAATTTCTCCATCTGCTCGGCTTGGACTCTAGCCTCTTTCTCCCTTCGCTTCTCCTCCTTCTCACGTTCCACTGAAGCTCTTGTGCGTCTAGCAACCGGTCGAGGTGCAGTTGACTGCTGATCGGTAGCAGTGTCGCCACTTCGATGGGAATCGATGCTTGTCTTGGGGACGATTGAATCCAAAGAAGGGTCAGGGAATGTTCCTAGGTGAGCTCGAGATGGCGAGAGCAGGGATGATTTTCCTTCGGCGCTCAGAGCTGCACTGCTGGCGATCAAACCCTTGGAAGTGCTGAGAATGGATGACATCTTGTTCTTTAGATGCTTCAGAGGACTGTCACGGAAGAGCCTCGTAGGAGACTTGGAGGGTGAGGAGGAAGAAGGTGCAACAGCAGTGGCTGGTCTTACAGAAGCATTCGTGGATGATATCGTCTTCTTCAATGGGCTTCCCTCCTCTGGATCCGAAGCTGGGATAAGTGGAACAGCAGGTACCGATACAGACTTGGAGTGTCCAAGGTATGCCGGTCGCTGAGGCTTGTTGGCACGAGCTGGTGATCGGATACTGTCGCGGGCTTCATCCAGGTCAAAGGATCCAAGAGTCTGCTTGCCATGGATTCCTTCCATAATATCGGCAGTTCGGCTCTTAGAAAGTGACGGTCTTGTGGGTGTAGGTGCAGTGACAGGCTGCTGTGTAGTGGGAGGGACAATCCAGTCGTCATCGTCTTCGGGGAAAGCACCTGGAGTTGTTGTGGTCTCCAGCTTCTTGGGCGATGATGATTTAGGTTCAGGTACTCCTTGAGATACAGTTTGTGGCTGCTGAGAGTTGGTAACGCTGTGAATTGACTTCGAGGGTCGACTTCCATTTGGCTGCGATTTACCGAGTACACTAATTCGGTCCTGTAGCATCTGCGTGTACGTCTTGTTGTGGTGGATAGCGAGCTCCTCAGCGTTCTTAGGCTGCTGTGGCACTGTGGGGAAATCATCAACGTCCATCTCGTCCTGATCCGACTCGTCTGAGGCACTCTGTTCTGCGTGACTAGCCAGGCTTTTCCCTCTCGTGTTTCTCCCTAAGTAACTCGTCCTCTTAGGATCGACATGACTTGTTCGAGAAGCTCTGGCACCAATACTCTTACCTGCTGTGAGAGGCTCACGAGCAGGGAGAGAAGGGAACTGCAAGCTGTTGCGGAAGCCTGGGCGGACGGGACTAGGACTGTGGCGATCAGATTGAGACTGTGCATCATCCTGAATAGCGTTCTCGTCCTCCTGGGGCTCGGCCTGAGCCTCTTCCATCTCAACGTCAGTTATCGCTTGTTGTGTCTTGATCGGCGAAGAAGTCTTGATAGGGTCCTTGGCAAGAGACGTCCGCGAGAGGCTAGGCTGAGGGAAAGCAATGGCTTCATCCAAGGCCACAAGGTCAATATTCGAGGTATCTTCGTCCTCCAGAGGATCAAAACTGGGAGGGTTGACATCTTGACTTCCGAAATAGCCAGAATCGCCTTGCGTTGCCGGTTGAGATTTGGCTGTTGGGACTGGTTCCGATGCTTCTTCAAGTGTCATGTGGGCGTCCTGGTCCGAGTGAATGGCTTGGGCGTCATCTGAAGGCTGTTCTGGCGCGTCTTCGACTGGTCCGTCCGAGGTAGGAGGCGCTGTCCTTGGCGATGGGGCGTCTCGTCTAGGCGAAGAAGACTTTGCCTGGTTCACAAGCTCTCTTTGGGGAGATTGAAGAAGAAGATGCTGCGCGAATCGGTTTGCTGAGCTCGATGGTGTGCCCCCAAATACATTGGACAGGGGCTTCGAAATGTTAACATGTGTTATTTGTGGACATTTGGCAGCTAAGCTTACTACTCTTGGCTCTGTGATCAATTTTCGTGCTGTTCGAGGTGTCTTGCCACGAAGTCTTCCAGGTGTTTTGAAGGTTTCGGCGATATTTCTACCAGGCCGCCAGTCAGTACATCGCGTCAAAAACAAGGGCTAAGACGCGTACGTTTCGTTCTCATTGAAGATATTGGCCATGTGCTCATTGAGCCATGAGAACTCATTGTGAGCCGCGTATGTGAACTCGTCTACCTCAACATCGACTATCTGAAGGGCAGAAGCGCGCTCATCAGCGACCCAAGCAGCTGAGCCGGTTGGAATGCGCGGTCCTCGCATGGCCGCCATTGCGTCGGTTGAAAACGGGGCGCGTGTAGAGGTGATTGATTGGAGTTGCTTATCAACTATTGTTCGTGCGATATTGGTTATGTACTCATCGGGTTGGAAGGTCGAGATGAAGTCGAAAAGTTTAGTGTGTTTGAAAGTTGTGAACTCGAAGTGCGAGAGGAGCTAGGTCTCAATAACAAAGAGGGATGTTTACCCGTATGCCGAATCCAGACTAGCGTTGATGGGTTTCCCAGCTCGGAAGTGGGGCTCACTCAAGCTTCTATTCACGGCCAGTGAACGAAGACGATGTATTTCTTATGAAACAGAGGCATGTAAACAGAGTATTGTAGCCTCTAAGGAGTTAATTAACATCCTATAGAGGTATATGCCCGCTTATAATTTCTACAGAACTAACTGCAACTCAACTTGAGCTACAGGGCTATAATCGTTGTGCCGAAGCTAAACTTCAAGTACCTTTCTTAACGCCCTGCCAGTTTAATGATATCAGCCAACACGTGCTGATAACGTCTTATCGGTCGCAACTCTCTTGTTTACTTTCGCGTTCCCCTCCCCCTTTGAGATGCGGAGCGACGAAACATAGCAAAAGATTCGACGAAGCCGCGGACTCGATCTTGTCCAACATGAGGGTTATTGAAATAGTTATTGACGTGAGTACTTTATTCATACTATTCTCCGGCTATATCGATTCTGACTTTTTTTTTTTTTTTTAACAGGGCTTTAAGTCTTATGCCGTGCGTACCGTGATCTCAAATTGGTAGGCCTAACATCAAAACATTCAAGGAACCATAACCAACGTATGCAGGGACGAGAGTTTCAATTCGATCACCGGTCTCAACGGCAGTGGGAAGTCAAACATCCTCGATGCGATATGTTTCGTTCTTGGAATTACAAACATGTCAACGGTTCGGGCGCAAAATCTCCAGGTCAGTCCAGTCACCGCTGATTCAACCACCCTCAGTACATACTCACGACAACCACAGGACCTGATATATAAGCGCGGTCAAGCTGGTGTCACAAAAGCTAGCGTCACAATCGTATTCAACAATCAAGACACCAAGAAGTCTCCGATCGGTTTCGAAGAATATGCCAATATTAGTGTTACACGACAGATCGTTCTTGGAGGAACATCCAAGTACCTCATCAACGGCCACCGCGCTCAACAACAGACAGTCCAAAACCTATTCCAGTCGGTGCAGCTCAACATCAACAGCCCCAACTTCCTCATTATGCAAGGTCGCATCACCAAAGTCCTCAATATGAAGGCTGTAGAGATCTTGGCCATGATAGAGGAAGCTGCCGGAACCAGAATGTTCGAGGATCGTCGAGACAAGGCACTCAAGACAATGGCCAAGAAGGAAACGAAGCTAGTCGAGCTTCGAGAGCTTCTCAAGGACGAGATTGAGCCCAAATTGGAGAAACTACGAACTGAAAAGCGTGCTTTCCTGGACTTTCAACAGACTCAAAATGACCTGGAGAGACTGACTCGAGTGGTTGTTGCGTACGATTATCTGCGCTACCAAGACTCTCTAAGCCAATCAGCGGCAGACCTCGAAGGAAAGAAGCAAAGGCGGCGGGATCTGGAGGAGTCAGCAGCTCGACTAAAGAGTGAGATTTCTCATCTTGAGGAGGATGTCAAGAAAGTGCGAGCTCAACGAGACAAGGAGCTTCGAAAAGGAGGCAAGGCTTCAGCACTGGAGGAGGCATCCAAGAAGCACTCGAATGAGCTTGTGCGACTAGCCACTATTCTCGATCTGAAGAAGTCCAGCTTGGCAGAGGAAGAAGAAAAGAAAGTGGCTGTTGAAAAGACCGTCTCAGAGTTGGAAGCCACCCTACAGGAGAAGACGGCCGCTTTCGAAAACGCAAAAGCCCGGTACGATGCCGCCAAGGAAGATCTAGAACAGCAAAACAAAGACGCCGAGTCTAAGGAGGAACTTCTTCAAACTCTGCAGACAGGTGTAGCCTCCAAGGATGGCCAAGAGAACGGCTACCAGGGTCAACTTCAAGATGCAAAGAATCGTGCAACGACAGCAGCCACAGAGCAAGAGCAAGCAAAGATCAAGATTGCGCATTTGGAAAAGCGTATCAAGGAAGAAGAGCCTCGTGCGAAAAAGGCCAAGGAGCAGAACGCCGATCTTCTGCACGATCTTGAAGGCCTGAAGACACAAGCCCAGAAGTTGGAAAAAGAACTTGGCCGTTTGGGCTTCGAACCTGGTCAGGAAGAGCAGATGTTCAAGAGGGAGTCAGAGTTGCAACAAACCATTCGCAATTTGAGGCAAGAATCTGACAAGCTGAAGCGTCAAGTCGCCAACACAGAGTTCAACTACGCGGATCCTGTGCCCAACTTTGACCGTTCTAAGGTCAAGGGTCTTGTCGCCCAATTGTTTTCTCTAGACAAGGAGCACACTCAGGCCGGTACTGCGCTGGAGATCTGCGCTGGAGGACGCCTATACAATGTCGTAGTTGATACTGAGGTGACAGGTACACAGCTGCTACAAAGGGGCAAGCTTCGAAAGCGTGTCACTATCATTCCTCTCAATAAGATCGCTGCCTTCAAAGCTTCGGCACAAACCATCGCTACGGCTCAAAAGATCGCACCTGGCAAGGTTGATCTAGCACTGTCTTTAGTTGGCTACGATCACGAGGTGTCAGCAGCCATGGAGTATGTCTTTGGCAATACTCTGATCTGTGCTGATGCAGATACTGCTAAGAGGGTCACGTTCGACCCGAACGTGCGCATGAGGAGTATCACTCTTGAAGGAGATGCGTACGATCCATCTGGTACACTATCTGGCGGAAGCTCACCAAACTCGAGCGGTGTTCTGGTGCTTCTCCAGAAGCTCAACGGCCTGACTCGTCAACTGAGCGAAGCCGAAGGTGCTTTGAGAGAGCTCCAAGCCCGCATATCCAAGGAGAAGGCCAAGCTGGACCAAGCTCGCAGAATCAAGCAAGACTTGGATCTCAAGAGCCACGAGATCAAACTTGCTGAGGAGCAGATCAGGGGCAACTCTTCGTCTTCCATCATTCAGGAAGTGGCGAATATGAAGTCAACCATCCAAGAACTCAAAGAGAGCATATCCGAGGCCAAGACTCGACAGGCTAAGGCAACCGCCGATATTAAGACCATTGAGAAGGATATGAATGACTTCGACAACAACAAGGACGCCAAGCTCGTCGAACTGCAGAAGGCACTTGATAAGCTGCGAGCTGGCCTCGGTAAGAACGCGGCCGCCGTAAAGACTCTGCAAAAGGAACTCCAGGGTGCACAGCTTGACGCCGAGCAAGCGGGTGTCGATTTATCTGCTGCTCGAGAACAGTTGCAAGAAGTTGAGATCGCCATCAAGGCCCAACAGAAGGACATTGAAGACCTAGCAAAGCAAAAGGCTGAACTTCAGGAGACGCACGACACCGTTCAGGCTGAGCTTGATGATGAACGCGCCAAGCTGCATCAATTCGATGACGAGCTTCGAGCTTTGGAAGATGCCACTCGCTCCAAGAACTCACGCATTGCTGAGGAGAGTCTCGAAATGCAGAAGCTTGGTCACCTTGTAGAGAAGTTTCATAAGGAGCAACAAGGTGCTGCCGAAAAGGTCGCCCGACTCGAGAAGGAGTTCGACTGGATTGCGGACGAAAAGGACAAATTTGGTCGCAGCGGAACTCCATATGACTTCAAGAACCACAACATTGGAGAGTGCAAGTCAACATTACACAACTTGACTGAGCGCTTCCAGGGCATGAAGAAGAAGATCAACCCCAAGGTCATGAACATGATCGACAGTGTTGAGAAGAAGGAGGTGTCGCTCAAGCACATGATCAAGACTGTCATCAGGGACAAGCGCAAGATCGAGGAGACGATCGTCAGCTTGGATGACTACAAGAAGAAGGCCCTTCACGAGACATGGGAGAAAGTCAACGGTGACTTTGGTAACATCTTCTCCGAGTTGCTTCCTGGAGGCAGCTTTGCCAAGCTCGATCCTCCCGAGGGCAAGACTATTAGCGATGGTCTTGAGGTCAAGGTCTGTCTTGGCAAAGTATGGAAGCAGAGTTTGACGGAACTGAGTGGTGGACAAAGGTATGCAATCCCTGGCTATTTCTGACATGCAAAGGCTAATGCTTTAAGTTTTAGATCTCTGGTTGCTCTGTCTCTCATCATGGCTCTGCTCCAGTTCAAGCCTGCCCCTATGTACATTCTTGACGAAGTTGATGCCGCGCTGGATCTCTCACATACCCAGAACATCGGTCGTCTAATCAAGACACGCTTCAAGGGATCGCAGTTCATCGTCGTCAGTCTGAAAGACGGCATGTTCCAGAACGCGAACCGCATTTTCCGCACTCGCTTCAGCGAAGGCACCAGTATGGTGCAAGGTCTCACGCCAGCAGAAATGAAGTAATGATGTTGACGGCAACTGGGAAATGTCTGGAATGAATGTATGACAGGGACTAGACCGGGTTTTGTACATGAGGCGTCGGGCTCGATGGGGAGGTATGATGTATTTTGGGCACTGGGATACCATGTGATACCGTTTGATTTAGTAACGTTAAGGCATGGCCTGTAATTTATGGATTGCTTCGAAAGTGTCATTGTCCCTAAGATAGGTTGATTGCGTGACATGATTGTGAATATTGATCTGATTTGTGCCTCCTCAAATGATGTTTCATGTTAGGTAACTCTTTCTCCAGGAGCAGAATACCCTAGACATAAGAAATTATGATAGATACTATTCAATTTGTCGATATGTTGGTCAACTTGCTCCAGACCTCTCATACTTTACGGTTGATCTACCCTGAAGATCCCAATGTGTTGTTCAGCTCCAAGATACCGAGCCAGCTCGGCAGGAAGTTCGACATCCATGTTCAGTCCCAGAGTATTTTCTCCGCCGATCGTGACTTCGGCGAAGGAATAACCTCTTCCTCGAATTTCTTCCTCGTTCGGGAATGATACTGGCAACAAGAATTCCTTCTCAGGTCTGGCTTTCAAGCCGTGGCTAATTTTGGCTGTGACTTGTTGCAGAATACCCTGTAGTCCTGAATCCGACCAGGGGAATCTCAAGACAAGAAAGGAACCTTCGATATGGCCCAACAGACGACTAGTCTTGTTTGGATCTGGAATCCAGAGGTCGACTTCGATGTTGGCTAGCAACGGGAAGTGTTCGCGTGAGATGGCTTGCCAAACATCTTTCTGACCGACTTCCGAGTCCCGTCGAGCAAGCGTGTACAAGCGATCAAACTCCAAGTGCTTGAATGAGGCACCGTCACGCTCTAGCTCAATTCCACGACATGACTGAACAGGGAAAATACGTGGACTGTGTGCAACAGCCGCCTTCCCTTCCGACTCTGCCCCGGGGAGCCGGCGATCGGGCGATCTGCCAGGGCCGATGCCCATGTCTCGGAGGGCCACGCCGGCCCGCGAGTGGGTCTGCCGGAGGACATCGCTGCAATCCACGGGAACGGGAGGGAAGAGGATCAAGACGGGGACGAGGAAAGCGACGAGGGTGACGGTGAGAAGTATGAGCGACACGGCGTCTAGGTTGCACACAAAGTGCCTAGTGGCAACCACTCCATCACGGATGCGTATACCTGAAAGCATAGTTGTCAGATTGCTCAGCCGCTGGGCGAGGGCTGAATCGCGACCTGCAGCGGTAAGATAGCCCTGCAGGCGTGGGATCAAATCCGTCATTTGCCGTTGAGGTGAGGGGACTGCGCTAAACACTAGGGAGGGAGGCTTGAGTTGAGTTGGGTTGAGTTGAGTTAACCTCAGAGGTGCATGCACAGCAAAGCGCCTCTTGCACGAGCTGTGCAATAGAGGGGAACCAAGGATCTGAGGGCTGAAGTGGACGTTGATGTGCTAGTCTGACATTGATCGGTCTTGTTCTTGACTGAGTATTTGCAGATCTTTGTTGTTGTCGGCCAAGTTGTGGTGGCCTTTGCTGTATGTATGTGTATGTACGTACGTATGTGAGCCCACACTGTAGGGTCGACTAGTGATTTAGGTTTGTTTCGAGTTTTCATTTCCCCTCAAGTGTCATGATAGGTCCAGGATGCTGAATCTCCAACTACTCACTGATGTACTCCTTCGGCGGCCACGGGCCTCCGATTCATTGGAAACCCCTCCCAGAGCGCACCTATCGCATCGTTCCGGTTTAAATTACGACCGGGATATTCAGAGTCTCAAACTAATCCCCTTGCTTGAGCTCTCTCAATGCCATGGATGTCGCGATATAAAACTCTGCTAGGCCAGGTTGCCTCGTGCTGGACTGGAATGGTAGGGTTGGAAACGTGAGAAGCTAGCAAGCAAGCACCCATCACATCCACTCTTTTATGCAAAGAGACAGGGTCGTGTTCCCCTGTAACTTAGGGACGCATTTTGACAACACGTCTTCTCCACGGGATCCGGAATGCGTAGCCGTTCAGCACAGCTGCTATGCGTTTAGTCGTCCCGCCTATCCGATGTAGTTTGATATCATCGTACACATAGCATGAGTGATATGTACCGTTCTTCCAAGGATACAAGACATACCTCCTCCCTGATCTGATAACGAAGGAGGAGACACTACTGTGAAAGATGCCATGCTAATTGCGACGCGCCGCCGATCATGGATTACGTGTGTCGGCCAACCATAGACAAATGTTTCGCAGCACTTGAATGCTGCAGCCTCCTCGGAGGATCTGAGTTGGTCGGAGAGAAAGAAATACCGAGCAGGGTCACCAGCGGAACGGTTCAGCCGTTTCCCACCAAAACCTGTCGACGCCAGGGACCCTCTTTGACTGTCTTGGTCGTACCGTCGTTGAACCTTGGTGCCACCAACAAGAAAGACACTTGACAGTAAATGTGTCAACTGCCAACGGTCTCACTTCAGCTATACTGGGGTACATGTATCGAATAAGGAGTGAGGATTACTCTGCTCAACCCTGATGAAGAGCCCTCGTTTCTACGAGTTTATTGGCCAACATAAGCGCGCTCCTCTGGGAATTCATGCTTTGTTTTGACTGCAACACTGTGCGCTGTCAAGCAGCGTACATAATGTTGTTGTCTTTGATCATCACAAGTAAGTCCCGGAGTTACCAGGTAGTTTGTTGAAGAGGTGGGTCAATTCCCGTCTGATCCTGGTGTTCCTCATGGCGGCTGCGACCATCAGAAAATCCTCGCTGCATTGATCGCCATGAGGCTGGTCGGAGATACTTCTGCTTTCATCCAGAGCATCCATTCCTGGCTTCCCTGTCGTGCCGACACGCTGACTCGTAGTAAAAGTAAGCACAAATGGATGCTGTACTTGGCCTAGAAGAGTCACGAAGCTGTCAAGCAGGGATCAACAGGTAACTGTAACTGGCAAAAGAAATTGCTTGATTATACCATTTTGGCCTCACTGAGCTAGATCGAGTCTCAGCGTGTCAGAGGTGCGTCGACGCCTTTACGACATGTCTTAGGTATGTATTAAAACGACTGCCATAAGCCCGTAAATCTTAGCCCAGGTCGGAACTCTATACCCATAAAGGAAGTTGTGAAATGTAGTGAGATAGAGGCACAACCGTTCCCGCAGACAACCATATGGGACTGTTGGTAGCATGGCATACAGGCATAGTTATCTCACTTTGCTCTACCACAAAAGCCTGGGACCAGATTGACGGATAATGCTGAAGACAAAGCAAGCCGGAGACTCGGGTCCGCGCCCCACCGATTAACTTTCAGGCTGAAAAGCATGCCTTGTTGCAATTTCCACATCTTGTTGCAAGGGAAGTCCTGGAATCTTGAAGGATGAACGAAAATGAGGCTCGATATTGGCAGCGGTTCTGATCCATCTCCACCATACCCTCCCCGCAACCCCTCAACGGTCTAGCGGTGACGATAATGCAGACAAACTCCGCCAATGCCAATTTGCTGTGGTTGTGATAGCTTTGCCCAACGCAAGCTTTCGTTCTTTCAATGATCCTTTTCGGTACGTGAAACGGCTTTGAAACAGGTAAAACACCAATAGGTGAAGACCTTTCGTGGACTCTGTGGAGATTTTATGCCTCAGTTGTATCGATACAACAACAACAAAAGGACTTCAGGGATCCGTATTAGATAGTACCCTGGCTCCTTCTCGGACATTGCACTTCGCACGATGCTGCAGCCATCTTTCGCTCTGATAGAAGCTCTCACATCCTATCAAGATCCTAATAGCTGTAAGAGAGCCCTTACTCCCTAGATATGGAGACCGCCAAGGAGTGTCGGTTAGTTTTGGTTGGAGTCCAATCCTGACGAAGGCTTGCGTTTGTGAATACGCGGAATCAATTGATTCTACACCCACTTCATCAGCAACTACAGACGCTGGCCGTGATAGTGTTGGTTTCGATCTGTCAGATCACGCTTGCAGTAATGCTCTTGAAATCACTAATGCCCCAGTCAGAGTTACCCCGACGGACTATATGGTTGTATCAAATCCAAGTACACTGCAGCTTTAGTCCACATCTTGTCGAGGAAGGATGAAAGAGAACGTTTGAAGAGAAGTGGAGGACTCATGAACAAGGATATAAATCTTCCGAAGCGCGCGCTGACCAAGAGTGCCAGCCTATGCTCCTTCTGGGCTTGAACGCTTTTCGATCTGCATCCAGTTTCCAACACCTGTGATACATGATGAAGATGTAGCCTTTGTTGGAGGAGATGGATCAAATACTATGTCCCTTGATGCTTGGCAACTCGGCCAAAGCGGATCAATGTACTGCGGAAATTCGGTGACCTGACCCAAGACGATTTGAGCATAAGTGGTGGGAGCTGAGTGAAATGGGCTGTATTCTTTGTGGGCCGTTTGTTGGTTGTCGCGTTTGACTAGACCAGGGCCAACACCGTAATCCTCCAGACTGGCGGCGTGTTTCCTGTCCACTGCACTCTGGCACAAAGCCTAGGATTATGCGGGCCTTTTCTTGAATCGAGGTATTCGTGTTTTCGAACAGTAAAGGGAACCTAAAGGATATAAGTATTCGACATATGTGAGTTTACGACGTTCAAGTAAGTTTTAGTCTGCTCGACCGCTTTGGCACGTTCCAGAAAATAACTAAGCTAGCTTGGCGGGAAGCTCCTGGTCTATGATAACCAGGGCTCCTCCATTACCACTCACCATCTAGTTATAAGAGGGGTTTTGTCTGTGCTCAGATACACATGGGCCTTGACGGCAGGGCTTGTCAACGCCGACGAAGTCGGTGCCGGCTCCGATAATCAAGGCGTTGAGGCTTAAGGAGCAACACCAATATCATCGCACAGGACTATGCAGCGTTATAGTACTGCATACATAACCTGCATGTGCAAGATGGAGCTTGCAGAGTTAGTTCTGACTAGCTTGCATGGTATCACTTAGCACCACGTCTGCAAGCTTCATGCACTGAGGGTACCAAAATATGCAGCTTTGAGCCAACAGGGTATAGTCAATTGTTGGATCATTTCAGGGCTGTTTTGGTCTCGAAACTGGTCTGGCGGAGTAATCGGAGGTCTCATGGTAAAAACATAGTCCTGCAATAGTAGGTAGATCGTTTCAGGACGATCAGTACTCGATCAGGTCTCTAGGGCATCTAGCAGAAGCATCGGAGGCTCATCTGTGGTTGTACCAAATAGCAGTGGTGGAAACCATCCTCGCAAGTTATCCAAAGACTCTGATGGTATGATCTGGTTTGATGCAGGATGCCAGAGCTGAAAACAGGGAATCAAGGTCGTGCATGCCTGAAATTTGCCACAAGCTCGCCCGCAGTTTGAATCTCGAGAACGAATGTTCAATGCCCACCATACATTGTCATGATGTCGATGACAAAACAAAATAAACTGTTGAGCCAGAGTCAACTCCTGACAGCCATGACCCACAGAGGCGTTCATTGCTGGGTTCGGCCACGCGACTACCCACACAGGCTGCCGGGAGCGGGACTTGATCCAAGCGTCAAGACATCATTAAGCCGTTTCATTTGTTGCCAGTGGCTGGGACGGATCCGGTGGTTGTTGCTCCGCGGCGCCTCTGTCAAGGGTTTCATTGGGATGTAAGTGTCCTCTCCCACGGTTGCACCCTTGTTGATGGTGCCCTATCAGATCGCCATCTGGAACCAGGGACTACGGCCGCATTTTTAATGCCAACCCTGCCAATGACAGGTACAGGTTTGTAAGGATGAGGAAACACCTCAAGGCTGCTTTTCTGTACGTAAGAAGTGGTGAGCAAGATAATAAGGCCATCGAGTATCCGAACAACAGAGGTAAATCATGCTGCACGACTAAGAACCGCGACATATACCTGTGCGGATAATACTAAGGCATATCCTTGGGAGTCTGTCAGTTTTTTGGTCCCAGCCAATGACTTCCATCCTGACAGTCCTGGGAGGTTGCATCACCGTTGATGATTGACCTTGTCCATGGGTGATCCCTGAAGTGCCTCCCGACAAGAACAACGTCAAAAGCACGGACACAGCCTTGAATGACCCCCCAGGATTCTGTGCCATCATTGTGGTCGGCGTATCCTTATGTCTCAGTATTATAGAGGTTCGTACTGATTTGTTTGCACGTTATGCAGCCTCATTTCATTGATTGTACCAGGCTGTCAACTCGCGTGGCTGACTGAAGACTGAGACCATTATGTCTGGCCAGTAAAAAGCCGAGCTGGAACGATCGACAATGCGATAGCGTTTTTGTATGTAAGAAGATAGTCGTATATCAGGACTTGAACGTCCTGCTGAGCAACTTTTTCGAGTTGAGTAGGGGTCAGGAGGAAGACGAAAATTAGGACAAGGCTATTTCGCGTTCTTTAGCTGCATTAGGTCAAGGCCAGATGGATGGACGAATACATACCTGCATGATGAATGAATACATCCAGCCCTTCCCATCACAAACTTTTTTAACTGGAACATGGTAGCTCATGAAAGCCAGGGGAGCGGTTCCGACTGCAAAGAATTAAGGCCGACCCATCAGCTGCGAATGTCCGTCTGCGGCATCGGCACTGTCCCAGTATGGTAAAGCTTTAACGGCATTTCGTAGAGGTGCGTAGGTACAGAGAAGAAACAAGACCCAGGAGATCGGGCGCATTCCAACCATTCCATGTCAAACAAAGCGGAGCTGGTTCGGGGGTATTCGAATCCTTGTCAGTCAATTATCCAAGAAATACAAGATTTCGGGGGTAGAAACGAAAATGACCAAATGGGAGAAGAGTTTGTTGCTGTATGTACCTTGGGCCAAGTGCATGGAAAGAGGAAAGAAAGAAATACCCATCTATGCTTAGGAAGGTAAGATTGGATCGGATGGGTAGGCATGAACCTAATGGATGAGGTTTAGGCAGGCACGCCTGTCATCGATGCAACTGGGGCGTGTTCCTTCCCTCCCGTTTCCTTTCACTCCATCCCTCCTAACTACCTAATCCCATCCATTCCCAACCCATCCAACATCCCCCCCAAACTCAAGCTCAGCCCGCCCCGCGCTCCATTTGGCAATAACATCATCCATCTCGTCGACCCAATCTTTGTTATTCACCCCTGTCTCTCGATCACTGTCCTGACTAACCCTATTAAACGCGCCGTTCAAGGGCTATATGTCATCGTCAGCTCCAGACCTCATATCATAATTGTCGCCCTTGACTCGATGCGTACTAGTCACTTTAGCTGTGGATTCGAAATCTGCCCCAGCCTTTACAAGCGCTCTCAGAGCCTTGTCTCTCTCCCACCAATAAGTCATATATGTTAAGACAACTTCAACTGCCTCTATTATTAGCTGGCCCAGCTCTACCGAAATCTTTCGAATTTGTGGAAACTCAATACCGTACGGACACCGGGACACACAAATCCACTTGAACCAGCACTCCGTACAGTACCCTGCTCGTCTTACACTCACTCCTCCACATGTCTATCCACGTTTGTTTGTGCTCGAAAAGCTTTTCTTGACAGAACCCTTATCCTTCTTCGTGAGCTTCTGATACTGTCACCTCTGCTCAAAGTCAGCTCTTTGTGTCTTATTCCCAGTGCCAGAGTCACATTCCAGCCCGAGCATCTACCCGTGGTTTGATGACCTGCTTGTCAGTGGGCGTGGGATCGGTCCCCTAGTCAGGCAGTCAAAGGGCACCAAGCTTAAAGCTCTTGGCCGGTTCCCGGGACCCACGAGCCCAAGCTCTCTCATTGAACAACGATTTGACGCCCCGTCAGGCTTGCATCTTGCATACGACAGGCTCTACTTCAGGGAACAGAGGTTTTTGGCCTTCAACCTCATCTCCAGGGGCTCAGCCGGCCAACTGCTTGACCAGTCCACTCTGAAGTCGGCCGTGTCCCCGCTGCTGTCGTTTTTCCGATATACGCCCCCTACGTGGATCTGGAATCAGTGACCAATCCAATATCTTCCCTGCGGCAAAGGGCCCTGACAACTTTGCATCGATCAATCTCTCCTCCCTGTCACAGGTGACAGTGCCCCTCCGTTCCCCAACCGCGATACATGCATTCCCTTATTGTCATTGAAGGCCCCTCTCGCATTACCTTACAACTATCTCAGACCTTTCCTGTCAGTGACCAAAGAACCATCTTGCAAACCGTCGCGTGACACGAGAGCTAGTTTCAAGCTCCGTGTACGAGATCTATCAAAGTGTGACAGCAGAGTCACAACTATTGATCCTTCCCTTCACCTCGAGTTCTTCTTGGGCACCTCTGTAAGAAGCTTCTGGACCCCTTAAGGCACCGTCTTGGACCTTTTGTTGTCCTTCAGATCTTGAAACGGATTTGGGTTACTGGCCACCCGCGATAGCGGTTCTAATATTCACTGTTTGTGAAGAAACACCCGTTGAAAACCCGTTCGAGACACCCCTGACCTTCTGCACAGTATTATTGAGACTGAGTTGTCAGTAGCTAATCTTTGGCTACTCGCATCTTTCTGCTCCATCGGAGTATCTCGAAGAACGACCCGCCCTCCTTGCTGTTTTAACATCTCTACCCCATAACTGAAGCAGCTCTAGCCAGTAAACAAACTTTTGGAAAGCATGCGAATCGCGACCTGTTGACTAGATTATTTCCTACTTCAGCACTACTGAAGCATCGAGTCACTTAACATCGCATTAATCGACTAAATCACAATGGGAGACTACTACCATCACTTCCTGTCTTCAATGTCCGGGGCAGGGATGAATCCCGCGACGTCACCAGAGGAGATGCTCGACCCTCGAATGCATGGAGCACCGATACCAATGGTATCTGCGCCGTTACCCGGTCCGTATCAGCAACTTGGATATTTTACTGGGTTTCCAGATCCCATGATGTTCAACCAGAACAAGTCGCAGAAAGCTCGTAGAAAGTCTGCCGCCGGTACCCCTGCAGCAGTTGACCATGTCAAGCATCGAAGAACACGATCAGGCTGCTTCATGTGCCGCAGTAGGAGAGTTAAGGTATGTAACTGAGGACCGAGTAGAAAGCATGCCTAACTTTCCCAGTGCGACGAAACCAGACCAATATGTGAACGTGCGTGTAGTCTTGCAAGGACTTGTTGATTTGGGGATGATGCTAACATTCCTCAGGTTGCAAGAAGGGAAACAGAGAATGTGTCTACCCAGACCCCCCATCGTCGAAAGGTTCCTCAGCTTCAAGCGGTAAATCCAAAGATACCGCACCTTCTGCTCAACAAACGAGTCCAACTTCGTCAAAATCAGAGGACGACGAGGACACAGAGCAAGAGAGTAAACTAGAAATGATCGTGGACGAAGATGAAGATACTGAAGACCAAACAAAGTCTTCGGTACCCTCCAGGCAGTCAAAAAGCGTTTCACCATCGACCGCAACAGCAACACCAAGTAGCCTTGCAGCTGTCTATTCTTCCTCCGAGTTTCCTATACAGACGGGTGAAGCCGACTGGTCACATCTACCACCAGAGTACCAGCAAGGCCTCTCCTTTTTTGTGGAAAACCTCAACCATTTCAATTATTGTATACCCCTGGACTCGGATGGCTTTTTTACAAAGATTCTTCCCAACATGGCCACTCGCCACGAGCCCTTACTCAACGCGCTCGTAGGCTTCTCTGCATACCATATTACTCTTCGAAACCCACAGGGAAAGCTCCAGGACTTCTTACAATATTACAATAAGAGTGTAACGCAACTCTTGGGCTTGTTTCAGAGACGAGAAAAGCCCAACGTTGCCACTCTTCTCACTATTCTGCAGCTTGCCACCATCGAGGTATTTGTCAATCCTTTCTCACCACCCAACCTTCACATTCTGACTGTACTACTTAGGAATATTTTGGCGACTGGGTTAATCTAATGGGACACCAAAAAGCAGCTTTCGAAATAATAACGAGTATATTTACCCCACAGACAGTGATGCAGACGCCCGTTGGTCGCATGTGCCTCAGCTGGTACGCCCGATTCGATAGCTTCGTTGCCCTCATGGGAGGATTCCCTACCGATCTGCCGCGCGAATGGTTCCGAGCGATGCTGGACTTTTATCAATCCGGGATTACGTCGAACCCAGATGAGTTACGTTGGAAGATCGATGCGTGGTCCGCACGACTTCGCCTGATCTCTTACGACATGTCGATTTTGTTCGCCCGAGGCAGTAGAGGCCAGATATCCCCCGAGGACTTTATGAAAGAGCATGAACTCTTGAATCAACAGCTCATAGAGTGGAAGGAGAAACGCGACCCCGCCTTGCAGGATCCCAAATATCTTATCAAAGATTTTCCTCCAGCAGAAACTCTCGATCCGGACGACTTTGTCAATCCCTATACGGTTGGAATACTTTACGATTTCCCCCTGTTCGACGTCACAGTTCTATGCGCAGAATGGAACAGCATCATGATAATGCACAAATGCCAATCGTCAGGAATGAGGCCGGACCAACTGTTCGCGGATCTAAACCGCCATGCATATAGGACATGCCAATATTTCGAAACATTGGAGTTCTGGCCTTCAACTCCCAGAGGCGTTTTGGTTCTGATACAAGCATGTATTGCTATTGCAGCTCTTTTCTGTCCTCAGGATGCGAGGCATCACATGTGGTTCCGTCGGAAGTTTGCTTTACTAGAGACTATGGGGTAAGAACAAAACTCGCCTGCATACTCCAGTCGTAAGGTCATAATCGAATTTTGACTAACTATTGAGTAGGTATATTCATCCTCTTCCGCTACGTACCAAAATGGCAGAGTTATTCCGAGAACCCGATTGCATAAACTGGTGGCTGCCAAATGAAGAAGGATTCAGCCCAGTATTACAGGAAATCCGTAATTTTGCGGATGAACGGAACGCTGCAGCTGTCACAGCCCAACAAGAGAGTGTTCGTGAGGTTCGACATATTTTTGCCAAGATGTCATTGATGGACGATGCAAATGCCCCGTCAAGCTCTAGTCCAGACTCTGCTTCAGGGCCCAGTATTGATTCACCCAGTGTGAAGCGATGATGTATCCAGGGGCTGTGACTTATCCCGGACCACACAAGTGGACAGAAATCGCAACACAAACTCCTCGTTATTTAGATTACCTCCCTACTTTTCTTCTACCGTTCACCTCGCCTTTGTGGGCAGATGTTCGAGTTGATTGTTTCTCCAGCTGGCCAAGATTTCGAGGCAGGCAACCAGTTACGATACTCCTTTTCCTAGGCCAGAGAAGGAAACTGTGGTTTGTTTGGGGGTTACACAAGCAGGAATAGACTAAGGAGCCATTACGCGAGGTATGGTAGATAAAACGCATTTATAGCCAGGGTGCTGGCATGTGGAGGAGTTATTGGAAGATTGTGTGTTTCAGCAGGCATTTTGACGGTGATAGTACAACCGTCAGTTTGGTTATGTATTGTCTAATGAGGATGATTGGGTGGTCAATTGTGTTATTATACAGTGGGCAGGTAACTCTACCATGCTATACTACCATATCCTGAAAGACAAGATATGGAATCAAATGGATATCGCCTTGATCCGTCTATTACTTCTCGCCCTTTAGGTTTCGTCCTCTGACTTGGTATCTGTGGTCTTTGCCGCATCCTCTGAGGAGTTGTCCTTGGCCTCTGAGGATTCAGGGGCATCCGCATCTGGTGATGCGTCTACAGAGGCGTTTTCCTTTGTTGGCTCGTCCTCTGCAGCGCCCGTATCTGTAGATTGCGCTGGCTCAACAGAGTCCGCGGCTGGCTTATGTTCATCCGTTTGAGTATCGACATCGTTTGCAGAGTCTTGTTCCGAAACAGACCCGACAACTGTCTGGTCGGCATCATCGTCAATTTCTTCGTCTTCATCGTCATCATCATCGTCGTCATCTTTTGCTTTCTCAGCTTGGGAACTGCGGGACTGTGCCCCGGATTCTCCCATGACTGATTGCTCAACAATAACAGGGACATCGGCCACTTCTGGCTCCTCCTCCACGGGTGAGGGAGCGGTCAGGTGCATATCCTTTAGTTTCCTGGAAACTCCAGTGGATTCCTCCTCCTCGGCTTCGATGACAGTTGTTACAGCACTTCCCGTCGAAGGACTACTTCGAATGTGTCGTCGAGTATTTGTTCTTGTTGGATGCATGTTGTCTTCTTCGGCAGGAGGGCCTCGTTGATGAGATGAAGGCTTGAGAATGGTGGGAGGAGGTTTCTCGGGCTCCTGTTCAGTATGGGGTGCCTCGAGTCCCTCCGCCTCGGGAGGCAACTTGTAGTTCTCAGCAGGCAGCAGATCATACAAGTCGCATACAGTCTTAAACAGGACGTACAGTCCTGTCTCGGCCTCTACAGACCAAAACACACCACGATGCTGAAACCAGGCATGGGCAAATATGCGATGCAACCTGCGGAACACATTGACGAGATTCTTGACACCCACATTCTTACTGTGGTTGTCATTGTGGACGACAAAGCGGCTGGGGAAGATCTTCTGGTCGGTCACAACGTTGGCAGCCCAGTCCAGGGTGTGACAGCAGTAGTCGATGGCGCAGCAGCTCTTGGGCTGCTCGTGCACAGCGCAGAGGAACTGCCATTCGGAAGCGCGCATTTCAGGGCACGTGCTCGCACTGCATGGGGGGGTGTCGAAGAGGAAGCCAACGATCAAGGAGTTGCATTGCGAGATGAGGAAGCGGCAGAGCTCATAGAGCCAGATGGTCCGGTCGACGCCACTGGGAGGTGTCGCGAGCTGTAGCGCGGTGCCGCGGGTGATCGGCTGGGTGTTGGAGGACGTGTGGTAGCAGTGGAGGGCGGCTAGGTGTTCTTGGAGTTGAAATGCAGAGTCGAGCTGGTTCATGTTAGCATCAAGGTACCGGCATATTATGATGACGGCGCAAATAAGGTACCTCTTGTAGCGGTATCAGAGGAGGACCAGCAGCCATATCTGCTGCTTTTGTTCCTGGGTGTATCCGCCGTCTAGAGCTAGCTTCAAGCTGCGATTGCTCCTGGGGTGTCGTATGAAGACTGGCTGCAGGACCGCCCGAAGGAGACATGGGTGCCATTTGAATCTCTGCAGCTGGCGGAGGGCTTGGAAGCCTAGGGGAGCTCGGTGCTAAAGACATGGCTGGCAAAAATATGAAGTCGTTGCTAATAAAAACTCGCGATGTTGGGCGCAAAAGATCTGGGGAGCTGGGCGGTTAATATCACACAAGGCTGCTCTGGGTTGACAAGTGGCTGGCATGGAGGAAAGAAAACCCAAGACCATTATCTTAAGCGACGAAAAGATTGAGGTAACTTTAGTGTATTTTTAGGACACTTTTAGACCAGTTAAATTTGACACCCTGCTCTAGCGTCAGCAGGTTTATTACCCCCGCCCCAGAAGAAGACGGAGCAGGGATACCCAAGCTCACCCGGGGCCTACCTTAGGGTGGGGATTCGCTATATGCATAACAAAGAATGCCCGTCGCATGCAGCTAAGGGGGACCGTGCAACTTATACTCATGGAGCCTCTGAATGCATGATTTCAAGATATTTTGTGAGTGCTTCTTATTGACCGAGAAGACTCTAAACCCACGGCGAAAAGAATTCAATATTCGCCGGCCGTTAAAGCTGTTTCCCAAGCGTCCCTGAACTCAAAGAAAAGCTTGATCCAAACGGCCAAACGTTAACAACAACAGTCATGGATTTTGATGACGATGCCCCGCCAGAGCTGGTTGATATAGCCGCCAACGATGTGGATGAGGAGATCACAGTCAAGGTTCCTATCACAATTGTGACAGGTAGTACTACTAGCCACTATTTATCTCATTGTCTAATATTTGATAGGATATCTTGGTGCTGGTAAAACCACCTTGCTAAATTACATCCTTACAGCTCAACATGGCAAGAAGATCGCTGTCATCATGAATGGTTAGGACGGACCACGACTTGTTGGAAACAGCCACTAACATGATATAGAATTTGGAGACTGTAAGTACTCAGGTGTGAGATTGTCCTTACGTTTCTAAGTCGTACTGCAGCGCTCGACATTGAAAAGTCCCTTACTGTGAACAAGGGTGGTGAGCAGGTTGAAGAATGGTTAGAAGTTGGCAATGGATGTATCTGCTGTTCCGTAAAGTACGTTATGAATTTACGGCAGCCAAATACTAAAATGCTAACTGGATTCAGGGATACAGGAGTCAATGCGATAGAGTCTCTCATGTCAAAGAAGGGTGCATTTGACTACATCCTCCTCGAAACAACTGGCTTAGCCGACCCTGGAAACTTAGCTCCCCTCTTCTGGGTAGACGACGGACTCGGAAGCACCATTTACCTGGATGGAATAGTCACGCTCGTAGATGCGAAGAATATCCTGCTCAGTCTTGACGACCCCAATGGTGTTGTCGAAGGACACGACGACCACGGTCATGGCCCTGTCATGACTACAGCACACGTTCAGATATCCCATGCCGATGTGATCGTAATCAACAAGGCCGATATGGTTACTGAGACGGAACTCGACCAGGTCAAAGAGAGAATCCAGTCGATCAATGGACTTGCCAAAATCCATGTAACGGAGAGGAGTGTGGTCCCTCAACTGGAAGGATTCCTGCTTGATTTGCACGCATATGACCAGTTCAATGAGTCAGACGCGAATGCCAAGGGACACAGTCATCTCGACCCTGTAAGTTCCCGCCTGATATATGATATTTGTAAGAGGTTATGTAGCTAACCGCTCAGACCATATCGACCGTCACCATACCCGTTGGCCGCCTTGAGCCAGGACAACTGGACACAGTTGATCGTTGGCTACGATCGGTGCTGTGGGACAGCAAATTACCTGAAGATGAAAAGGAGGGTGATTTCGAGATTCATCGCTCCAAGGGACGGCTTGTGTTTGCCAATGGAGAGGTCAAGATGTTGCAGGGGGTGAGGGAGGTCTTTGAGATCAATGACGGGCCGTTGGGAGATGAGACGCCCAAGGAGGGGAAGATTATTCTGATTGGAAGGAACGTAGCAGGTGTTGGATTTGAAGACAGTTTAAAAAAGGCCCTGAGCTAGTCTTTAGAGTAAAGAACAGAGGTGCATGATAACTCTATGATGCCTGAGGTCTTTCACAAGTGCTCTTACGACTGAGTGCAGACTGAAGCAGTTGAGGTTGGCTGAATGAACAGAAATCGACTGACATATATTCTCGCCTATATTAATAAATGTGATCATTCGACGTTTCACAGTGTCTTATAGAGGCTATTGTTCATAGGTCGGTGTGTTTGTAGGCGTTGTTTGTTGGCAATGTTTGCCATGATGTTGAAGGGTCCCCACTTATTCCCGCCCGGATCATCGTCCATTCCACCTCATTCCAATTCAAGTCCAGCCTTCTCTCTCAGTGAGTAGTGAGCCCTTCTCCAACCGGTAGCAAACCTAAAGCCCCAGGCGAATAAGGCCAGCTCTGAAAGCAAACGATCGCATCTACAAATAACATCCCTACCATTTTGTCAACCTCCGCATAAAAACGCATCGACGTCGCACCGAACGAACCCTCTTGCTACGACACTTCGAATTAACAACATTGTATTCCAGCAGCATACTCGCTTTGTTGATCGCGACAAACCTCTATAGTCAATCATGAATAGGCCAGGTAGGACGCACCCCCCACGACGTTATTCCTTCGCAGCCCAGACCCCGCGCTGCCAGCGAAATCTGCAAAAACCTTCGTCATCTTTCGTATTTTTTCGGCACATCATCACGCGAGAGAGAGCTGTGCGCCAGCACTTACGCTCACGAGCCTTGTGAAACTCCCTTGACGGCTTTCAACCCCTCCGCGACCCTCATTGACCTTGTTCGGATGTCGCCACGATCGCTTCAATGGATCTAAACGCGGATCAGGATCAGGCTGGGGGCATGTCGGAGAGATTGCCATGGGCAGAGTCTGGATGGTCAAGCAATAAGCAAGCAAGCGAGCAATGACAGGATAACGCTGACGATGTCATCGAATCGTAGGGGCAGTGCCACAGACACTCCGCGGGATGCCTGGAGGCTTTGGAGGTCAACAGCAACCCCAACAACCAGGACGAGCAGGAACGAGCCGATTACCGAACGGAAAACTAGGTATGCGCTTCAGAAGTGATTGCGATCTCCGCGCTGTTATTTTGGCTGGGTCGCATCGAGGACGGCCTAAGGCTAATACCAGGCGACAAATATAGGGAATAACAACTCTGGCTGGGCGTTTGGAGGGGTTCCCATGGCGGGAGCAGGTCCCCAAAACGCTGCTCGTCAACTTGGCGGAAACGTGAGCTTCGCACAGAGCTTGTCGGGATCTCAACCTGCAACATCACTCGACCTATCGTACGTATATGGCTGCGGCACACGTCATCGGAGCTTCAATACCTCTCTGGTATTGAGTTATTCGAATCGAAGCTGGTCACAATGACGCGCTTGCTAATGCAGTCTAGCGAATTCCCATCATTATCGAACAACGCGCAGATGTCGAACCCCAACCAGTCGTCTATGTGGTCGACAGCCGGATCGCGAAACCTGGGTGGTCCCAGTCCGCGCAACCAAGCTACCCCTCAGCAAGGTGGCCAGGATGATATGTTCAGTCCCACCTCTTCCAGAGGGCAGGGCGGGTTCAGATTCGGTAACCAAGGCAACATTGGACAACAAACTCAATCAAGCAGCGTTGACGACTTTCCACCACTGAATCAGACCTCGAATGGCGAGATGGGATCAGATCGGACGGCGAGCTTGATGTCATCTCTGGGCTTCAGCTCTCAGGCCGCCGGCGCTGGACCGGCGGCAAGCAATAGGGGGAATGGTCTTCTGAACGCATTGTCGGCCAACAGTCGAGCAAATGAGGCCAGGTCGCCGCCTGGCATTGGAGCCCCCGGTCGGTTTTTGTCCTTATTGCCTGCGATTCCAAATGCTTACTTTCCCAGGCTCTTCAAGACCGCAAGACGGCAAGCCTCCTGGCCTGGATGAGCCCCAACAAAAGTCTTCCAAGGAGGATGCGGTGCCAGACGATGCTTCTAACGCAGCGGATTATAACAACGCGGACTATAGCGCCACAAATTATGTGGCACAAACCATGCAAAAGAGACTCGATACTGAGGACGTCATTGACCCTCTGGAGGGTATGCCAGCATCTGACAAGTGGGGTCTCAAGGGCTTGACAACGCTGATGAACAACTATCCTGACTACCACGCGATGGTTGTGGGAATGGACCCCAACTCGCTGGGACTTGACATCAATTCTCAAGAGTTTGTCTTTTCGAGACTAGCGATGAGGCCTTGCTAACATGCTTCTCAGGTTGTTTTCGACTCAGATCTACTCGCTGTTTGATGACGCACCTCCTCGGCCAGTCCTTTCCAATGGAAGATTTCGATTGCCGGATTGTTATAATGTGACAAATGTGCAACCTATCGAGAGTAAAATTCAGAGCTTCAACGAAGAGACGCTATTTTGGATCTTTTACAGCTGTACGGCAGATGTAAAGCAACAAATGGCTGCAGTTGAGCTGTAGGCGACAACCTATTTGTGCACCTATTGAAAACAGCTAACTTGTTGATAGACATTCACGAAACTGGAGGTGGCACAAGAAACACCAGATCTGGTTGACCAAGGACGAGCACATGACTCCTCAAATATTGAGTCCTAACCATGAGCGAGGCTATTACGTTGTCTGGGACACAAACTCCTGGCGCAAAGAGCGTGTATGTGCATCTCGGAGGGTTCTAGACGATATCATCTAACAAGCGCACAGAAAGAACTCACTCTACACTATGGCGATCTAGATACAACACTGGGTCAGGCACAGGTTGTGCCTTGATAGGAGGAGTACTGAGCACCACGATTGGAGAGAATTTCCTTTGGAACAGGTGTGCATGGGTGACTGATACGTGAGAAACGTATAAAGGGGCGTTACGGCATCAAGACAGGGCAACTGTTTCTCGTGGGGATGGGATCGGACCTGGGTTATGAATGAACGCTCTTCCATCACTGAGGGCTGGCTTATCGCCTGGATATCGGACTGTCGTGTCAATAAATGATGCTTTTCAGTTCTGCGCAATGACTGTTTGCCTTGAATGTTGTGACATGTTTGGGAATTCACCGTGGCCGGATATGATAACAGGCTATGGTTTGACTTCAATCATGATATTCTACTAACAAGAATTAGAATTTGAATGTGCCCGAAGGCATCCTTGTGTTCTGATATCAATCATATCAAGTTCGGTCATTGACATGATTAGCCGAGGATTCCCCACATGCAATTTGACGTAGCGCCCCGTCTTTCTAGGTGGGCTCGCTGCCGTAAGAGCAACGCTTATTTCATGCCACCGACCCACGACCCAATGGAAGCTGTCTCTAGCTCGTGGGACTACAACTGTACATACTTATCGTCATCTCGGCATCTTTCTTGGACGGCCACCTATTCTCGGTCGAACCTGTGTAGCCCTCCTACAATTCCTTCACACGTCCGCCTCTTCCTTGCGGCTCATACATCATGGCGGACGACCAAATCTCATTGCCATATCTACTGGCCATCCTGGTCGTCTCGGGATTGATAATACGATATCTGTTCTTTGGAGGACCGTCGCCACCTCAGCCCACACGATCCCCTGAAGCTTTCCTCCGGTCGAGAGAGATTGCGGTCGAGAGAATACAGCAAATGTTTCCGCAGGCGGATCGACGGAGTATTCTATGGGATCTCCAGCGCAACGGAGGAAACATCCAGAGCACGACAGAGCGAATACTAGCAGGACGACTGGACACGGTATGCTGAACCTGTGCTATTGCCCTTTCAGGTCTCTTGCTGACAAGTATCACCACTAGCCCCCCGTGACTTTCCAACCGCCGCCCCCTCCGGGCCAGTCCGCACCGAGCAGCAGCGCAGCGACGGCATCTCGACAGCCGGATAAGCCAGCGCAGCCGAATCTTATCACCCGGTATAACCTCAAGGACAAGTTGGATACTGCGTCGCAGGAGGAGCAGGACGTCAAGGGCAAGGGATGGAGCTCAAACAGAGACGAGAGGCAAGCTTCGCTGCAGAGGAGGAGGGATGAGATGATTCTTGCGGCGCGGAGGAAGATGGAGGCTAAGCTCGCGGCTGAGAAGGCAGCTCAGGGGAGCTGATAGGATACAAAGACGCATGATATAACTTAGTAGATACCAAGGTGGCCAAGCATTGTATTGTTTTGACGGTGGTGTCATGTCGCGTGCCATTTTGATGGGGACGAGTGTCCTGCTTTCTTCTATGATACTCATGTTTAGACAATCCTGTATTTGTAACGATACTAGGTTATCCAGTGCAAGAATCTAAGGTGCTTGTATATCGAGTTGTAAGATCTGCATCAACGCTTCTGCATGTAAGCCACCAACCCGGCTCTACTACACATCGATTATCTTCTGTTGATCACATGCCCAAACAGTTCAAGCAGTGTTGCCATGTTGCCACCAAAGACTTAAGATGCCGCTTTGCCTGAATATCTGTCATAAGTCTAATAACACTAAAACACTTATCTAGTACTCAAAAACATTTCACTCTAACTTCACCTGTTCCTCAGATCTGTTCTGAGATTTACACCTACCAGCCAAGCCTCATGTGAAGCTGATAGTCAGAGATGTGGCAGTGCTTGCGTGGCTTTGTGGCGATGGTCTGGGGAGATTGTCAGGAAATGAATGTCTAGCAACGAACTAGCGCAGCTCTAGAAGTGCCAGAAGGCCTCCGGATACAACCAAAGCGAAATTCAAGATTGGCCTGTGTTCCTGTGCGTGACTGGGGTAACCCAAAGCTTTAGGGGTCCAGTTGAAGCTATATGAGCATGGACATCTCAAGATTTATTAACAGGAATACCATAAACTCAATATCTTACAGACTAGACAGAGAGACCATCTGATAGAACACTTTCTCTCACTGGAATAGTAATATGAATCACATAACTTAACTAACTCGGATGATAGATAGCTCATTGTTGGAGTTGTAGACAATAGCAGCTGGAGTCTCTATTAAGGTACCTAGGCACTAAAGTTAGTGGGGTTCTGGGGTTAAGGTGGTTGCTGGTACAAATACAGGACCCCGCCACATGTTTGTTTTCTTCTACACACCTCATGCGCCAGCAACCGAATGATACTCTGACAGGAATCTGCTTCAGCTGCGCCAACAGGTTCCAAATTCAGGAACAAGATTAATTACCGCATTCCAAGATCACTTCTTTGCAAAGCCACCTCAAAAGAGGCGTTACGAAACATCTGCCGCCAAATTCAGGGTCTAAAGATCTCTGGAGCTGAGCCACAGCCATTCAACGCGGCCTCGTGAACTAGGGTCCTGGTAGTTCAAGTGTATCACCCTTCGACTTCACCTGTTCATTCACCTGAGCTCCGCCTACATCCAGAGAACAACGACAAATCCCTCGTGGACCTGAAACGCCACCCGATACAAACGATACCGAAGACAGCCTTCATGCATTTCCACAAACTATTCGATTGTTGATACCCGAACCCTTCAAGAGTACAAGTTCATTTCTTGAGGTTGCGTGAACCTAATTACCAGTGGATCGGGGCCCTTTCATCACGATGGGTACACCCCGAGACTACTATGCAGACTTAGAGCTGCCGCCGACGGCAGACGCTGCGGAAATTCGAAAACAATATCGGAAACTTGGTACAGACCAACGAAGCTCTTGCTTTTCGTACAGCCGCTGACACGAATTGTAGCTCTCAAATATCATCCAGATCGTAATCCTGGACGAGAGGCAGAAGTGAACACACAGTTCCAGATCATTCAAACGGCGCACGAAATTCTTTCCGACCCTGAACAGAAGGCCAAGCACGATGCTTTGCGAGGGCGTGGTAGATTTCCAGGTGCTTCGGGTGTTAAGGGCAACCCGTGGTCAAATGTCAGCGCCCAGTATCCGCCCCCTCCTCGACGCAACAATGCAAATCCTCGAGCTCCGCCATCGGGCGCACAAAGATGGCAACGCTTTTCTACGGGAGTTCCTCCAACTGCAAAGCAGTATACAGCATCAGATGCCGAATCGAAGAAGAATGCTGCCCGAGCATTTGAAAATATGCGAAAGGGTGCATCTGCCAAAGCGAACGACCAACCACGACCTCCCCCTCCCCCTCCGCCACCACGGACTGAATCTGCCAGACAACGTCAAGAAGCCTCATTTGGTGCACGAAAGACAGGCTTCCATCCTCGGACAGCAGGGGGCGATGAGCCACCCGTATCAAGTAGCAACTACAGCTCGAGACCTGCTTCGGAACGATATGCACAGCGATTTGGCTCTGACATTCCACAACAAGAACCACCTCCTATTCCCCAACGGCCGCCTCCAACTGCGATGCCTGATCCGTTAAGCCAATTTAGAGACCAAGACAGCACAGTCGACCCCCGGCAAAGCACTCCTTATGCGTCGTCAAACGGAGGCGAAAAGACTAACCCATTCGATGGCATCTCAATAACCCGGGCTAAGAGTACTCGGGAAGCCACTCGCCAAGGCCAATCTGCCTCTAAAAAGGAACCTTTCATTTTCGCCAGCCGACAACGCAGCGCCAGTACACCGAAGGGTGGAAAGGCTCAGGACGTTCCTTTGAATGATGAGGCTCCTGAACAACCTTCGATACCTCGGGACCCGGCAGACCGCCCTAAGGCGCCGTTGAAGAAAACTCGCAGTGGCTTCAAGAGTGTTCCACTGGGACCTAGCCAGCAGGCCACCGAGTTTCCCGCAAATGATAAGCGTCAGTGAAAGCCGTCAATTTAAGCATCTTATTACTAATTATGAGACAGCAACTGATTCACCTGGTGGTCCAACAATGTATGCCAATCCATTTTCTACAACATCCAGCCGCCCAATCCTGAAGAGTTCCAACAAGTGTCGTGGTCACCACGGGTATGATTCCTTGGGGAATCATTGCCTATATGAAATTCCTTTCAAGCCTTCTCAGTCGTCGCCTAGTGGTAGACAGGATTCAACACATCAGTTGACTCCGTTTGAGCGCCAGCAACAGGAGCTCTTACGGCAACTCATCAACAACGCGAGTCCTGACAGCCCTGCTAAGAAGCCGAAGCTCCAAGACCGCGACTCTAAAACCCCCGGCATGCCGAATTGTGCTAACAAAGTCTGCTCGCACAGCTTTAGTTTCCCTGTCAATGATGACACTTTCTCACGGACATCACCTGACCACCATCGGTTCTCCCGACGAAGTACTGACAATATTAACACTAGTTTCGCTGACGAAGAAGATGCTGCTGGATGGGAGTTCAATGCTGGTGGAGCTGAACAGGGCAGCCCAAGTAGGCCCCGAAAGCCAGGCCGCCAATCCCCTGGGAAGCGTCCCCCAATGAGCGGCAAGAGTACACCAAGTTTCATGTCTGATGCTGAGAAATCCGACTCTGCTAAGCCCGAGTCGGCCTTTAACCCTGCAGGTTGGGACTTTGGTCCTCAAACATTTGTTCCTCAGCCCTCAAAGTCTGTATCTCCCACGCGGTCTACACGAGCAACCTCACGAAAGCCGAAGGCGGCCAAGACAACAAGCTATGTCAATCTTGTGGACGACAGCAGCAGCGAAGATGAGGTATTGGAATGGCGTGGCCGAAAGGTGCAAGAAGGACCACCTGCTGCTGAGAGTCCCCAGGCTATGGACATAGATACTCCTCCTGCGCCGTCTTCCATGCCGCCACCTCGACCCCCCAAGGTACCTTCGCCCCAGCCAGTTCAGACTACGCCTTCACCACAGCCTGCCCAGCCTGTGAACCAACCTCAGCAACCCGTTGGAACAAACCAGGCTCCGGGAGCGGTACCTGCTCCGCATGCTGCCCGAAACATCCACGTCGAACCCACCAGACCCGAGTGGCGGCCTGGCAATGTTGACACTGTCAATGGTAACGAGCACAGACCTGAGAGTCCCGTAAAGGCATTCAATCCGAACAACATGGGATCTGAAGATAGCGAAGAGTTCCAAGCAAGCTTGGCAGACCTCAGAAATGTGGCACCATTCACTCAACAGAGTTCCGGCTTGAAGTCTTTCTCTGACCTGAAGGACAATTTGCCATTTGAAAGCAAAGCAGCGCCTCAGATTCCAATGAAGCTACCCAAGGTCCACCCATTGATCTTTCCGACAGCACCTACTGCTCCCCAAATCCCAGCTGCGGCTACTGTCAACGGCGTTAAGCCGAGCGCGCTCACTTGGGAGACATATGTCAAAGACTTTGAGCAATACTTGAAGCAATGGGACACGTTCAACGCCCAAGTCGTCGACCATTTTGCCACCCGAAAGTCGCACATCACTCGTACCCGGGAAGAAAAGGGGTATTCATTCTTGGAGAACCGGGGTGATGCTGACATTCAGGAGTATTACAACTGGCTCGAACAGGATATGGATGTTCGTCGACGCTGGGCAGCTGCATGTGAGGAGCATGAGCACCGATTCCGAGAATTCATGGCGTTTCGAATTAAGATGAAGTAATTGATTGGTTTTGCTTTGCGGAGTTGACAGTTTATGGATTGGGTCGAATTTCGTCTGAATGTCTTTTTTCAATCGTCAACATGGGATACCAAGAAGACTAACTACTTAGCTGTCGATCACTGGAGAGGATACCACATATAGCAACGCGATACAGAGTGATTTTTCGGGGTTTCTACAGGAGTCCACAAGATGACGAGGATAGCAGGTTCTGGATCTGGGAGGCAACAGGCGCGATGTAAGCATATGGTGCGTGGAGCTGGCAGTTATGTTACATTGCATTGCATTGCGATGTGTTACGTTTGATAGTGGTTTTTGTCGTTGATCACTAGGCAGTGGCAACTGGGCGATTTGCATCGAGGGCGTTCTCGCTACAGACGAGACCGGAGCTCCACGGGCATCAGCGATTTGGTCTTTGGAGATGGGAATCCCAGGACGTGTATATGCTGGCACGAGTTAACCATAGAAATAGACGAGATGATACCTCTCAAGGCTTTGGCAGTGTCTGGCACTGGCAGATTCACCGCGGCAGTGCACTAGCCCCTGGCTCGGGTTGTGAGATTTGAGATTTGAGAACCTTTGTGCGTGATTCATCCGCTGCCCTCTCTCTCTCTCTGAGATCGTGAGAGCTATATAATTCCCATCCTCCATGTTTTCTGCCTTTCTCTCTCTCCTTCTCTTCTTCACATCTTTTTCTTACGTACGAGGCAGAAGAACAAGCTTGGCTCGTCCCTGCTCACCAAACCCTTCAGTCAACAGGTTCTTTATCCTTACAAAGAACAGTCTTGCTAGCTTCAGCAACGCAATAGGTAAGTTCTAGTTGTTATTCATCTTATTGTTCCTCTCTTGTATCCGTTTTCTGGTGACCCTCGGACTACAATCGGAGTGCGTTGGGTGGTTCATTGCAATGGCCGTTTCGTCTGATCTTTTGTAGGAGCCGTTTGCTTTTCTGCAATTGTCTAGTGAAGGGGTGTCCTTTTGTTTACTACCTTTCAACCCTTTCTACTCTTCTATTCAAACGCCTTCTCACATCCTTACTTCGAATTTCTAGGATTTAAGTTCTCCCGTTAACAGATTTAGGAGTTCCCTTCTTCTTCCATCTTCTCACCTCACACCTTCACATCCTCACGTCTGCGGTTTATCTGCAAAGTCTTTGCTAGGACCTACCGCTTCTTCTCATCTGCGCTTTATCTTGAAGCGCTCGGCACCACCCTTACTTCTTTCATCCCAGAAGATCGACACAGATAATTGACGCAATGTCTGACGCTGCTGTGAAGCCCAACGCCTGGACCGATGAGGCGAAGGTAAGTCCCAATCATATCCCCGATCTATCTGCAAGGGGTCTAACAACTGCAACAGAACGAGCTTCTTCTGCGTATCATCGCCCAGTTGAAGCCCGAGGGCAAGTCCATCAACTGGTCGGAGATCAACATGGAGGGGCGCACCGTCAAGAGTCTCCAGAATCAGTGGACATTTTTCAACAAAAAGATCGAGGCCTTCAAGGCCCAGTCAACCGATGGAAGCTCTCCTTCAACTCCTGCTAAGAAGGTGACTCGTAAGTCATATGCCCCCCTTCTAGTCGTGATATTCTAGTAGACTAACTAACCCCTTCATCTAGCTCGCAAGCGGGTCCCCAAACCCAAGAAAGGCGGATCCGATGAAGAGGATGCCTACGAGACGCCCAAGGTGACCCCTCGTAAGCGTCGCGCTCCTAGTAAGTCGACCCTACCTAGCCCTCATATCAAGCCTTTTACTAACACTAGTAACAGAGACCCCCGACAGTGAGTCCAAGGCCGTCAAGAAGGAGCTCAGCGACGCCACCGTCAAAGATGAGGAGATGGACGACGATGGCAATGTCACTGGAGAGATCTAGCTTCCCATCTTTTCTCTATGGTGCCGGAGAACGTCATCGCCAAACTTTCAGAGGAGACAGGAAGAAGGGAATCTCAACTACCTATTGATGCTATCTGCTAGAACTCAGATGAAAAGGTGTTAGTGGACATCTAGCAGGGGGACAGCAGAAGAGCTCCATATATATTCTACATGGGTGACTATGGAAGCTGGTATTCGTATGAGCTGAGAAACATATACTGCCTCTGCAATATTTCTAGAGTCTTTGAATGTGTGATGATTGAGGAAGTCCTAGCTAGAAAGTTGCGATGCCTTTCCGACCCCGACACTGACTTCCTAGTAGCACGAAAACAATGTTATTGCAGGTCTCCAATAATAGATATTGCAAGCATAAAGAAGTGTTTGTTTGATGTAGTCGCCTAGATATTGCCTTTCTAGGTGAAGTCGATCGGGATTGGGCCGACTCTAACGTTAGGTCGGATTGTGGGGGCTGCTACGGAGTAGATCGTGATGGAGCCGGCATTTAAAGAACCCGACAACCAAGAATCAGGCGAGATGCTAGTTAGCGATTGGCCATTCCTCAACAACCTTCAATTAATAGACTCAACTTTACTTTATATATAATTCCAAAGTTTCCTCAAGTGTCTCCCTGCTTAGTACTGATGTGATTGCTTGCTAGATTGAAGAATTGAGGAATTGACGATCATGGCTTCAGCTACCGGTGTCGAAGACGCAGAAACGGCGCCTCTACTAGCAACATCACCGACCTCATCAACTGGTGTCATTCATTCGCAGTATCAATCATTAAGCCAAATCAGCAGCAATAATGAAAGCCTTACTAGTAACAATAGTCATACCGACCCCGAATGGACGCTCAGCCGAAGTGCGCGAAGGCTCTATATATCTCATACCCTCTCAACATGGAACTCACGCGTCTTCGAATTCGGCAGCGTCTTATATCTTGCATCGATATTTCCTGGAACCTTGATGCCCCTTGCGATATACTCGATAGTGAGAGGTGCTTCTGCGATTACGTTGTCGTCATGGGTCGGGAGTTATATCGACCGGAAAGACCGCCTTAATACGGTGAGACTGTCAATCGGTAGGTCTTTAGAAGCCCCGATGACCAGTGACCCTAACCCGAGTAGTCTCACAGCGACTTGTTGTTGCTGCCTCATGCATCATATTTTTCATCCTCAGTAGGCATGATAGCCCTTCAGATGAGCTGCGGGTCGGCTTGCTTGCAGCCTTGATCTTCATGGCATGCATTGAGAAACTGGCAGCTATCATGAATCTTGTGTCAGTGGAAAGAGATTGGGTTATTGTTGTGGCACACTCAGATACTACTGCACTTAGAAGTATGTTTCCCCCCAAATAACTTATGGATGTTACTAATATACCTTGCTTATAGCCATGAACTCGCAAATGAGGCGAATTGACCTTGTTTGTAAGCTACTTGGACCTTTCTTCATAGGCATACTAGATGGTGTTTCCACAGAAACAGCCATTCTTGTCAACTTAGCCATGAACTGTGCTTCAGTTGTTGTTGAGTATTTCACCATTGCTAAAGTAAGTCATATACGACTCATACAACCTCAACATGATCTCCTCTAACCTAGACAGGTCTATTATCAAGTGCCAGAACTACAGCAGCCAAAGACTACGCCCCCTATTATACCACAGAATGAAGAACAGCAGACTCGTCAGAATGCCTGGATGTCATTTAAAAAGGCTATACAGAAGACATTTAGCGATCTTCGACTTTACTTTACGCACCCTGCATTTGCACCCTCATTCTCAATAGCGCTTCTTTACTGTACAGTTTTGTCTTTTGGTGGAGTCATGGTTACATATTTGTTAGCGAGTGGATATACTTCAGCTCAGATTGCTGCAATGAGGACAGTCTCGGTTACTCTTGAGGTTCTCGCTACATGGATTGGTCCGTGGCTAATGAAGAGAATTGGACCTGTTCGTGCCGGTCTTTGGTTCCTCAGCTGGGAACTGGGGTGTTTGGCTGTCGGTGTATCGATATTCTGGCGATATGCTGACAACGTCCTGGTATCGACGCTGGGACTTGTCTGTGGTTCAATGTTGAGCCGGATCGGACTTTGGGGGGTAGATCTGTCTGGGCAGGTCATTGTTCAAGAGGTTAGTTCTGCTGTGGTGTGAGTTGAGGAACTTTGCTGACCGCATTGCAGGAAGTTGAGGCAGAGAAACGAGGAGCCTTTTCTGCTGTGGAAGCAAGTTGGCAAAATGTGTTCGAGATGTGTTCATACACGTCGACAATCATATTCTCGTCACCCAGTCAGTTCCACAACCCAACAGCACTCAGCGTCACAGCTGTATTCTTCGCATGGCTCCTGTACAGCTCCTTTGTCAAGAAGCGACGAGGACATCTCGTCCACTGGCCTACCTGCATGTCTCCGGAGAAGCAGCAGGCAACGATCGACGAGCTGTTCGAGTCTGGGCCGTCGAGGCGAAGAGAGGGGCTCTGAATGTTTGTATGATATGCATATGCAAGAGAGGATCGCACGAGACACGTTGGTGGTCACCTGGATCGGGAAGCAGTGCAACAATGATAGGATAGCACAGGATCTTGTGGGTTGGGAACCCTCCACGTTTATTTCCGTGTCTCGGACGGCAGCGGGCTGTCTTGGACATGCATACATGGAAAGGCCTCGTGGATTGAGGAGCGACCCTTATAGATGATGCAGGTTTGGTTACATGAGGGAGGACAGCAGTGGTTTTTGGGTAGATGTGTGAGACGTGAGGAGACTCGAGTAGGGGGAACAGTGAGACACCATGTTTGTCTTTTGCTTGCAGTCAATCAGTGCTCCATAAGATATATTTGAATTATCTCTTGTATACGAATGATCTATGACTCTAGAGATATATTGTAGGTCGTCGTAAGCCCATGTCTCATCTAAATACGACCCTCACATACTTACAAGGTCAGGTGTCGTCTGCGATGTGTTGCATTATACAGAGATCTAGGACTCATAAGCTTGATATTGGCAATCTAGGTGAGCAAAATAGGTACAAAAGTCTCAATCGCCCACCATCTCATCCCCCCATCTGACTGGTCATCTGTCGTCCCAATTGTCTCTATGTGGCACACCATCTCGACTCGACCACACCCACAACCTCTTTGTCTTTTCGGGCGGAGTTACTGGCTAGTGGGACCGGGTCAGACCTTGAAGGGCACCCGAAGGCACCCTAGGCACCGCGGGAATGACGGCGCTTGCATCGTTTAGCGGCTTTTGAGGGTATGATTTCCCCTGTAACCTTGGAATCCCGCCGCTGCAGCTGATCCACTCAATCACCGACTGGACTGGACTTTCGAGGCCAGGCCATCATAAAATTTTCCCCAGATTGCATCGCATCGCATCTCCCTCCCAAGCCTGGGCCTCTCTGTTATCACATGCCCTCATGAGTTCACCCTTTTAATCCTACCTTATCAACTCATTCTTTGATTTTCTTACATCTCTACTTAATCGCTAACCCCCTCTTTCCTCCCGTCATCTCTGTTTGCCTGTCGTTACCCGCGCTGTTGTCTCAGTCCCGTCACTGTTTGCGATCCCTGTCTCTCTGTGACGTTGTCAACTTTCGATCCCCTTTAACCACGAACCAAACCCGCGCTCTCCTTCACCAACGTCGTTGTCGCGTTTGCCATCGCAAATCACAGAAAATCAAAACAATCATGAATGGCGCAACTTCTTCAGCCCGGGCTAAAAGAAAGGCCCCGGGCTCGCCAGACGAAGCTCCTCCTTCCAAAAAAACCATCAACGGAAAACATTCCCCAAACGATAACACACCAGACATTGTTGAATTTGACGATCACTCAGACATGACCGACGAACTTCACCCTCACGCTATGTATATTGGAACACCAGGGAGCTTAGGAGAGTGGCAGGATACAATCCAGAAGGTGGTGCGCAACGTTGTCGCCATCAGGTTCTGCCAGACCTGCTCTTTCGATACCGATTCTGCTTTGACCAGTGAAGCCACTGGCTATGTTGTTGACTCCGAGAAAGGGTGTGTAATCTCTGCCTATAACAACTGAGAAGAGGCTCTAATCTGGCCCTGCAGATACATCTTGACCAACCGTCACGTTGTCGGCGCCGGTCCCTTCTGGGGCCACTGTGTCTTCGACAACCACGAAGAAGTCGACTGTTACCCCGTCTACCGCGACCCCGTTCACGATTTTGGTATTCTACGATACGATCCCAAGGCGATCAAGTATATGCACATTGATGGCTTAGAGCTGCGACCCGACCTCGCAAAGGGTAAGGACCCCAAGAACCCCGCGACTCCGATCACGGCCGAGAACCATTACTAATAAGCACAGTTGGAACCGAGATTCGAGTCGTCGGTAACGATGCTGGCGAAAAGCTAAGTATCTTGTCAGGTATCATTAGTCGCCTGGATCGAAATGCCCCGGAATATGGCGAGGGATACAGCGATTTCAACACGTGCTACTACCAGGCCAACGCCGCTGCTAGTGGAGGAAGTTCCGGCAGTCCTGTCGTGAACAAAGACGGTTGCGCTGTCGCACTCCAAGCTGGCGGTCGTTCTGATGGAGCCTCGACAGATTATTTTCTACCATTGGATCGACCACTCCGTGCTTTGCAATGCATTCAGAACGGCAAGCCTGTCACACGTGGCGATATTCAGTGCCAGTTCCTTCTCAAGCCTTTTGATGAGTGCAGAAGGTTGGGATTAAGCCCTCAATGGGAGGCTGCCATGCGTGAGAAGTTTCCGGAGGAGACCAACATGCTTGTAGCTGAGATTGTCCTCCCCCGGGGCCCTTCAGACAAGAAGATCGAGGAAGGTGACGTTTTGATCAAGATCAACGGCGAACTTATCACCCAGTTTATTCGATTGGACGACATTATGGATTCGAGCGTTGGTGAAACCATCAAGCTACATCTGCAGCGTGGTGGACAGGACGTGGAAGTCGAGATTGAGGTTGGAGATCTTCACAAGATTACCCCTGACCGATTCGTTTCAGTGGCAGGCGCCAGCTTCCACGACTTGTCCTACCAGCAAGCAAGACTCTATGCCGTCGCTGTCCAGGGCGTCTACGTTTGCGAATCAGCTGGCTCATTCCGATTTGATAACACTGATAACGGCTGGATTGTTCAGAGTATTGACCACAAGAAGGTGCCAGACCTTGACACTTTCATCCAAGTAATGAAGACAATCCCAGATCGCGCGCGAGTTGTTGTCACTTACAAACACCTTCGTGACCTTCACACTCTCAACACCACCGTTGCCTACATTGACCGACACTGGGCGGCCAAGATGAAACTTGCTGTTCGAAACGATGAGTCGGGAGTTTGGGACTTCACTGACCTGGGAGACCCATTGCCTCCTGTTCCACCCACTCGACGATCCGCCTCTTTTATTGAACTGGACCACATGCCACACCAAGGCATTGCCGACCTCATCCGCAGTTTTGTACACATCAACTGCACTATGCCCTTGAAACTCGACGGTTTCCCTAAGAACCGCCGTTGGGGTATGGGTCTTGTAATTGATGCAGACAAGGGTCTCGTTCTGATCTCCAGGGCCATTGTCCCGTATGATCTTTGCGATATCACTGTCACTATTGCTGACTCCATCATTGTTGAAGGCAAGGTTGTCTTTCTACATCCCCTTCAGAACTACGCCATTATTCAGTACGATCCCTCACTCGTCGATGCGCCAGTCATGAGCGCTCGTCTGAGTAACGAGGTTCTCACTCAAGGCGCCAAGACCTATTTCCTCGGCTACAATAGGATTGGGCGCGTTGTTCATGGATCTACAAGTGTCACCGAGATCACTGCGGTGGCCATTCCCGCCAACTCGGGCGCCCCGCGCTATCGTGCTGTGAATGTTGATGCTATCACGATTGATAGCAACCTCGGTTCGACATGCAACAGTGGTGTTCTTGTCGCGCCGGACGGTACTGTCCAGGCTCTGTGGCTGTCGTATCTGGGAGAGCGTTCCCATCATACGTCACGCGACGAAGAGTACTACCTGGGCCTTGGCACCAAGACTCTGCTCCCTGTTGTAGAGTCAGTTCAGAAGGGCATCAACCCCAAGCTGCGTATCTTGTCCGTCGAGTTCAGATCAGTCCAGATGGCTCAGGCATCCGTCATGGGCGTCTCCGATGAGTGGATCAAGAAGGTTACCCAGACCAACCGATCTCATCACCAACTGTTCATGGTCAGCAAGCGAACTTTTGAGCGCGAGAACCACCCAGTATCTCTGCTCGAAGGAGATATCATCCTCACGCTGAACGGCAAGATTTGCACTACCATCTCTGACTTTGACTTGATGTACTCACATGAGTTGCTGGACGCGGTTATTGTGCGAGAGTGTGAGGAGATGCACCTACAACTTCCTACAGTGGCAGCAGACGACATGGAAACAAACCATGCCGTTTCTTTCTGTGGTGCCATCCTTCATAGACCCCACCAGGCTGTTCGACAACAGATCAGCAAGCTGCACAGTGAGGTCTACGTCTCTAGTCGAATTCGTGGATCGCCTGCCTATCAGTACGGTGTTGCACCAACCAACTTCATTACTCATGTGAATGGTACTCCTACACCCGATCTCGACTCTTTCATTGCCGCGACCCGAGAAATCCCCGACAATACTTGTGAGTCAACCATTGTTTCTGGGAATTTTGCAATTGGAAAGCTAACATATAATAGACTTCCGACTCAAAGCTGTAACCTTTGACTGTGTGCCGTGGGTGATCACAATGAAGAAGAATGATCACTACTTCCCCACGATGGAATGGATCAAGGACGACAAGGAGGCTTGTGGATGGCGAAGAGTCACGTACGAAGGCAACGACGTGTTTAAAGGAGAGGCAACTGATGGTGTAGTACCGGTTGCACAGGATGCCGATATGGAGTAGATGCATCATCTGCTTGTAGAGCTGCAGATCCCTCGCCGACAGAGGGAGTGTACAACCACGGCTTCATTTGGGATCACTGGGATTAGGGTACGGCGTTATATGGCGATGAAGGATTCTATTATTTGAGATCATCTGGAGCTATGAGATAGCCTTTTGAACTGGGATGGCTATTGGTACATAGACGAGCTGTATACCTAAATATTTACGGATGGAAGTATTGGTGTACATTAATTATCACAAGACCTTGCATTGCAAGGAGAATGCTTCTGCCTATACTTGACAATTACTGTTTTCCTTCACTGACATGAATAATTGAGGTTGCCTGAAGTCTTGAGCTTCGGCTTGATCCGGATGTGGATGATGGAGGTGAAGCTATAGTGGGGCTTTAAGGCTTCAAGCAATGAGCTCATAGCGTCTGGGCGTTCGCAAGGCAGGACAAGGACAGGCTGCCTTATTATTAGACTACAGCGCAGTTACAGCAACTCGACTGAATGTGCCCAACTTGAACCCCTCCACATTCTTTGTATCTCAATCTCACCTTTATACCGCCGCCTACTCTCTCTCAAGGCCTCGTTCTCTCTCGTCTTCTCTATACCAAGCCAACCTTTGCTATATCACTCTTCGTGAGCTCATCATGGCGCCAGGTGCTAATCTTATAGTCCGTTGCCCCCCGCTTCCCCGCTATCGCATCCAATGCCATGATGCGCCAGTCGAAGTATCAACTAACATTTTGCTTCCAATCCATAGACAAAGCTCAAGGTTCAGCTAAAGCTCACCATCGCGAGGTTGCGCATGGTTCAACAGCGCGATGAGCAGCTTGGAAAGACAGCGCGACGAGCCATGGCTCAGCTCCTCGAGGCCGGAAAGGAAGACTCAGCCCGCATTCGCGTCGAGAACATCATTCGATCTGACATCACCTCCGAGCTTCACGAGATGCTCGAGCTTTACTGCGAATTGCTACTTGCTCGTGCTGGGCTGATGGAAGGTCATACTGTCGATCCTGGTTTGGAGGAGGCTATTCAGAGTCTGATATATGCAGCGCCCAAGACGGAGATTAAAGAGTTGGCTACGGTGAGGACGCTATTTGCGGAGAAGTATGGAAAGGACTATGTCCTTGCGGCGACGGAGAATACAGATGGAAAGGTCAACGAGAAGGTTGTCAAGAAACTCAGCGTCACGCCCCCGCGCGAAGAGCTTGTGGTGGGATACCTGGAAGAGATCGCCAGAGCATACGGAGTAGACTGGCCCAAGCGGGAAGCAGTCTCACCACCCCCCGAACTCCTCGACGACGACGATGATGATGACGACGACGACCAAGGCGGCCAGAAGCAAAAGGTCCTCGAAACACCTCTCGCTGCAGATTCCAAAGATCCAGTGTTAAACACACCAGTCAAGAAGCTAGCTGGTGGCGGTCCCACGAGTCCTTTGACAGTGACACCGCCGCGGATGACGACCGACAACATACATCCCAAGGTGACGCTTGGTTCAGTAGAGCTGAAGCCGAGTAAGAAGGCGGAACCAGCAGCGAGAAAGGGCGAGCCTGATGGATCGATTCCGGATCTTGGGGACTTGGAGAGAAGGTTTGCGGCGCTGAAGAAGCGATGAGGTGCTATGGATGGAGTGTTGATATTGCGCCATGTGGAGTTTTTAAGGTTTATTTTGTTGATGAACAAGTGTTGTGAGCCTGTGAATTGTGTTTAAGAATATGATGATAGTGAGTAGATGAATGGTCTATTCAGTGAGGGTCGCGCTTCAACATCGTCAGAGTGAATATGTCGCTGTGCGGGTTCTATGATCAGGGGGCATTGATACTGAGTGGTGGACAGTGGACTTTGTGTCACACTATTCACTACGATTTAACCATAGAACAAAAGCGTGATGTTAATACAAAGGCCTTTGCTAATTCGGTACCCTACACCGAGATGCAAGATAGATGTGTATAGTTGTCTGTGATAACCAGTCAGGATCCCTTGCTTCGACTACGAGCTAGATTATTCCAGCAGGGAACAGTGAACATGGCCCTGCAAGAGTGGTTTGTTTTACGGTCAGGTCTGACAAAGGTTTATCTGGCCTGATACAGTTGATGGTTATGGACGCATCAGCAGACTTTGAAGACGAACTCAATCACTTGTGAGCTGCGACTACCTAGGTACCTTATGCTTTTCAACATTGCCTGGAGTATTTACTTTCAGACTCCCCGCGTTTCTTCTGTTTCAACTTTCTTCCTTTCAATCACGTTCCGAAAAGTGCTTATTTGTTCGACTCTATCAATCTACTAATACAGGTATAGGAATACCTAGCTGTATTCACCAATCACTCAGTCTTTCCAAGTACAACTTTCTCTTCAGTGACCTCCACGGTATACGAAGACAATGGCATCAAGACAAAACCTTCGTCACACTCTCCGCTACACCCTCAATTTTCGTAACCTGCGAGATGTATCACAACTGGCTCAACTGGAACAGAACATGCTCGAACGAAGCTTTGACGCGACACCTCACAACTTCGCAGTTAAGAGCATGGGGAGAATTTACATGAGATGGCTTCTTCACCAAGATTTTACGATAAAAAAGCGTCTCCAAAGCAAGGTCGTCGAGCAATGGGTTTCCTATGTGGACTCTTGGGGGGTATCGCTTGAGTATGCCATCACCTTGTGGGCTAAAAGCAATGACGAGGATACTGTATTGGACGAGGAAAGAAAACAGTGGAGGGAGAAGCGAAATTCTTTACGTCATGAAATAGAGCATCAGTTCCTGAAACTCAAGTATGATGCTCAGCTGGCATGGGTATGGATATCGTGCTAACAGGTATAGGAAACCATGGTCCAAACCACCCTCTAACTTGGTTGGAGCCGTGCATCGACAGCGCGATCACAATGTAAGTGGATAAGCTGATTGGGGGTTCCTCTGCTAAGAATTGTAGACCAAGACTCGCGGTCAAATCAGAAAGCTTGATGAGTACAATAATGCAAAAACCAAATCTGCTCTGGAGAACTGGCCGACGAAAGATATCCCATTCTCGAGCATAGAGACTGCTGGAGATACAAATACAGAAGCCGAAGAGACTAGGCCGTCGGACATGAAGGAAGAACATGGGGACGCACCAGCGAAGAAAAAGGCGAGGCTCGACGCTGCTGGTGGTAATAGCCCCAGGTTGGGTTTGAAAGGATCCGGCACGATCTCGTTCCCCATCGACCTGACGATATGAGTCGAACAAGGGTCGTTTGAATATCCAAGTCAAGCTTCTTCTAGCGGGAGTTTGGGATAAAAAGGACAAAGCAGCGATGATGGTATATTCTCGATATTGTGGATGCCTCCACGAAACGCCTCAACTCCTGCCTGCCCGTATGATATGCAAATGACAATTTCGGCCAGATGAAGCAGTATTTCAAAATATCCCCCCTATTCCCACGGCCTTACAGACCTCGACCAAGCGTCGGTCTTATTCTAACTTGTCGAGATGCTCCAACCGTGTAAGCACAACCTGTTTACTCGTCTCCTCAATCTCGCCCGCCAAAAACACCTCGTCAAGAATCGCATAGACCTTGTAGAAGTTGAAAACAAGATCAAGTTCGCAGACGTTTCCGAAAAAGGCATCGAGGACCTCGACGAAGAAGTGAATAGCCTCTAGGTAGGCGAGCTCGTTATCGTTTGTATCGACGCAGGCGCAGAAGAAAAGACCGGCGTAGCGGCGGTAGACGATCTTGTTGTTGCGGAACTCGACAAAGTTGGATTGATATTTTTGATCGCGGGGTGCGACGAGGCGATGGACTTCGCCTTTGAGCTTGATCTTTTGCTCGTCGCTAAAAGGGGCGTACCATTTCGCGAGACGAGTCTTGCCCCTGAGAAGCAGTCAGTACCGAGAGATTGCGGGGGTTGGGAAGAACGTACTGTCGGTTCTGGATGAGGATAAAAGAGAGCATCTTGAATTCTGGTAAGGCTGAAGCTCAAGACAAGAGGAAGCCGGTTGAGAGAAGAGAGCTAGGGTAGATTCTAGAGATCAATGGTGGCATGGATAAGCCGACGTTGTTAGGAGGCTGTCACGGAACACAAGGGTTGGTGCTGATTGGTTGAGCGTGGTAGGGGTGAAGCCACTGAAGAGCTGCAAGGCTGCCACTAAGAGACCCTGGGGGATGCCCCGGTTTCTAGCACCCGACCCGACACGTTTACCCCCTGTTTGTGTTGTGCAACCAGACTTGGCTTGGCTGAGGTGCAGATGGGCCCTGGGGCCGTTTATTCCCCCGCAAAAATGTTGATATGACTTCAAATTGGTTATTTTCTCGTTCACAGATATGATTTAACAGGGCGGCTCTGAATTACAACAGTGTCCTTCTCATAGAAGCCAATTGTAATGGATACAGTGCCATTGACCATAAAAGATGGAAGTCGAGGTCTCGGCACATCGCGTGGGCAACCTGCCTTAGCGTCGTGTGCCGATGTTCCATCTCCGGCACTTTCCAAGTTTTCGTCAAGCATCGTTTTGTTTCACTGTGTTTCCATGGCTTTGCATCAATCAATTGCTTATTCCCACGGCTCATTATTATACGATTGCTCCCCCTCTCTCTCTCGTCTTGGAAAACTCTTATCATCTTAATATAATACACTTATAAAAGCAATGACATAGTTCCCCCCTGCAGACACGAATCATTCATGACCCACGAGTAGCCAAGCCTTGGAGCCCAAGACGCGATACGATATTAAGGAATCCGAACCCCTACTGCTGGGCATGAATTGCATGATTAGACATCATCGAGCATTGACGATTTGAACTTTTTTTATCATCTTCACCTTCTGCATGGCTGGCCGTGCTCGACTGTTTCTTCTCTTATCTGGCGCTCACGCGAATCTCGAAGCGTCCATCCGCAAGACGAGAGGATGACTGACGATTCTCATCAAGCTCCAACGAATTCACACAAGTATCAGCTTATATCATTACCGCAGTCATGGTTAAATCACCCATCGTGAAGACTCTAACGAAACGCCTTCGGGAGCTGGCCATGGTCCTCTGGGTTGACACCGAGACCAACGATCTATGGAAACAGATTATCAAGTGCTCCATCGCTAGTGTCTCCTCGGCCGCCGCCGTCATGAGTCCCCAAGCCGCGGCAGTCCTGGGCCCTTCGACCTTTCTTGCGCCAATGGCTACTGTCTTTGCTCATCCAGGTCAAAGGTTGGGTCCCATGATCGAGACCCTTCTCATGATGATGCTGGGCACCTTATTCGGACTTGCGTGGTCCATACTTGCACTCAAGCTGGCTACTATGGCTTCTATTCGAGCAACAAACGAAATTCCCCATAATGCTATATGCGCAGTATTCTTCACCATTGCTGCTTTCTTTCACGGCTACGTAAGATCGGCTAGTCCCCGCATGTTCTTATTTGTCACTTTTTTTCTGATTGCCAATATCATTACTCTGCTCAGTGGCTACACCTCGGTGTCTTCTGAGGTTATTACACACACCTACTACCCTATGATGGTCGGCGGTGGTATCTCAATTGTGGTCAACCTATCAATCTTTCCCGAGCTGTCGAGCAGTTACCTCGGTGTATCTACCATTGATGCTCTTATCGAAACGATGGATACTATGACACGGGCTACGCATTGGTTCATCACACCCGGTGCTGATTCCGAAGAAGATTCCACTGTCACTGCTCTTACAATGACAAACACTGTAAAGAGTATCCCCGAGAAACCAAAGCGCAAGAAAGGTCGTTTCCGCAAGTGGTTGAGTCAGTTTCCCAATCCCTTCAAACAATCTCAGCATCGATATCATATGTCCACCACTCCAGTTGGCCTTACGACGATCAACAGTCTGATAGGCAACAAGGGGAGTCTTCGCGCCCGTCACACTCACTGCCAAGCTGCTCAGAGGGAAGTTAACTACGAAATCTCTGTGTCTGCTCTGCCTCTAAGCAGTATGAAGCCCCTGACTACCTCCCATATGAGTAACCTCGTCCAAAATACAGTCAACATTATCGCTGCATGTGAGAACAAATTCATAGTATTGCAGAATAATGACATTGCCGATGATGAGAGCGACAGCGATTTGTCCGGGCCCAGCGGAATCAAACGCATGAGCACCTTTGATGACTACCTTCAGAGGGTTGAAGAAAGCAAGCCTCTGAGGGAGATCGAAGCTAGTAGCGCAAGTCTTCTAGAGTCCATCATTGAGCGTATCCGAGAGCCTGTTCAGATATTTGAGGGTTCGCTGAAGGAGGCTGTACGCCTGGTCATCATATGTGTTGCTTATTGCTATGATGTACGAAGACTGCCTTCAGGAGCACCGACCCCAAGAGGAATCCATCTCCAAGAATTGGACCTTAGAATCGACCTTTTCGCGGAAGCAATCGCTAATTTCGATGCCAGCTGCTCTATGGAGCTCCGCCGTTCAGGGATGGATAAGAGTGGCTATAGCACAGATTTTATGCCCCGAATGGAATCGTTCTTGATCTCTTCGTTTGTACTCAGTCTGCGCCAGGCAGCTAAGTATGTTTTGGAGATGCTTCACCATGTTCGAAAGACTGTCGAACAGAGGCAAGCTCGAAACGACAAAGCCACAATCTGGTTTCCCAAGCATGTCGACATTAGGCAGTGGTTGATTACTGGAGGTGAGAATGATGGCTTTGTTCTGCCAGCAGCGGGTCGCAAAGAAGCTCGTCGGGGAAAGAGTAAACCGGGACATAAGTCGAAAAATAAAACACACCAAAGCAATAAGGATACGAAAACAAAGCCCCCAAAGGGGAAAGATGAAGAAAAAGGCATTCGATTTGCGGAACCGGTTCTTCAAACGACAGAGGACCGGAACGCTGAACAACCACAACAGAAGGAGCAATCTCAGCCTCAGAAAGGCAGTAAGATCCTCAAGATTAGAGGGATGGCAGCGGATGCCTTGGAATGGACCCAGGACTCGGAACACGTTATATATGCGTTCAAGCTCACAATCGCCATCCTCTTACTTAGCTGGCCAGCCTTCGTGGAGTCTCAGGTCGGATGGTACTCAGACTATCGTGGCATATGGGCACCGATGCAGCTGTTTCTCGTCTTTGAGGTGGCCATAGGAACGTCATTCCACGTCTTTTTCATTCGTCTTTGCGGTGTCGTAGCTGGTAGCGCTTTTGGCTTTGCGTGTGCCCTAGTTGGGGAAAAAAGTCTGGTCGCCATGGTTTTCTTTCTGATCATTGGTATCATGCCGTCGTTCTATGTCCAGCTTGGCACTAGATATGTCAAGGCTGGCATGATCTCTACAGTCACAATGGTCGTGGTCGCGCTCTGTAAGTTGCTGTCCTTTCAGGTATCCTTAGTATACTAACAGTACCAGCTGCTGTTAACGGCGCCGAGCCCGCTTATCACTATTTCTATAAGCGCTTGTGTGCCTTTCTCATCGGGGGGACCACTGCGCTGCTGATTGAACTTATTTTATTCCCAGTTAGAGCTAGGGATCGACTGGTTGAGTCGCTCGCAGCGTCGGTCAAACAGGTTCAGAATATGCAAGCCGCAATGGCTGTTGGCCTGGACGAGCCCATCAAGCCAAATTTCCGGAATCCCGACCTCAACAAGCGCTTCCGTCGTGCCACAACCAAAGCACGAGGAGCTCTGGCTGCGGCCGAGACGTTTCTCCCTTTCTCCGTTACTGAGCCGCGACTTAAAGGTGATTTCAAACCGCTCGTGCCTGTCTATAGAGAGATCTTCTACGTGTTGCATCAAATCATCGATAGGATGGAAAATGTTGTGATGCTACGGAGAGAGTATGGTTCGTCCATTTTGGAGGACTTGAATCCTCAAGTCCACGCCTATCGACGGAATGTGGCTGCCAGTATTATGCTGACACTTTTCACGGTCTACGAGGCGTTCCTTACCTGGACGCCTCTGCCACAGTTTATCCCGTCAAGTCGTCTGGCGCAACTGCGCCTGGTCAACCATGTGCGCGAGATTCTTGCGTCCAGGAGCGGCACTCAGACACCGGCTGGGGAGTCACCAAGTGTCTTTGACGAGAACGGGGAGCTTGCTGCGCAGGTCGCATACCTCATCACCCAAAAACGGTTCCTCTCTTGGAACGCGAGCACTTCTGGACAGATGGAGATCATCGAATATCTCGAAGAGCTTGTACAACTTGTTAAAATTCTGGTCGGAGTTAATGATTTCCGCAGCGGTCTATTAAAGACTCCTACTTTCAGCAACTATCGGGAGCGTAAGCACTTGACGCGGATGCCTCTGTCTCGCGTGCCGACTGCTGATAGCCGCACGACCGGTGTTCCGGCAGAGGAGGTTCCAACAGTCGAAAGTAGGGCCAGTGGACTGCAGCGAACGCAAACAATACGTGCGGGCCATGCGAGAAGACGAAATCAAAGGAGAGAGGATGATGAGAAGGATGCCGATAGTGACGGCGAGGAGAAATTGCCCGTGAGTTTAGTGAGAGTTGGCTCGCGACTCTGTGAGGATGCTGCAGCTGCTCGACGACGCAAGATGTCTGTGACTCGAGCATAGGGTTGGGAGTTACAGCACGGAAGTCGCAAAAAGCAGGTAGAAATAGCCGACGAGTTGTTGGCACCAGTCTATCAAGTGATACCTTAATAAACATCCGAATATCCTTTCCATACGCCTTTCCCACTAGCCAATCCTAGCATCGGTGATGTTCCTAATCCAACGCCTTGCCATACAATAAGTCATGAATGTTGCACATATATCACACTAGAAGATGTTGAGCGGTGTGTGTTGAGCAATTCTGGTGCCGTTGAGCATGGCCCTCGACTTCTTCGGCCTCTGCTGCAATCGTCGTGATCCTTCTTGAACATGGCGAGGCTCGATTGGCGTCTTTCCCTCACTGGGGAAATCGAACAACGCGCCCTCGTGCTTCCGCTTCTTTGCATTTCCAACATTGTCTCCTCCGTTTTGAGCGCGCACTAGATCTTCCTGCTCCTTGACCTTGAGCGCCATCTCGGTGAGGGTCTGGACCATCTCGAATGTGAGAAAGCCGAGAATATCGACAATGTCGTCGGAGGGTTTACTGTCTGTGACAATGCCGAAGCCAGCCCACTCGCGGAATCGCTTGCCTTTGCGGTAGGTGAACGATGCTTGACGATATTCAGACCACGTAACGTACTCCTCCTTCGTCATGGCCTTTGTGCGCTCATCTGCTTTGCGTAGGCGCTGCAGTGTGATGTAGTTCATCTCCTCCTCCTCTTCATCCTCTTCATCCTCGCGCTCAGGCACTTCAACGTTGTAGTACGACGAAGGCTCCCAAGGCAACCCGACTTTTGCCTTTTTGTTCTTCTTGGCTGCTTCATCCGTTGTGTTATCACCCGCAGCCACGGGGTCATCACCAGCAGCGATATCGGCATCAGCGCCCTTGTCATCAGAGTCCTTGACGTTCTTTCGCACGTCTTTCCACGAGAGGAACGTGCGCAGACGAGAGACTTTTGCTTGGTCATGACGGATCTGGAAGATGAGATCGTTGATGCTGATGGATTTTGAACCGCGACGCGAAGCGAGTTCAGTGCAGTTCCGGAGCTGAGAGGGTTAGTCAGTATGAGAGTTGGTGAAGGGGAAGGGGAAGAGAGAGAGACGCACGAGTTCGATGACTTGTTGGCGGACAATGTCTTCGATGATGCTTGTTGTTTCGACGGGTGGTTCTGCGGTTTCGCCGGAGACGTACATCATTTGACTGATCTCCTGGCGATATTTGTACGACTTGCTATCTCTTGAGTCCGCCATCTTGTCGCGTTATGAGATGAGACGTCAGGGGTTGGTGCTGTGTGCCTGAGAGGACTTGGAGAGTCTATTTATCCAGTACGAATGGTTTTATCTGCATATTTGAGTTAGTTAAGTGAAGAGATGAATGCTTAAAGCGTAGGGAGTAGTAGTGAGATGGTGTTTGTAGGGTGAGAGAGGCAATACCTCAATGCTCTGAAAGGAACGGTCAATTATTGAAGAAGCTGATCCTTCTTGTAGCGATATCACATGCGACTTGAGTAACGATTTGAGAATTGATTTTCGAGTGGTTGAACAAGTTGAATATGAATGTGTATTCTCAAATGGCGATTCAAAGGTCAATGTTGGTTCGCCTGAGGATGGAAAGTGACTTGTCGGGGGATGAAGGCCAGTAGAGATGGGGCTAAACTCCAATAGGAAATATGTTGTTCCTGCGCCTAAGACAATGGAAGTCATGATACTGCGTACCTAAGTCAGTCACAGATCTTAATAGACAAGACACATTCATTGAGACATTGGTCGCTTCTATAACTGTTTAGCTAATTTAAATACTGAATACGTTTGACAACTTCTCGGCTGTGCGTGTGTAACCTGGTATGACCACGAACCATTTGATACCAATTGTACAGAATCATGAGCCAACTTGCAAGTATTCATTGACATTGCTCATCTACATCTTCATACACTGTCCCAACTTTCAAACCCCTCTCCCTTCGAAGCCCAGACAACGATGTAATGCGCCGCCAACAACTTCCACTCCTCAACCTCATCCAGCCCCTCCAGCGAATCCACACGCCGCTTTTCATCCGCCGACACCCAATTCTGCCAGATATCCTCAATCGTCATATGATACACCTTTTCAAACCCAGCTTTGCTCATTCTCGCCCGTTGGTCTTGCGGTGTCTGGTACATCTGAAGAGTGGGCATTTGGATGCGACGCGCTGCCAGGTTTGACACCATCATCTTTCCAAAGGCGTCGTCTGGGCGGACTGGTTCGTAGATGATTGTGCCGAGGTTGGGTATCCGTGAGCTGAAGAAGTTGAGTACATCTGAGGCTTCGGTGGTGGTGAGATAGCAGAGACAGCACTCTGAGAGTAGTAGCGTAGGGATATCGGTCAGCAGACCGGGGATAGATACTTCGTTCGTCGTTGTTTCTGTCTCATCTTCCTCTTTTGGTGTTTTTGATTGAGAGAAACCTCTCAGGTCTTGACCATGGCAGTAATATTCGCATCCAGTGGGTTTAGCTGACCACGAATGTTCGGTTATCTGAGTAGCATCTTTCAATATGTTTCTCAACTTGGGGGTAGCTTGTACAGTCCGCAATTTCTTTGAGGTGACAACTTCAAAGTCAAGCTCATGATAGACCAGCCCAGCGCGTGACTCTAAAAAGAACAGTCGAAAAGGCCTTGTATCAGTACCAGCCCCCAAGGATACAATCTGTTTCAGCCCTGCGCCTTGTTCACTGTCTTTATCGCCGTCCAGAAACGACTCGATGAGAGTGTCCAGAGAAATAGTGCGGGTATATGTTCCTATAAAAGGTGTGAGTATACATACATTGGGGGCCATGACGATGTAGCCTAGCACACCTCGATTGATTATAGGAAGTCGTCTTGCCACAGGCCCATCGCCACTCTGCACAAAGTACTGGGCATACGGATCATAAAGATACCCCAAATCAACAGCGCTCAGCCTCGACACTGAAGCATCAGTATCAGTGCCTTGGATGGTAGCATCGTGAGTAACAGCTGATGAGGCGTGACCTCCTCGTCCTCTACTACGGCCACGGCCACGGCCTCCTCGAGCGCTGCGGAGAGAATTTAAAAGGTTTGGTATCTCGGGGGCGGGCATTTTCTAGTTTGAGGATATTCAGAGTGAGGTTATGGCGGCTTTAGTTGTTCCGAGCTGATGGAGCTAGAGCTTGATGAGGTTGAATAGAGAATAGAGGGGCTTTCAGCGACTGTGGCCAGTGACGTCGGACAGCCAGCCCCTGTAAGCAATGGGAGAGTCATGATTGCGGGGCATGCACCTCATTTAACTCACATACATATAATGGAACTGAACTCAATAGACATCAACAACAGAGACTCGAGAGTAAATAGATGCGGCATAAAATGTAAACATATATGAAGCCGACATAGCCGAGTCAATAGCATGGCATGCGTCAACACGAACAGTTTCAAGTAGACTCAATCAATCATCAACCCAGCCTACAGTCTCATCACAGCGCCAAGCACAATCCTCTAGATATCGCCAAGGTATTCAGAGTCAAATGTGCCTTGTAAGCGCCATTGTAAACACCGGAACTCTCGGGGCATGAATAGAAATGTAGATTCACAAAATAACATAAAAGTGCATTTGTGAAGAGTGAAGAGTGAAGAGTGAAGAATGCAAAGGAAGCGCCAATCAAAAGCTTACGTTTGGCATGAGTTTGAGGCTGATTACGTGTATACGAACGAGCGAACGAACTGTATCAAAGTCCTAGACTACGGATACACACCTCAGTTTGATCCTTCAATCCGAATACGGCAATCCCCGACTTGACGGTGAGAACGAGCCAAATCATACCAAATAAATAACTGTGTTATGGTTATACCTGTTATATAGATCAAGAGATGTATTCCTTAAATATCGAAATGTCTTTATCTTTCCGTCATTATCCTTCCGTCATTAGTTGTTTACTCACAGTATACGTAGGTAGATCAATCTATTCGCCTTGAGGCTGTGCATTTCGCCCCCCTCCCTCCCCCGTTGACCCCCTGTAACCGTAAACGCCCTGTCCCGTCATCGCCCACTAAATCGGGGGAGGGGGGGTCCTGGTGCCTAGTTTCACTGCGCGATCTGCCCGGACATAACTGATAAAGCCCCCGTCAGAGCCACTTTTCGACAGCCCATTAAACCACCCTCCTCCATCCCAACTATCCCACCTCACGAGGATATTCATCATCATCACCATCTTCTTTCTTTCTTTGTTCCTTTTTATCAAAAACAAATTGCTTTTCTTTATATCGTAAAACCTTTCAACATGTTGTCTTCCGCTGGATCGCTGCTTATGCGGCGCGATAACATGCATAAGCCTGATCTTGGCTATGAGCTTCAGCAACTCCCCGACTGGTCGAGATTCGTATTCCTCGCCAACTTCATCCTCTTCCTCCCTGTCTTTGTTCTCGTAAGTACTGCCTTGATCGATACTCACGTCTGCAGCCTAACGCATATCAGATCAACTACACCTTCGAAAAGGTCTTCCCCGTTCTCGCCATCGTCGAAGATGAGAAACCTCCCGCTTACGAACCTCTCCCCGTCGAGCCTCTCGCCAACGATGACATGCCCAAGCCCGCTTCTACTTCGTCTGTTCCCGTCGCTGGCCAGGGCCGTCCCGTTACTTCGTCTTTCCGAGCTACCTGGCGCCTGCTCCGATCTACTGGTGGTTTCCGCGCCATCTTCCGTGGTCTGCCCTGCTTCATCGCCCAAGCTGTCGTCACGGCCCTCATCAACGGCATCACCTATACCGTCATTCCTTATTCCTTTGTTCTATCCAACTTGATCGGTTCTCTCGTCTGCGTTCAGCTCAGCGCCGCCTGGGTTCATATCGTCATTACGCCTCCTTCTCCTCTCAAGTTCTGGAGCCGTCTCCCTCCTTTCAAGACCACTTTCGCCGCCACCTGGAGGCCTACTCTCATCTTCTGGGCTGCCTCTCAGATCGTCAACCTTGGCACTTTCGGGGTTCTCTACCTCGTTGGCGGTGACCAGACCACTGAGATTCCTCAGCTCCAGGGCCTTGGCAGCCTTTTCGGCATCCTCCTCGTCGCTGTCCTTCTCCAGGTCGCTATCCAGATTCCCGCCTACGTTGTTCTCGTGCGAGTCCAGGCCTCTCTTCTCCCCGCTGACGCCGACACCATCATTCCTTTCGACCGCTCTTTCAACGGCCGTATCGAGCCCGTTGTTGTCGGTGGCCTCGGCTATGCTACTGTTCGCGACGCCTGGTCCAGCTTCTCCAAGTCTGCCTGGCGCCGTATTGTCATGCTCAGCGTCAAGATTGTCGCTGTCACCTTTGCTGCCCTCTGCGTCATTTTCGCCGTTATCATCCCTCAGATCATCCTCTTGGCTGCCATGGGAACCGACGACGGTGATGGCAACCAGGACATCAAGATATAAATGAATGATCTGCGCTTTCTACGTACGACTTGTCACTTGATGATATCCCCTTTGGTTAACTGTCTGTTGTCCTTCGTCTACAGAGGCATGTAAACGGTTCAGATTGTAAAGCTTTCCGTCAAGAATACCACTCTGTTATAGCTCTCTTTGATATAAGCAAGAAATAAAAATAAAATGTTTGTTTTGTTAGAAATTCAATCAATTCATTGACTCTCTTATACTTCGTGCCTTTAGCTATGTGGTCGTGACAAGACTCATGCAAGCTTCCTCTACTGCTGCTGCTGATATTTGTCTCATCTCCTATCCTCTCTCTCTGTCTCCTTCGACTCATCTCATCTCGTCTCTCGCGCCCAGAGCGCCAGCCATATAACAATTCCATCCGTCCTACCATGGTCCCATCGCGATGCCTGTCATAAATCCAAATCATCGTAGCCGCCCCATCCTCTATCGCCTTCTTATAGTAGAAGCAGGGAAAAAAAAGAGACAAAAACAGAAATCGGGGAGGACAAAGTAGAAAGCGGAAGAAGAGAAGAAGAGAGAAACCTTTTAGAAAGCTTTGTCGAACGGAGGCATCGTTGAATGGAAAAAAGGGGGGGTATGAAAAGGAGGAATGTTTGTGTCTAACAGATCTTGCTCGCAACGCCGTGCCCATAAGGTAAGCAAAAAAAAGCAGCGAGCTTCTTTTTCTTCTTTTATTTATCTTTATTCCCTCATTATGTTGTTGTCTATGACTTTGTGAAGAACCAGCTGGCACGCTTGCTGCTGCTACCGCTGCTGGTGTTGCCTTCGTTCTGGCCCTGAAGGTTCTGGATCGTGGGAATGCTGGGGGCGTCGTTGCCACCGCCGCCTCCTCGAAGAGGCTTGGCGATCCTGCTGCCGGCGTTGGCAAAGCTAAAGCCACCAGGCGAGTTAAGACCGCGAGTGCTGCCGGCCTTGGCCAGCTCGAGTCGCTCCTTGACAGCGGCAAGCTGAACCTCGAACCTAGGTGATCGTTAGTGAATTTCATTAGAAAAGGACTGTCATTCAGGGGTACATACTTGTGGTTCGCAGCGGCCATCTTCTCCTGACTATCCTGTAGCAGGCTCTCCAGGCTCTGGATACGCTCGTTTCGTGCAATCAGCTTGCGCTCGGCGATAGCAACCTCCTTCTTGAGAGCAGAGTTTTGCTCGACCAGCTGGCGCTGGACCTGGGTGAGTTGCTCCAGGTTCCTCTCGAGGAAGGCCATCTTCTTCTGTTGCGCCCTGTTGTTGGACGATCGGAGAACGTTGTTATATTGCTCTCGGGTTTCGTCTAAGGAAATCTCGAGCTCGACAACACGCTCACAGCGGTTTTGAAGATCACGCATGAGACTCTTCTTCATGACGTCAAACTCGGCGATCTGTTGCTGGATCGTCTTGCCGTTAGCCATTGGCGCAGTAGCGCCAGCCTTGACACGCTGTTGAAGGTCCTCAATAAGGGTCTTCATTCTTGTGTTCTCGGCTGCCTTCTGAGCAATGTCCTCCTTCAGCTCCTCGACAAACTGTGACTGGGCAGTCTGGCGGTTCGCAAAAGCGTTCTCAAGTCGGGCCTTGACCTCCTCGATATCCTCAGGGCCCAAGTTACGGGTAAGAATCTCCTCGTACTCGGCCTGGACAGCCTCAAGACGGGCTTCAAGTTCTTGCCTCCTCCTTGAGTCAGACTCGCTTGAGGAAGTGCTATACATGGAAAGCTCTGCTTGTCGAACAATGCCCTGGGTTTCCACCAATCGAGCTTTGAGTGCCTTAAACTCATCGGGGGCGATGTTGTCGCCAGTCGCACTGAGCTCATGAAGCGAGTCGACCTTCTCGATCGTCTCAGCGATATGGCGCTCATTCTCGCTAAACACTTCGCCACCCAAGTCGAAGCCAGCCATCATCTTGGCCATCTTCTCGGCCTTCCTCTTCTCCTTCTCGTCGAGAGCGGCACCACTCTCCTTGGCGCTCATCTTGACATCGAGGAGCTGCTGCTTCACCTCGTCGAGTTCGGTGGTGAGTTCCGAGTTAGCCTCCTTCAAGGCGTCCATTGTGATCTGAGCTTCCTTGCTCTCGAATGTGAGCCTCTCCAGTTGCATCTTGAATTCGTTAACCTCGGTTGTGAGCTTCTCGTTCTCCTTGCCGACTTTGCTGTCGTGATCCTTGAGGTAAGCCAGCTCCTCCTTGGTCTCTCGCAGCTGCTTCTCAGCCGACGCAGCTTGAGACTCCTTCTCCGAGATCTGGTCCTGCAGTTCGTTCTCTCGTCGTAGGAACTCCTCCCTCTCGTCCTTGTCAAGCGGCAAGCTGGGAGTGCCAGCTCTGTCGGATATCGCAGGTGTTTCTGATCGGCTATCTGATATTAATGAAGGAGTGGATGGTCGTGTCGATGTCCTGGCATCGGCCTTGGTTCTAGCAACGGCATCGGTAGTCAAAGGTGTGGCCCATCTCTCCTTGGGGACAGCTTCACCAGCACGCCACATCTGAATTTCGCCCTCGAGGGAGGAGATGTAGCTCTCGAAGTTCGTAACCTGCCCTTGCGCTTTCTTGAGAAGGGACTTGAGTTCGGCAGGACTCAGCTCGGCATTGACCTTGGCCTTGTTCTTGATCGACTTGGCTCGCATACCGAATCTTAGTGTACCCAATGTTTCGGCATCGTTGTAACTGCTGGGCGAACAGTTGATGATGAGGGTTGTCCGACTGTTACCACCAAGAGACTCTTGCAAGATACGTGTCAACTTGGAGTCTCGGTAAGGAATATGTGAGGATTTGCCATCGGTCAAGGCGTTGATGACCATTCCCAGGGCACTCAAACTCTTGTTGATCTTTTTGGCTTCCTCCAGAGTCTGTCCACTGGCACCGGTCTTGCCAACCTTTTCACTACCGGCCAAATCGACAAGGAATAGCTGTCCGCTTTTTGCTGAGCCGGTTTCGACATTCTTCTGTGTGATGGTGATGACAAAGATGGAGTGGGATCGTGAGGACTCCTGGTTCATGTTCGTAGCGGCGACAGCTCGGGCATTTCCACCTCTCCTCATGACCTCGTACACTTCTTGGACACTAGAGACGTAGATTTCCAAAAGACCCTTGACATATACACCTCGGTTCTTCTCTTCGTGGACGGGCAGGTTGTCGTTCTGCGGTGCAAGCAGATCTCGAATCCTCTCCATGTAGATTTCCATATAACTGACGCGGACCGTGTACTCGATGGTGCCGGGACTGGACATGATGCTGGCAAAGATCTGCTCGACGATACGGGGAATAATACCTCGACCCTCATCGTCGTCGATGTTGGTGCCCATCATGGTATAAGACTTACCGGCACCGGTCTGACCGTAGGCGAAGACGGTTCCGTTGTATCCATTGAGAATATCGTCGACGGTAGATCGGATCGAAAAGTCGAAAATGTCTTGTTGTTTACATCCCATATCAAAGACTCGGTCAAAGGTGAAGCTACCCTGCGCCTCCTTGGACTGCCGAACATGTTAGCTGTGAGGTCTCACCGTATGTTGACGTTGCCGTGAACAGTAACGCAACGCAAAGCAAAGCAACGCAAAATGGCAAGACATACGGCGACGGTACAGGTATCCTCGCCATCGAAGGACACGATGGGCTTTCCGCCCGACTCAAGCTCGACCTTGTTCTGAGGTCGAAACCTGGCCACGACCTTGATACTATTTGCGGACGACATGTTGAACGCAGGCTGTGTGTCACGCAACAAACGTTATCATCGGCCGCGGTGCTTTGCTGTCGTCCCGAGAGAAAGGGAAAAAAAGTCGGGCTCGATCGTTGGTTGCTCTGAAGCGAACCCTTCAGGGGGGGTGAGGGGGGTCGCAGAAGATGCGGGCCGTAAGTTTGTTGCAATGAGCCACAAAATGGCGGCGAGAGGGGGGACCTCAAACAAAGAGACAGAGAGGGGACGAGGATAAGAAGGGGATGTTTAGACTTCGATAAAGGGAGATGGGCTCTAAACAAAGGCCGAGTCGTGGGTGCAGATCAAGGCAGAGCCAAGATGCAAGCAGGGTTTCCGTGATTCGCTGGCAGGGCGTACGGTTGTGTATAGAATAATATGCACGATAATGTTGTTTAGGTGTGGTTTGACGTGCGATCAGCAATAAAAAGTATCGACGACTGTCAACAACAAATGAATGCCAACCTAACGTCCCAGGTGTGTTGTTGGCAACCAGAGGCGGTGGGCATTTGTTGGAGAACGGGGCCTCATGAAAGGTGATAGGTCAGACACGGAGAGACGCGCGCCAGGAGGGGCCGAAACAGGGACTCACCCTCAAGCGTGAGGGCTGCTCCAGGGGGTCGGTGTCCTATAATTTAGGGGACTCTTTAGAGGTTTTGGGTTTTTTTACCCCTTGGAGATTAGGCTTCCCGGAGGGATGTGCCTAGAAAGAACGTTGAACTCTGAAGCTGTGGCCCAGATTGTTGGTCTTGTTTCACTTGATCGGTGCAATTTGGAGATTTGCCGGGGTCTTTGGCTCACTGTTATCAGGTATCAGGTTGTTGCGTCGAGGGATTCATCATGGTGCTGTCAGTAGGTAGTCAACACACTACCTATTATGGCAAATGGCCAATCATTACCTAGCCTGAAGCATTCAATATGAAGTGCATTAAATTGTATTAAATTATCCGCTCATGGCAATGACTGCTTTACAAAAGGAGGATATTAAGTTCATGCAACGATAACAAGCGTTCTTTGGCAAAGTGTCACATGAACCCAACCGATAAGAGTCATTAAACATGTCGCCATTCCTGACAAGCCAGGACACACAATGCACCCCCACCATTCGACACATATCGCTTCATTAGAGAGCATTTTCAAGGTAGTTAGTTCACTTCGCTGAGAGTCATTCTCGGGCAATAAACAAAGGCGCTACAAGAAACATTAAACTCCTTTCTTCATGATGAACCCTTGTGATATCATAAGCTAACGTTCCCGGGGCTTCCTAGACGCTTGCAACGCCTCGAATGCAGTTTAGTCAGTGTAAAACTCCTCGCACCCCAAAACGCCATGTACATAAAATGTCTTGCAGCTTTGGGCTGCAGAGCACTTTTCATCGTTTGAGCAACCTGATCTGTCACCTTGTTGGACAGGCCGACGTTGGCATACCGTTCTCTATCCCTTTTGGAGTTTGGCCGTTCAGTCTTCCCAGCTCTTCTCCACTGTCTCTCTGACACGCTTGGTGTATTCCTTTCGGTTGTCCTTGTATAGGTTGGAAGCTTCGACGTTTGCAGGTGAACCAGTGTTAGGGTCGTTAAGTAAACTGTAGAAAGATCAGCGCACGTCTTTAATCGGTGACTATTTATGCTGCCCACCTTTGAATACTGGTCAAGACAGCGGCGACATCGTACGTAGGGCTCCATCGGTTTTGTAGAATGTCGAGACAAAGCTCTCCAGTAGCGTAGACGTTAGGGTGGAACATCTGGCTGATGAACTTGACTTGGGGAGGCTTGTTGGGATATTGCTCTTCGAACTGCATCACAAGTCGAAAGGTGCCATCTTCAAAGGGAGTGTCTGCGGGGCCGATGATGACGGCGTTCCTACAAGACGTATGATGAGTATTTGTGTTCAAGATCGGCGACGTCGACGAGGGCGTACGAACCAGGTCATGACATTGTCTGGTACAGGTGAAGCAGAGACGCCGGCGGGGGGGTCGGTCTGCATGCGCTATCACGAGAGTCAGCGAGGTTTGATCTGGAGGCAATCGTCAAAAATTGCGAACCTTGAAGTCTCGCATGAGACGGCGACGAGCGGCGGTAGACATGATAGCGACTGGGTCAAAAGGCGAGAACGGATGTAAAGATAGAAGCTGAATGCTGTTAAGCGAGCGAAATCGTTACGTGAATCCTGTGTTTGACGAATATTTCTACCAGGCGAAATGATTTGCATGCACGGTTCACTGTCTTGAGATTTGGCGGTGCAAGATGATGAGCGGAGATGGAGATTGGTCATGGACGACTGGTCGATGATTCAGATTCCACAGCGGAGGAGTTGGGTGATGCAATCTACCAATCAAGCATGCTTATCGGTCTGGCCTATCAATGCACGGTGAGAGGTCCACCTCGCGTTTGGCTCACCTGCTCACCGAGAATGCCACACGTGACCCGGCCGAGCCGCAAGCACTTCGAACCATCCTCGGAGCCTACCAAGATTTTGAATGGTGTTTGATTTGCTTTATAAGCATCAGGTCCTTTTTCGAGTCTTGATGAGGAACTTTTCTTGGACAAAATTGATCCCATGCTCACATGCTGACTGTCAAAATGCTTATTTTATCCCCCACTACCCGGAGCTTTCACATGGTCGCGGGGGACGAAGGCCGCTCTGAGAACTAAAGTATGGGATTTCGGAACCGACAACTAATTCCGATGAAGGAGAAGCTATCAAACTGAAGTAAATTACACGACAATGATACAGGCAGCGGTGGAAAGAGTCCGTCCCCAGATCTGACAAATAGGTACCTCAGACTGTAAGCCAATGCCACCGTTTAGCTTGTACCCCAGATTCGACGTCACCTGTACAAGTCCCCCGGATTTGTAGTTCTCGGCACGGGAGAGCTTGTGGCCGCCACCTCGGGCCCTCCCCCGCTGAAAGCCGAAGAGGACCGAAGCGGATGTATATTGCCATATTACTACGATACCCGAGGTCGTCTTGTCTTCTTCTTACTTATTCCTTCAGTCCATTCCCATCCTCTTCTTTTCTCTCCGTTCTGCCTGTCCTGTTACGTCTTGATACCCCCCTCATATACATCAGAATGTCTCCTGCTCAACTAAGATCCGCTGGCCGGCTGGCCCAGCTTGCTGGACATGTGAATGGCGCGCGACAGTTCTCTACACGGCCTGCTCTGCGCAAGGAGATCCAGGATGCTTATATCCTAAGCGCCGCTCGAACTCCTACAGCAAAGGTACAATATTGCATAATTCAACTGCTATGAACGCAACTTATTAACACATTCCTAGTTCAATGGCTCGTTCCTGTCAGTATCGGCTCCTAAGCTCGGCGCTGTCGCTATCAAGTCGGCCCTGGAAAAGTCAAAGGTCCCCGTCGAGAAGATCACCGATGTCTACATGGGCAATGTGCTTCAGGGTTCCGTTGGTCAAGCGCCTGCTCGACAGGCCGCCATCTTCGCTGGTCTACCCAAGGAGATCGAGGCTACCACTATTAACAAGGTCTGCGCTTCTGGACTCAAGGCCGTTGCTCTGGCTGCTCAGAACATTCAGCTGGGTCTTTCTGAGGCTCAGATCGCCGGTGGCATGGAGAACATGTCACAGGTCCCATACTACGTGCCCCGCGCCAGTGGTCTTCCTGCCTTTGGCCATGTTAAGATGGAGGATGGTCTTATTAAGGACGGTCTGACTGATGTTTATGATCAATTCCACATGGGCAACTGCGCCGAGAACACTGTCAAGAACTATAAAATTACCCGCGAGCAGCAGGACGAGTACGCTATCCAGTCATACCGCAATGCGCAAAAGGCATGGGCCGACAAGGCCTTTGCTGACGAGATCGCCCCCGTTACCGTCAAGTCACGAAAGGGCGAGACTGTTATCGACACCGATGAAGGATTCAACGAGGTCAAGTTCGACAAGATCCCTACACTGAAGCCCGCTTTCGTTCGTGACGGAAGTGGCACTGTCACCGCTGCAAACTCATCGACTCTTAACGATGGTGCTAGCGCTCTTGTCCTCGGAAGCAAGGCTATTGCCCAACAGTACGGCTCTGGCTCGCGCGTTCTGGCCAAGATCTGCGGTTATGCTGATGCTGCCACTTCTCCCATTGACTTCCCTATCGCTCCCGCCAAGGCTGTCCCCATTGCTCTCGAGCGTGCCGGTATCACCAAGGATCAGGTTGCCATCTGGGAGTTCAACGAGGCATTCGCCAGCGTGATCCTCGCCAACTCTAAGATTCTGGGTCTTGAGGGCGCCAAGGTTAACCCTCTGGGTGGTGCTATCTCACTGGGCCATGCTCTTGGTAGCTCTGGTTCAAGAATCTTGACAACCCTGCTACATCAGCTGAAGCCTGGTGAGTATGGTGTCGCTGCTATTTGCAACGGTGGTGGTGCTGCGACTGCACTGGTCGTCCAGCGTGTTGAGTCTGTATAAAAAGGATTATGAGTTATAACGATAGAATATTTATGATTGGTAGTAGAGAAACAAAGTAAAATAAAATAAAAATTGAATACTAACAAGTATGGTCGGTCATCTCAGTGCCACATATATTTTTTACCTGCTATGTGTATGCCATTACTTCTAGGGACCGTTGAGCAGTTGTCATGATCTCTCAGTGCAGGGTAACATGATGAGCACCGACGATCCCATGTTACTGATAAGCTGTCATGATGAGCCATCGTCTCACATAAAGTAGCACTATATTCCACTGGCAAAACAGCATTAACTTAGGTAGTTACCTTTGAGTGCTAGGCTTGAGTTCATTGGCTACCTAATAATGAGACTATTTTAGTTGGTGAGTGTTTGGGAAGAACAATGGGAGATGTTCTTGCTGTTCCTTTCACAGAGACTGAGACAGTGGAGCCATACTATTTTCCACTCACTCACTGACCTTACTCACCTGGAAGCTCAGCTCAACCTCACCTCTCAACTCAATCTTAACCCTCTCTCTCTCCTCTAACCTCCATCTCCGCCATCACTCGCGATGCCTCTAGTCCTCGACTTCCTCACTCAGATCCGCAATTTCATCCGCACTCAAAATGGCGACGAGCTTCGCGCCTGGCTCCAGGTAGAGCCTAATTCTCCTCAGCAATACCACAACCTCGCATCTGAGCTACGCTCTCAATTCCGCCAGCAAGGCCTTGACAACATCGTTGAAAGGACGCTACCTCAGGAAGATGACGTCCCAGAAGGTCAGGCTACTGTGTGGCCTGGATTTGTGGCCTTTATGAAGGACTACATGGCCTTTTGGCGCGACGTCAATTATGATGATTTGCTGGGCGCGCATCAATTGCTTAGTGGGCTTGTCAAGTATGATATCAAACATTGGATGAATCATGGCCACGAGAACTAATATTCGATACTATAGCTCCTGCGCAACCGCTTTTGCTCATCCTACCTACGGCGCCATGCTCTTGAAGACGAGCATGTCCCTGTCAGAGACGCTGGCTCGTCTCACAATGTCTTTGAACAAACGTCCTGACCTGGCGCGTCGTCTACGTGCTGTCGATGAGGATAAGAGCATAGCCGAATCTTCAGCAGAAATCATTCAAAAAATCTTCACAACATGTCTCACAGATCGATCCAGCGGTCGTTATGCGAAACCAGAGGGTAAAAAGGTTGGCGTTTACATGTTTGCCAACCTCGTTCTCAAGCTTCTATTTGCAGTATGTGACAACCCAGTACACCATAAGATATATCGCTGACCATATGAAAGTGCCGAAGAACACATCTCGCCAAAATGATCTTTGTCAACATTTCCACCATCTCTCCGCCACTATCTCTCTACCCTGCTGCTCAGCGCGTCACATTCCTCTACTACCTAGGCCGCTTCAACTTCTCAAACAACCACTACCTCCGGGCTGCGCTGTGCCTTGAGGGAGCATACCTTCAGACCCCATCGCAGCTGGTCTCTCACCGGACTAACATTCTCACTTATCTTATCCCCTGCAATATCCTTCTTGGACGCTTTCCATCACAATTATTGCTTCAGCGCCCAGAATGTCAGACTCTAGCGCCTGTTTTCTTTCCCATTTGCCAGGCTATCAGATCTGGTAACTTTATCCAATTTCAGCAGCATCTTGCGCAGCACGAGACATGGCTCTTTGAGAAGGGCTTGCTTTTAACCCTCGGTAACCGACTACGACCTCTGCTCTGGCGCTCACTAAGCAGAAAGACTTTCCTCCTCACATACGTCCCGCCCACCGATGCATCATCCCGAAAAGCCGCGACACTTGACCTTGCAGACCTTCACACACTCGGTGTATACCTTCAACACCGCCTCGAAGGCTGGCTTCCAGCCGGGCCAAACTCACTTGGTCGTTCCCATACCGTCAACCCTCTCCTTATGAAAGCCCTCGAGAACAATGCTCAAAATCCCGAAGCCACATCTACACTAGCTCCGCCACCCGGAGGGCCCAAATCTCTCCGGCCTAACGAGGGTATGATCTGGGGTAACGCAGAGGTCACAGTCGAGGACGTGGAGATGACTGTCGCAACGCTTGTTCAGCAGGGTTTGATGCATGGGTTTATCGCTCACGGGCAAGGTCGATTCGCTATTATCGGCGCCAAAGCCAAGGGCAGCCCTGTGCTTGCTGGCTGGCCCAACGTCTGGCAAATAAACCGAGAAAGGAGATATGAAGACTACGATCCTGATGAGGTACCAGGTTGGGTTAAGGAGTAAAAAGCAAGAAGATATGGGTGGTTGAGCTAGACCACCTAGCTTGGATACTTAGATCACAACTCATCTTGATGGCGTTTGTATAATATCATTCTGTACGATACCCAGGGGATAGTAAGATTAGAGTATGGCTATAATGTGAGGATGTACTTTGTGGCAATCAAAACGACCAGACACATATTTCTTTTCCAGTAGCTGCGTGCGACAGCGTTCATCACACCCATTAAATATGTCTAATCGAAAAAAGTGTTTTTATAGTAATAATAAGCCGAGATGGTTGAGCATCATCCCATCGACTAAACCACACCCATCTCCTGCTTTTGTTCAACAACCGTACAAGAAGTTCCCCCCTCCCTCCTAAAACTCTGATTCATGTGTGCATACGTCGTTAATCGCGAGAATAAACTTAAAACCATCGCTTGTTTTCTCCAAACATCCAAAAAGTCTCCAATGTGTGCAAAAAGGGTATATCGACCGTGAAATGAAGCGTTGAAACTTGTATATAATGCCCACGGGCCCACAAGAGAGCCCAGACAAGGGGACTCTTGAAGAATATTATACCCGGGGGCGGGTATTAGCAACCAGCCTTCCCAACAGCCAGAAGACTGCTGGGGAGTCTAGTAATAAGACAATAGACACTATCGCCGATAGGTAGTTGGCTTGATAAGATATGTAAAGTACCAGTAACAAAGGAATGTCGTAGAAAATAGTTTGTGTGAATAGAATGCCAGCTGCGTCAAGGCAGTGGTAAGTGGTCGTCAAAGGATATAGAAATTAGAAGAAACAAGCGGCGGCGATGAATGCGACGACAAGGCCAGCGACAGCAGTGTTGCCTTGATGGCGACCTGCCTCGCTTTCCTTGGACTGAGTGGGAGCCGCTCCAGAGTCGGCCTCAGTGGCGGCAGCGGTCTCCTCGGACTCGGAGGAGGAGTAGGTAGAGGTTCCATTCTCACGGAAGATACCAGGCTTGACAGTGGGGTAGACCTTCTTAGTGGTCTTGTGCTTGGTGGTCTTGGAAGTAGCAGTGGTGAATATGGTTGACGTAGGCTCCTCGGTGGTGGTCTCGGAGGAAGTCTCTTGCTCGGTGGTGCTGCTAGACTCAGCAGAAGAGGTAGTCTCAACACTAGTAGTGGAGCTGGAGGTGGAGGAAGTGGTGGTAGAGAGTGCCGAAGTGGTGGGCTCAGCGGTAGTCGAAGGCTCCTGGGTGGTAGAGACAACCGGCTCTTTGGAAGTGGTCTTGGCCGCGGCTGTGGTAGAGGGCTCAGCCTCAACGGTAGAAGACTCGGTCTCTTCGTCATCGTCATCACCGCCGGATGAGCCTTTGCCAGCGGAGAAGGCAACGATCTGAGCAGTGCTGCCCTTTTGCACGGTAACAACACAGAAGGCAGCGCCGCCAGCACCCTTAGCGGAAAGGCTGCTGCCAACGTTACCCTCACCCTTGGTAGGATCGATCTTGCAAGGAAGGCCATTGCAACCACCGTCAGGGCACTGAATCTCAACACCGAAGTCGGGCAGCTTGCTCTTCAGAGCTGAGTCCTCCCAGATAGGGTTCCAGCCAATCTTGACAAAGGTCTGGCCGTTGGCCTCAGTGTTAGCACCGGCAACGTAGGGGCTCCAGTTGCCAATGGGCTCAGACTCGGTACCCCAGATGCAGCCCTCCTCACCAGTACCAGGGGGGTTGATGTAGAAGCTGTATGATCGTTAGAGATCTTCGATGATCAACAAAGACTCAAGTGACTTACTGAGCAGCGGTGGAGCACCAGTACGAAGATCCGGGAACAGCCAGAGTTGCACTAGATGTAACAAGAGTAGGGATAAGCATAGCCTCGTTACCAGGCAGGACAGTCTGGCACCAAGACATCTTTGAACCACACTTGTTAACGGCCTCAATGGAACCAGTGCCAGAAACACAGTTGGGCTTGCCCTTGAAAGGCTTCTCAATTTCACCGTTCTTGTTGCAGAAGAGACCTCCGTTCTGAAAAGTGTTAGTTGAGTGTATCGAAGTTGCTAGATAATACAGGTCAGGCGTACCATTGAAGCGGGATACTCATAAGTAGAATCCGGATCCCATTGGTTCATAACCATACCGGGCTTGCAGGCAAAAGGGCAGTAAGATCCAGGCTTGCACTCCTGATCGGGGCTCATAGCCCAACCGGCGTTCTTCGCATCGGGAGTGACGGCGACCATGTTGGGGTCATCGGTAGGGAACTGGCATTGTCCACCACGCTTCTCAAGAGTCGAAGACTGAACGGGAAGATGTTGTCGCAAGTGCTCAAGACCATTGTGACGGTGACCGTGTTGCTTGCCAGCGACCATTGATGGCGCAGATAAGGCGCCCAGAAGGGCAGCCGAAAGGTTGATGAGTCTCATTGAGATTGTCGTCGGTGAATACGAGTCGATTTCGTTTCGGTAAATTCCAGAACGGGTTGTTCTTATTTTATATGCGCGAATACCTCCAGTCCTTCAACTAATTGTCACGAACGAGACATATATCCTGACGGGCGTTTGATAAAAGAGTGTAATTGTCGTCGAGCAACAGAACGAGTGATGCAGCTGACGAGGAAAGGTCGATGAACTCGCGGACCAGCGACAGAAACGTTTTAACAAAGCAAGGAAACAAAAAAGAATGAGTGACAGGCAAGGAAGCAAGGGACATGAATATTAAGAGATCGACAGGTGCACGAGATGGATATGGATCCCCAGGAAATGAGCCATGGGCAGAAGCGCGGACACCAGCGCAGTCACCCACAACAAGGAGATTGAGCTGCAGGCGAGGCCGTCGTCTGAGTGGGCTCGTGGTCAGGCCCCATGCTGAGCCATGGCCTCACGGTACCTGCATGGAACTGAGAGACCCTGTTCATGTGTGGATGCCCTCCTGTGACGGGGGGTCGAGTAATGTAACCGTCTCCAATCACACGTCGGCATGTCTGACCCCTGGCCTTGATCTAGCCAATCCTGTTGAGACGGTGCCTGGTTCGAGTTCTTGGCTCAGGGGATCACGCTCGGAGCAGATTAGAGTCTACCATATCATGTCAAGGTGATGCTTAATTGTGCAGCTCTCGATGCCAAAGAGGGATGACTTCTGCGGCCCATGGTACCAGCATGTTCGGAACGAGGGCCGGATGGGGCAACGGCATCGTTTTCCACCAAGGCTCGCTGTAAGAGAGATCCTGGGGTTCAGGTTCGTTCAGATCATCTAACCACCATTGTCTCGGTTCTGCTTCTCGTTCAAATTCAGATTTTGATTCTGGATTGTCTCGTCCCTGATTTTAGGAAATGGCGTCCATGTGTCATTGCACTCTCGACACGCTACCCCTGGACGTTTTCCTGTGGCTTGCGACAGAGACTCAGATTGGCCAGCAGGCTCTTAAGGCCCCTGACGAATGGTTTTTTCCCGCAGCCTTTGCGACCATGGTTCCTGGGCCAATGTGTCTTTGGTTAGCGTTCAAACAGTCCCCAGACGGCTCGGAGCCACAACTGACAGCCTACTCAACGCGTGCTGTGCCACTCGCAATTGGCCAGGGAGACGCGCTTGAGTGCTGAAGTCTAGAGGGCGAGTCAGCTCTTCTCGTCAAAATAAGATTGATGGCAGCAGTCACCTTCCAAAGAGGGGTCAGTAATTTCACTGATCGTTAGTGTATTCGGCTGGAGATCGACGTCATGCTCCCCTGTTAGTGTGAATGGTCGGTGGAATAAAGTTGACAATATCCGTACGAGAAACGACGAGTTTCGGGATAATATAAACACTTTTGGCGCCATCTCGATGTTTATGAGCCGCTTATACAAATAGTATGAGTTGGGTTGAACATATCGTGAAGCAGAATGACAGGAAGAGATCGAGACAGTCACACTCACACGTGACTCAACAGCTCCTTCTAGCATCGTGGAGGTTTGACTCGTTCTCTCACAAGACTCTCGCATGGAATCTATCATGTTTCGAATATCGGTGTGATTCAAACTGAAAATGTCTTGAAACTTCTCAATCCTTTTCTCTTCAGCTGAACGATACATTGAAAGAGGGGCATTATACGATACGAGCCACCGATATCGCATCACTGAGGATCCGAATGTCGCTTAAAATCGCTAAACATTCCTAGGATTTATAGCATCCGGGGACTGATCAATGCATATTATCCATGTAATGCGATAAGGACAGGCGATTCATGCTCGCCTCTACATCCTGCCAGTAGGAATAGATAAGTTAAAGATGTGTCAGGCGATACGTTAAGCGGATAATATGCCACCACGGTCACCCCTATGCATTCTGCCAACTTCTAACGAAACTAAGATGCTAAGATCTATAACAACGGAATGTCTCGGTAGTTTAGTAGTACAAATCAAGCATGGTTTTTTTTGTAGTATGATTCAATTGGAATTTGTACCATACCTAGCCATTACTTGTGACAAGAGCCCATTGAAGGGAGAGCTGAGGTTGAAGCAAAAAGACACGATGCTCCAGGGTAAATCAAGGGTTTAGGATCGAATCAATCAGGTCGTGGTCGGTAGTTGACGGTTCCAGAACTGGGCGTTTTTCTCAGTGGATAAAGTGTAATTTTAAAGCATCGAGAGCCGTGTCTCGTCTCGACTCAAAACAATAAACAATGAATATGACGAGCTCGAAGCGGGAGTGGCGCACGGCACAAGAGAACAAAGTGGATGATGACCTGCATGGCGTTGAAGCCACAATAATAAAAAGGGTTCGAGTTTCAACTATCGGAGTTTGTTTCTGACATCTCGATTACAGCATGGCCTCGGGGGCAAGAAAACAGCGAACCTTAATATACGGTATCAAAATAAACTCATTAAAAGTTAACCTAATCTTAGGCTATACTACCTAAGTCTTTTTTGTCACCTAGGATCAAGGTCTTGTGTTTTCTTTCCTCCCCTAGCATGGCTATTAAAAATCTGCGAAACATTGCTATAACTGAAACGTCTAATATAATTGACTTTTACCTATTGAAGTTGATCATGAACATGGTGACCTGGACATGTTTGTTTATCTGAACGATGTGCCAACAATGCTTGAATATTGCAAGAACCACAAAGCAAAGGGAGATAATAAGCGAAATGTTTACAAACAGTGGAGATGTTTCTCCCCCATTCTACAGAGTAGCCAAGAAACAAAACAAAACATCTGTAAATCGGCTGTGCTTACATCCGCAGGCCATAGCAGAGGCCGATGATAATTATAACTACCTTACGTGGTTAAATTGATGAATAAACCAAGCCAACTCCTCACTCAACTTGGGAAAACCTGGCCAACAAACCCAACAAATCCATCTCATTCGACACTTTGACCGGATCGTTCAGTCTCCGTGAGAATCAAAATGCCGTTGGTGCTGACAGGAATCCCCCATCGCAGATAGAAGCGCTTACTCGATTATTTTTGGAGGAGGGGGTTGGCGATTACTGCGCGTTGGCGTCGCTTGCACAGCCCACGAACCCTCGAAATAGCGGCAAACAACCAATCAACGACACTCGCTCAGCACCAAGGCCGCTGGGATGAGGCTGGTAAACAAGACGGATATGCCATCTTCCGTAGGATGTTGACTATTTTTGACTGTGCTGTGCTGGGCAGAGCATCTGAAGCTGTCTTGTTCCTGGCTTGGGTCTGACAGCTCAGCACCGTGAGTCTTGTGTCTGGGTTCATGTGCTTATTTGGAAGATGAGAGAGAATATGGGTATAAGAAGATGGTGGTGTCCGGTCGAGATTGGAGATATAGATATCATTCATAGCATCACTCAAGCATTACAAGTCTTACAATCACAACAATCTCATCTCATCTCATTATCCTCTTCAAACTCTCAACATCTTTCACAATGAAGTTCACCACTGCTCTCGTCTCCGCCGTCCTGGCCTTCACCTCCTTCGCCGAGGCAGCTCCTCGCAACACTCGACGAGGAGAATCTAGCAAGCCTCTCAGTCTGACTGCCCAGCTTCGACTCGCTGATACGTAAGCAGCCCCCAACCATGGCTTGGCTAAGAAGACCACATGACTAACACATCGTCTTCAGTGCCGCTGACCGCTTTGCTCTCCTCCCCGAGGACGATGACTTTGTCTTTGACTTCAACAAGAAGCAGGACAACCCTGGAAAGGGCGGCGAGCTCATCGCTGCTAACCGTGCCAACTTCCCTGCTCTTGTTGGTACTGGCGCTGGCATGGCCTTTGGCAGAATCGATCGTGAGTTTCTCCTATACCATCTCGATAAAACAACACTCACAAGTTATCAGCCTGTGGCATGAACACTCTTCACGTTCACCCTCGCTCCGCTGAACTCCAAGTCGTCACCTCCGGTCGTCTCATCACCGAGATGGTCCCCGAGAACGGCGTCCTCGACAAGGATGGCAAGCGTCGTGTTATCCGCACCGAGCTCACAGCCAACATGATGACTCCCTTCTATCAAGGATCCATCCACACTCAGTTCAACCCTGACTGCGAACCTGCTACCTTCATAGCTACCTTTGCGACTGAGGACTTTGGCACTGGCCAGATCGCTGATGAACTTGTGTCTCTGAGCGACGATGTTATCGCTGCCACCTTTGGCCAGAGCATCGCTGGCGAGGATATCGACAAGGTCCGCCAGGCTGTTCCTAAGAGCATTGCTCTGGGTGTTGACAAGTGCCTTGAGACCTGTGGCCTCAAGAAGCGATCCATCTAAGAGGGAGTCTTCTTTATCTTTCTTTCCTTCTTTCTTCAAAACTTAGCATGGAATGAGCATGTGAACGATGTTTCTTCCCCTGGCGTTATTCCTTGGCTTAGTAGCATAGACGGAGATACCCTCGTTCTACGTAGTAGATATTGATAGGATCCGGCAAGTTGTTCATAGATAGCATTTGGTACATATCATACAAGTTTTTCTTTCATCTAGTTTACATACATCAGGATACAAAGCCCAAAGTCACACTTAACACCATCCCTTTACAGACCCTTTTCGCGATGACCAACGACCTTGGCAAAAGAGTCAAAGGACATTGTCATCGAGTGCCGCCCCGCAGTCTTGCTTCTCAAATGGTTATCATAGTCCAGCATCTCCTTGTACGGGACCTTGGCAATAATCTCAACAACTCTAGCCGAAGACTTCTTACCGCGCAGCGAAGTGATAGAATCATACGGATCAGGGGGCGTGTAAATCTTGGACACATCGATATGATCCTCGCCAGTCGACTCAGCAGATCGATCATTGACCTCAAGAACCTGACCACCAGCACCAGCAGTGACATCATGCTGTACCGTACCGGCGACAACCTCTGGACATGTGATTGTAACATGCATGATAGGCTCAAGAATGCCGATCTTTTCTTTCTCGAAAGCATCGCGAAGAGCAGCCTGGACGGCAGTCCTAGCGGCAGTGCTGAAATGTCCTCCCGTGGGAGTTTCACAGGCGCCGGGTTCTGTATCCAACGCGATAGTAACGTGGCACCCGTGAATGGGAGCTGCACGACGAGGGCCCCTCGCCAGACCTGCGATGGCTCCGTTGAGAAGCTGCGCCCTCGCCTCTTCTGGGTCAAAGTCGAGAGTGCTAGTCTCATCTGTCAAGGGAATAGCGACGTGGTATATGTTGCCGTCTCGCTCGACGCATGACTCTAATAAAGTCTCGTGATGATGGTTTTCAAGTGGAGATAGGACAACAGTACATGAAGCTTTGCCGGGTTTGCCGGCGACGGGACGATCAAAGACTGTGTATTGTGGCCGTGTAGGCTCTGTGACGCATTCCTTGTAGTCAACTTCGATAGGACCGAAGTCGGCATCGATCTTGTACTTTTGCTTCATGTTGTATAGTGATACATCGAGATGAAGCTTGCCCATCCCCTGAATTGTGAATTGTTCTGTTTTGGGATCTCGGCTGTACCGTAGACTCGGATCTTCTCTTGTTGTGTTTTCCAAGGCTATTTGGAGCTGTTGAGCAGCAACGTTACCGTATGGCTCAACTTGTAGAAACGCCACGGGTGGTGGAATCTCGGGAGGTCGAATCTTGACATGGCGGAAGTTCTCAGGGATGGGCTTGTTGGCATTCATCGTCACAAGTGTATCGCCTGTACGGGCTTTCTTCAGTCCTCTCAAAGCTCCGATCTGCCCGACACCCAGCGATTGAATATCCTGTGTCTTGTTGGCAGCAATCTGAAGAATGCCCATGGGCTTTTCGTGTGTAAGAATATTGGTGTTGAAACTTGCTGCGTTTCTGGTAAGTGTGCCGTGATAAACTCGCACGAAGCTGATGACACCCTCCTTGGGATGATTGAAGACCTTGAAGACCGAAGAAATAGACGCAACCTGGTTCCTCGCGGACTTGGGGCTGTTTTCGAGAACTTCTGTCAAGCGATGCTTTGCTGACCCGACTCGGACTTCTGCTGATGGACGTTCGTCTGGGCTTGGTAGATAATCGGCGATGGCGTCCATCAGTGGCTCAACACCAATATGTCGGAAGCTTGAGCCGGCGAAGACTGGAATGGCCCGACCATCACCACTTCTGATAACTCGCCGAATAGCCTCTTTTATCAAAGCACCATCGATGTTTTCGTTCTCAGCCAGAAACTCATCCATGATAGCCTCATCAAAATCCGCAAGACCCTCAACCAAGGCCTGTCTCGCAGTCTCAATCTCTGGTAAAAGATCCTTGTTAGAACTTGAGAGCTTCTCTTTAAGTTCCTCAGTATTGTATCGCTTCTTTTCACGTTCCGACTTCCATCGGTATCCGACTCTGTTGACAATATCAATCACACCAACAAAATCCTCTTTCTCCCACCAAGGGATCTGACAGACAAGCGGCCATCCTTTCAGACGCGTACCGATCTCAAGAACAGCTTTTTTGAACGAAGCACCCTCTCGATCAAGTTTGTTGCAGTACACTATACGGGGGACTTTGAACTCATGAGCAGATCCCCATACTCTTTCTGTGTGAGCTTCAACGCCTTTGACTGAGTCGATGATACAGACTGCTCCATCGAGAATGGGCAGACAACGGTCAACTTCGAAACGAAAGTCTTGATGGCCGGGTGTGTCGATGAGGTTGATTGTCTTTGTGTGTTCTCCTGGTGCGAGTGCTTGGTGTCTAGGCCAGTGGAATGTGATAGCTGCTGATTGAATGGTGATGCCTCTTTCCCGCTCCAGGTCGAGGAAGTCGGTTACTGTATTTCCAGAGTCGACATCTGAGTTTTGTTAGTATATTTGATGAGTGAATCCAAGATATGGATATGTTTACCTCCAACACGTTGCGTGACACCACTATAATAGAGCATTCGCTCAGTAGTAGTAGTTTTACCCTGTAAAGTATGAGGCCAAGTCATTTTGTGATTTCTGATTTCTTACTTACAGCGTCAACATGAGCTATAATACCAATATTTCGAATGTTGTGTAGTTGAGTATCATGATGAGCCTGATGCATAGCTCTCCGACTCAAATTCATGAGCTCTTTATGGCGCCATTGACGGGCGAGACAACGGCCCGAGCCTTTCACAGCCGGGCCATTCCGTAACAAGGATAAAATGATCATTCCAGTCTCGGAAATAAACCAAGATTCGAATGCTTCATCTCAGTCTCTCCCTTCTTTTCTTTGTCTTTTGAGGTTGATTTTGAGCTTTCTCTGCTGTTTTTGGACATGCTTTGATGTCATTCGCCAAAATCATGCTTCAACTCCACCACCAACTCCTGATCATCAGCCTCTACATTTTCATTGGCCAAACCCCCCCGTAAAAGAATTCCAAGGCACCCAAAAATTGAAGCTTAGGTTGGTCCCGTCTGGGTCTGGGTCTGCTGGGTCTGGGGGGCCTTGGCTGAGGCGTAGCCTGTCGTTAGCTTCAAACTTGGGGCTACCTACGTAATCTTGCTCCTTGTGCTTTTCACCTCCCGTCTCTGCCTCCGTCTCCGTCTTCGTCACCCTGCAACACTTACATACGCCTCCCATCACAATTCGTCTGCCTTTTGACGCGACTGCCCTCAAACTGCTGCCTACGCGATACTTTTCAGTATTAAACTCGACTCTACCTCGATTCCTTACGGCGCAGTCCTCTAATCAATTCATAACTCAATCATCATGGAGCTCTCTGACATCTTGTGAGTAGCTACATTGCACTATAGTATCGTCACGAGAACAAGTCGCTAACCATCGCTCTCAACTGTAGCCGCATTGTCAACTTGGCTGTTGGTGTTATTACCGTCCTCGGTGGTATCGCGTCCATCTTCCATCTCGGCCTGTACGTACAACCCAATCTGCGCCGAGTGATCAATTCGCATTCAGGCGACGACTCGATATCACGAATACTGACAATGCCTTTGTAGTCAACCCATTGTTGTCGGCGCTTACATGATCGTCTTCGGTCTCGTCATTGCTCTGCTCGGTACGTTGCGACACTGACCGAACTTCCCATGCGCCAAGTCTTAACAGATCACAGAGTTTCAGATTCCTCCCCAGGTCTCCCGACATGCCTCGTTCATGTTCTCCTTCATCGGCCGTGGTGTCTGTGAGTAATTACCTACCAAAGGCCACACTAATATATCGCTAATAGCCCCAAGTCTACGTCTTCATTGGCTGCCTTCTATTGGGCAACTTCATTCTTAGCAAGATCGCCGGTAGCATCATCGGCATTGTCGGTCTAGGCTACATCGCCCTCGAGTTCGTCCCCTCCATCGAGCCCCCCAGCAACATGCGCGAGGCCGAAGATGCCGGTTGGGGCGCCGAGCAGGTTTAGAATGCCGACGCCTACCATCCGGGATCAACCCCTGCGGTTGCCTCTCCAAACACAGGCGCATAAGCTCTCGCGATGCCCATTCGATCATGATACGAATGACAGCGTAATCGCGCAACAAACGCGGTGAACCAGGACGTATAGGATAAATTACTTGAAAGAACAATGCTACGAGAGGGGGAGTAGAAAGGGCTGTATTTCTATGAATTGCAGACGGGAGGAGAGAATGGAGAGAAAGAGGTGGCTCGTTTCAATAGGATTCAAGACGAAGTTCACGAGAATCAGTTTATAACGATTTGAAGAGGTGAACCATTAGCAAAGAGACATTATTATGGGGACGTCGGGATCGAATATTCTATTGTCTAGTATACCTGATGCTCCCTCATGCCATGAAATCAAACGCCATTATTTCAACATCCACAAATATACTATTTTATGCTTCTCATGTCCTTGGACTCCTCAGGAAACTAACTACACCACTGCAGTATCCAACCAGTCCGTCCAACCGGTTGCACTCCCTCTCTTGATATGACTTCCACTCGCTCAGCGCCGCCAATAGATCCTGGTTCTCCATCACCAGATCAAAGTGTAATCGCAGGAACACGGTCATCCACGCCTGGGTAAGCTCATAGTCTCGACGAGTCTTGAGTCGAGCTGTCAAAGCGCGGATGAAATGTAACAGCTCATTCGAGTCCTCATCGCCATCGCCGATGGAAAGCGAGCGAAGTTCGAGATCTGCGCTTGAGGGGGAGAGAGACTTGAGATGCTCAATGAACTCATCATCTGCTATGCGTTAGTATACATGGTTGCGATGTTGGAAATGTGACTTACAACTTCCTGTCTCTGCTCCAGCACGAAGCTTGGTGCTGAGAACCTCTTCAAAACGAGCCTTCTCGACTCTTGTGATGCGAGAGTTGCTCTCTGCCTCAGTCTCGCCCTGGAGCTTAGAAGCCATAGGATTCTCCTTTCCTGTCGTCGAAGGCAAGAAGAAGGGAGCCTTCTCGGGAGCCTTGGGGGCCTCTGTGGGTTTATTTCGCTCCTTAATAAGATCCAGGTGGAGCAATGTTTGCCAGCGGCTCTTGGGAACCAAAGACAGCGTTGTGAGCTCAGAGCTGAGCTGTTCGATTGTTGGTGCCACCACAGTGTCCTCATCTTCGGCTTGCTCCTCCTCAAACGCACCCTCCAGCATACCATGGCTGTTCTCGCCGGATACTGTAGGAGCAGAGACTTGGCCAATCTCCTTCTCGGAGATTTGACGTGTGGGAACATGCTTGAACAGGGCTTTGTTGGTCCAGAGTGTCACTCCCAGCTCGTTCTCGATTGTTGCAGCCAAGTATTCGCCAGTAACAGACATTGCCAGCGCCTTGCAAGGCTTCTCGAGTCTGATAGCATCGATCAAGTGACTCGTGGGGAGATCCCATACACGAATGACACAATCTTGAGAAGCAGCGATGATCCATCGTCCATCGTTGGAGAAGCAGAAATCGTTGATGGCACCTTGAGGTCCCCAGAATTCACGAATGGTTCTCTTGGTCTCCATATCCACCACCCGAATTGATAGATCGTCGCATGAGAAAGCAAGCAAATTGCTCGCAGGGTGGTATCTGCATCCCGTTGGGAATGTCATAGGTGCCCAGTCAATCTGCTCTAATAGGTTTCCGGTCAAGAAGTCCCAGAATTTGATTTTGCCATCCAGAGAGCAAGATACCACGTTCTTGTTCATGGAATCGACAACAAGGCCGGTAATACGCTTAGTGTGCTTTCCGGTACCAACGGGGAACTGGCGAGTAGCCTCGGCATGCATTTGTACGATATCGTCAGCCTGTCGTAGTTGCTGCATCTTGAGCTGGCGAGCTTGACCCGGGGTCAATCTTGAAGGGAATCGCTGGCGATGATTTCCTGACTGAAGGTTGTACATATCAATACCACCAGATTCAGCACCAATAAGCGCAAAGGTACCGCAAGGGCTGATGGCAACAGTAGAGACGTTGGTTTCATCTCCAGTAGGGAAAGCCCATCGACCAGCTCGCTTTCGGCCCCAGAACCATGTCCTGGCATAAGGATCGTTCTTATGAGCAGTGACGACACTCTCCCAACCAGTCATACCACTGACCTCGGCATCCTGGGCCTTCTTCCTGTCTCGTGACTTTTGCCATATAGGCTGGTTGCCGGGCATAGCACCGATACCACCATCTCGGTTGAGTGATGATGCCATACAAGTAATCTCAGGAGCCTTGAGGTCCTCCAACGTTGTTGTAGGTCCGTGAGATAGAGCGTTTGTGGCTAGAATACCAATCTTCTTGGCCTTCTTGCGAATATTACCCTGACTCAACTCTGTGCTCTGACCATCACGGCGCAAACTCCATCCCCAAAGACTTCGGTCTTGTCCACCACTGAGCAACCACTTGTTACCAGCATCAGCACCCTCAAAGTCGGTAGGAAGGAATTCGAGACAGTTGACAGGACCAGCATGACCACTGCGTGAGTGGAGAATTCGAGGAATAGGAGAGAAGGGTGTTTCGTCAAAGATCCAGGACTTGAGAGAGTTATCGCGACCGCTGGTCACCACGACTGGTTGTCCAGGGAGAAACTCGATCTTGCTGATCCCACCACGGACAAGCGGTCCATCGTAAGAAGGAGGGTTATGGGCGCTTCGCAAAACACCCATAACACGGCCACCACCGTTCAAATCCCAGAATGTGACATCTCCAGTAGCAGCTGTCGCCGTAGCCATAACACCATCCTTTCGTCCATCATTACCCGCTCCCATACCATCAGTCCGGAAAGAGATTGAGTTGACCTGCGCCTCTGAGCTTCCAGCTTCAATACGGAGAGTGACCTTGTCAGTTAAGACATTCGTGATGATAAGAGTTCCTTCAGAATAGGCGATAGCCAGGAGAGACAGAGCAGGACTAGGTTCTAGGCATGTCACAGAACCGCAATCGGGAGCCGGAGGAAGGATGGTGTAAATGAGCTTGCCGGTGCTGACGTTCCAGATCTCGACCCAACCATCTTTGCGACCCACGAAAATCTTGTTGAGAAAAGTTGGCATAGAAACAATGCCACCAGTGATTTCGTTGCCGCGGTTGTTAGCAGGTGTAGTGTGAATAGTGGTGTAGTGCTCTAGAGTGGCCGTCTTGAAAACCTCGATCCGCGTAGTAGCAGCGACGATAGTCCATATTCCCAGGATAAGAATTTGCTTGACAGGCTCGTTGAGATCTGAGGGCAACGCAAGCTCATCGACCTTCTTGCCCCTCTGGAACACCCAGATACCCTGAGCGTCGCCCTTCTTTGATCCACCCCATGCTGCGAAAACCTTTTCCTTCCAGGCGAGAGTCGCGGTGATGTCGGCGGGGGTTTGCGGGCGAGTAATGAAGACGAGGTTCAATCCGCGACGAAGATCGTAAGTCTGAATAGATCGGCCAACTGAGGTTGAGATTTGAAAGGTGGTCTTCCCCAGGGGGATTGATGTGAAAGGGACACTGGTAGGTGATACTAGACCGACAGTCTAAAACATAACAATTAGCTATTGGAGCACAACTCTTCCGTCGGATGGACATACACGGAAGGGCGCAAATATTCTCGAAGAGTCTGAAGTAGCTTTTGAAGCATTGGCGGGCGCCGCAGTCTTCTGGCGCTTGACCACGGGGTGGTCAGCATCCTTATGAGGCATTGTAATTATGTGAGATGCAGCTGGTGCAACTAGCGACAGAGGTTACTTCACCAAAGATGCCCGCTTGCGCTCTGCGATTGAGGCTGCTCTACGTGATACTACAGCCATGTCCAAAAATTTACAATTTTTGGCGGTGAAGCGGGGCAGTATTTCTGGTGCATGGTTGAAGTAATTATCCTGGCCCAGAATTGGATGTTGATTTTAGCTTTTAGACTTTCTGCAAGTCATTGAATTACGAAGAACACGTCCAAATATCTGACTGGGCCTTTGAGGCCATCCGAGAGGGTTCATGCAACTTCATGGTCTTCCTAGACAGCTGGAAAGTCATGTTTCATCACAGATCACAGTGTACGGTTCATTTTGTCATCTGCCTGCCGACGAACAACGGAGCTTGGCCAACTGATTTGCAGATAATCTTGGCACTAGCCCCTCTTGCATACATACATACATACGGCGCGGGTAAGCCAAGGCGCATAGAACACCACTAACGTATTGTACTACCTTAAGCGGGGTGATGGATGGACTGGAATTCCGGGGATAGCATCTGGCTTTTGATGTCTCACTCGTCATCCGAGAGACACCGGTATGAAGGCGCCAGCCAGACCATGATCTTAGCCAGGGGTAATCTGGCAGTTCTGGTCCCTTTGAATCGGAGCTCTCGTACCTAGTTGCACAAATAAGGCTGCAAAGTTTCCCCAAGTACGCCCCAATTACGACTCGGCGTAACCGACGTAATACGTACGCAGCGCAGCAGTTGAACCAATATTCACAAGACAAGACAAGCTTCTGGACCAAGGATGTTGGGTGACACGACGCCAAGAATATTGGAGTCTGTTCAAAACAGGGAGGAGGAGAAGGAATTTGGTCGTGTGCCTCGCCTACTGTACTCTTCTTATGTGAGCGGCGAGCAAAGGGATGACAAATGGCCAAGGCTGCTTGGAGCTGAGTGCATGCGTTAGTTGAGTTGATGAGGAAACAATCATGCATGCGCATCTTGACTGAAAGAAAAAGCTTGTCATTGTTTATTCGTTTGATTGGAGGTGCCGTATATCACGATCTCTCTTTGACCAGGGTGAGCCTTTTGTCTTCCTTCCCTGCTCTCTTCTAAACATAGTAAACAACAGCTTCGTCACACATTCGCACTCTACCTGAGAGAGATCTGCTGTACGTAAAGCGAGCTACCCCACTATACATGATTCAACTCTTGAAGACAATCCTTGTCAACGCCAGACATGGCACAGTAAGAGAGAGCAGACAGGGCACTATGTAAGACTCTAATATTTTGGAGCGCCTCCAACAGCCGAGAAACGCTCCAAGTGTAGGGGTGATCTGATACAAACTGATCCACCTCCATTTCGATGTAAACGTCACCATGATATTGGCGCCTGGATATACGCCCAGATCCAACCCAGGCGGCAGCACGCGAGCAGGGAAAACATCAGGTACCGACCAACAACAAGATGATGATATTCCGAGCTAAATAAAAGAGACGGGGAAATGGGTTTCGGGATTGTCTGCTGCACTAACTGAGCCCCTCGTATTTGCGCAGTAACCGACCGGGCATCCCACCGCATCAAGACATGTCCAGGTAGAAAAGGTCCACTACATCATCAAGGTCCCAGTTATTACGGTGCAGCAAATGGAATGGATACTCACAAAGAACTACCGAGTTTGAGAGGGAAATAGAAGCAGAACAAGACCCCTTTTATCATTCATTGATGCTAAAAGCGGATCAGAGTTTCTAAGCCAGGAGAGGCAGGACGATCACGATACAAAGCAGAGTGCGTAAAGCAAAGCAACTCCTTGTTCCAGAGTCCTCTCTTTTTGTTTCAGCGGTGGCGCAGTTAGAAGAAGTGAGAGCGGCTCAGCAGAGTACATAGAGCAGAACAACCTAGACAAGCTTAGTACCGTCCCGACCTGCAGGGTTCGTAAAGCGTCGGGCATGCTTAGAATGTGTCAAAGAACCCGTCCGTGGTAAGGTCTGCGAGCTTAATCCAAGCCGCCGCCGTAATTCGAGCAGAGTCTGGACACACTGACACGCTACGGATACTAAAATTCACCTTATTAGCTTAAAACAACCGCCTCAAAAAAAGGTACGGGTACGGTACGGTCGGTATAAACTGAGTCTAGGTGCCCTCCACGCTGTAACACGCGACCACATACCAACCCTGGGCAATTTGCATTTTCGAGGTTTCATTGTTTCTGACACTCCTTCATTCACTGTGCAAGCAGCAGCTGGCGCAGGTTCCCATATATTTTCCCACTGCCTACCTATCCCTGAATATCCTTGGAGGGGTTGCGTGTCACTCTGTTTCACCTCCAATCACTTATACTCTCGCTCACTCACCCCAAACTGTCTGTCTGTCTGTCTGTACATACTGTGCTGAACCTGGGGCTTGGCTTGGCTTTTCAGCTCCTGGTCCAGCATTCTTGTTAGTCTTCTTCGTTTATATCTGACGCAAGTCTTATATCCGCTTGGCTTTTGCCCAGACCTGACCTTAATTCCTCCTCCCCTCCCCTCCACCTCAGATCGATCCAACCCTTCCCTTCTTCTTCTTCCGTAACATCCTCTTCCGCATCTCGTTGAACCTGATGATGTGAAAGTAGGCTCAATATGCCTTCTTTAGTCTCCTATCTTTTTGCTGTCTTTTTCGTATCATTACTATTTACGAAGCTGCTACATCTCTTCATCCACATCCACTCCATCGCCGTCATCGACTTTGTCGTCTATCTACCGACCTTCTTTTTACAAGACTTCTTCCTAGTTCTCTTCGCCCGGTTATTGCTGCGTCGAGAGCGAACAATTCTCTCTCTGATTGGTTATGTTCTTGGATGCTTTTTAACGTACATGCCCTCGATTTTACCTTTCCCGTTGGATCTCGTTATGGCTAACAGTGGCTGTATAGTTTGATAACGTTCGTTGCTGCGGCATCCGAGCTTGGCTTTCACTATAGAACAGGCGGCGAAGTCGAATGGAGCGACGCTGGCGATTTTGCTAATGACGAGGGTCTCAATGTTTTGATCAGCGAGAGCAGCAGCGTCATTGTTTCTGGTTTAATCATCCTCATCGTCGCATGGTTGCCTCAGAACTATCTGTACAGGGTCTTTGGTGACATCGTATCTGGAATTGGCAAGCGAATCGCTTCAGGTTTGTCGCTAAACTCTATTAAAATGCTTAATTTGCTAACATTTATAGTCTCTCGGTATTTGCGAGGCAAGATTCGCCCGCAGACCCAACATCAGCAGGATCCTGAGAACGCCGAGCCTTTCCTTCAGCGTGTCAACAGCGAAAGTACCGTCGCAAACAGTGGCCATTCATCACCTAACCTGAGCCGCGATGCAGATGAGAAGGAGGAAGAGCTTACACAAAAGCGACGCTGCTGTGCATTTGTTCCTTCTTGGATCATCAACACAGTCGTCTTGCTATTCATCGGCATCACATGGGTCGCCCGCCCTGACCAACCGTATAACCACATCGCAAGCAGTTTGCCTTTAAGATTGTCCGACTCTGTACGACCGAAGCTTGGACTCTGTGCTTCTCAAAACGAATTTCCCTTGCGACAGCTCATCGAGAAGTCAAGATGGCAGGATCCCAAGGGCAACTTCAAGGGATGGGCTCCTAGCAGAGAGAACAACGGCTTGGTAAAGAAGTACAGAGAAAACCCTCCTGCTTGGCTTCCTAACCCCATCCCCAGCGGTTTCCTCAAGTGGAATCCTGATCGATACAAGGACGAGCATGACAAGAAGGATGGTCCTAGCAACGTGTGCCCCAATACTTGGCAAGATCGGGGCTTCTACAACCCAGTCAACGACCCCATGCGAATTACTAACCTCGATCAAGAGATTCTGGCTCCTATACAAGAGGCACTCTCCAATAACTCGGTCAAGATTAGACATATTGCTCTTATTCTCATGGAGAGCATGCGCGAAGAACTCTTCCCTCTCCAGCAGGGCAGCAGTATCCACCAATTCATCATGGAGTCGAACGACGAGAATTCCAGAGATGAAGTCAACGGCCGGGTGTCACGCATGACTCAGAACTTCGAGAAGATTACCGGAAAGCCAGGCAACTATCGAAGCGCAAACGGAAGTGCTTACGATCCTCCCGCGAAGCCCGTATGGAACGACCAGACGAAGCCCGGCTTTGGTGGTGTCAATGTCGTTGGAGGTCTTACCAGCAGCAGTGTCTCTACCAAGAGTCTTGCTGCTGCACACTGTGGCGCTTGGCCCATGGCCGTCAACATGTTTGAAGAATCCGAACTCGAGAGCTATCAGCCCTGCATTCCGCAGATTCTCGAACTGTTCAACAAGGTCAAGGGCAACACAACAAAGCGAGAGGATAAGTCAGAGAACAAGTCAGAGAACAAGCCACAAAAGGAGCGAGATTGGTGGGGGTTCGGTGGTACTGCGCAAGCCAAGTTCCACGAGTACCAATGGAAGCCCGCTTTCTTCCAAGCCGTTACAGACCACTACGATAGACAGGACAAATTTGACGAGAAGATTGGTTTCGATTTCAAGGTCACCAAGCCGAGATTAGACGAGGAGGCCAAGGACAATCCTGAGATGGAGGAGATCAACTATTTTGGATACCCCGAAACGGATTTGAGGGAGCACATCAGAAAGTTTATTTCTGACGGTCTCGCCGAAGACAAGCGACTCTTCATGTCGCACTTCACCAGCACGACTCATCACCCTTGGGGAGTGCCAAAGTGGTTCGAGAAAGAGAAGTACATGGGTAAAGAGGGTGGTAATCATCAAGATCTCGACAAGTATCTCAACACCATCCGCTTCACCGATGCATGGCTCGGGGAGCTTATGCAGATGTTTGAGGATACCGGAATTGCCGATGAAACCCTCGTTGTCTTTGTTGGTGACCACGGCCAAGCTTTCAAGGAAGATTTCTCGAAGACGGGTACCTACGAAAACCGTCACATCAGCAACTTTCGGGTTCCGATTTCCTTCCGACATCCCAGCATTCCTCGGGTGCAATACGAGGCCAACGTGACATCCATCTCTATCCTTCCCACCATTCTCGACCTCCTCGTTAATTCAGGATCTCTCAACAAAAAAGATTCCGAAATTGCATTCGACCTCGCCCACGACTACGAAGGTCAATCCCTAATTCGCCCCTATCAAAAGACACAAGACGGCCGTCGCGCTTGGAACTTTGGACTTATCAACCCAGGCGGTGGTATGCTCACAGTAACCTCAGCCGACGCACCGTGGCGCCTCGCAGTCCCTCTAAAGAAAGACCTCGAATACACATTTACAGATCTCGGCAAAGACCCGCTAGAGCTAGACGCCCTAGACAAATGGTCGATCAAGTCCATGATTAAGGCAGTGAAGCGGCAGTACGGCGACGATGCTGCGACCTGGGTCAAGGAGGCCGACGAAGTTGCCCACTGGTGGGCTCTAGAGCGAAGACGCCTCTGGGGGTATAACCCCGACGAGGACAAATGATCCTGTTTTATTATCACTACTATTGGTTCCATTTTATGACATGATGCATTGGGTATCTGGGTTTGCGGGTTTGCAATTACTCTTGGGAACTGGTCTTTTGGCATACCCGTTGGCACATGTGTACGGCATACATACATTTAGGGAGAGGCTCCCTCGGAAATGGTTGTTTTCTGGGTTGATATTTTTGGTCTACAAAATGGCATAGACTTTGAAATTTTACGCATTGTATACTTGATCGAAGATTGTTTCGTTCGTGGCTCGTGTTTCAGTGATGTCTTAAGTTGAGCGGCGCATTTGTATATGACCGTGACTATCAAAAGGAAACGGTTATGCAGTATGATCCATAAACAGGAATTATTGGCTTTTATTTCCGGAGTAAGTTCACAGTGCATTGAACTGTTGGTCAATGCTGGGTGATAGTCCTTGGAAGAAGGATGATGCTTCTTGGGAGTTATTGTCCGATGCCAGCGAAGGGGAGATCGACGAGTTTCAAAGATATTGGTAATAAAAAGCATGAAAGATGACTGCGCATCTAACTGAAGTCATATAACTCGGTTTCCTTATTGTTGGCTGCATCGACGTGAGATGAAAACTGATGATATAAGTTTAAGTAATAGATAAGAATAAGTTTAAGGATTTACCTTATATAACCTGTGTGACTCAATATTGCATTTGCAAAATGTGAAATTAAGAACTGGTAGATTATGATAAAATAACAGAATACTGGACTGTATTGCCTGATCAGAACTTTACTGCCACAGACTTCGAATTGTAGGGATCTAGAGATAGCCTCAATGTAGCACACCAGATCCATGGGTCCGATCTCCTGCAAGTCATAACGCATCTGCAGTACCAAGACCGCTTTCCCACGCTGTCATCGGTTCTCTAGGTTACATGGCTCAACAGCTAAGCTTGGTCTCATGCCTCAAGCCACTAAGGAGCCGTAAACCCCCATGTTGGGATCTCGTGGGCATCCTTTCTCACGATGCGGCGGTCCAATAACAGGGCTCAATTGGAGCATGCCCCTTCCAGAAGACGCTTTGATTGCCGAGTTCCTGGGACGATGACGGCGAACATGTCTCACTAGGCGTGGGCGTGGGCGTGGGCGTGGCGCCTTTCTTGCAGATAGATATCATGTGCATGAACGCGGTCACTTTAACGGGTTCGTTTGTCTTAGTATCTTGATGCTGTGTCAAACAAACCACATGTTGGAAATATGCTTTTAGATTTCGAGGAAAACTTGGATTATACGGCTGAGGTGCTGTTAATGGAGGGATCTCCACTACCTATCATGTACTGAATCAAGCACTCACTCCCCAGATGGCCCATCGCTACAGTAGCCCCGCCATCAGAAGCATCTAGACCGAAGCAATCTGGTGACTTAAAGCGCCCGTCATTCAGTGAAATGACGATAATTCAAGTATCTGAGATATCTCCATGTATTTCTGAGCATAAATATATATGGAAAGAGTCATTTGCAAGCAGGAAAAGGAGCTGCCCGCACCTCTCATTCTCGGGCCTCTTATACAGGCCCTTGTTCCATTCGCCCAGCAGCAACCGAAATAATTACTGCATCCGTCTCATGAAGATCTTGGTCCCTGCAACGGTTATCGCCCTGCACCTTTTTCTAAGAAAGGAAGAAAAAGGAAATAATCGTGGGCTAGCAACTTTCAGGAGCCTGAAGATCCCAACGTTGCCTGTATTTATTGATACCTGACGGGATCACGGCACAGCCATCACATTGTCGCCTTAGCACCAAACGAGGTAAAGGCCCAACTCATTTCTAGGCCAGAATAAGAACACTCAACTCCTCACATCGACATTCTTTTCTTGCCTAGAATCTATTGTCCTCTGCATGTTGATGTTGGTTGCAGATAAATGTTTCATCTTGTTCAAAAGCAGTGGCCAAACGAGACGAGACACTCGTCAAGACATCGCAAAAGCGTCTGTCTTATTCTGTCCTCTAAGTTTAGGCTCGGTAGTCTAAACCTATACCAGACCCTGCTAATAAACGGGCCCTTTTCATCGACGTCAGACCTTACTGACACCTGATTGCGAGCTCTTGGAATTTGGTATTATTGGATTCCAGAAGATAACGGCACGAATCAATTGACAACCGGTCCTTTTCCTCAATTGGTGTACTCGGTTACAATCTCTCACGCAAGACATTTGGGGGTGTACAAGAACGGGCAACACACACAAAGATACCTTACTGTACCTTGACGTTGCCGTACTTTATCATACCTTACCTTACCCTTCTATACGACACGATACGACCTTGGCTCACTCTATCTATATCTCGGCCGTGGAGATAGCGGACCGTTAATACTGGGCACCATGAACGAGAATAACCCACTGGACCCGGAATTGAATGCTGCTAGTCTGGCCGATACCGATGACAGCCCAGCCGAAGCCAAAGCCAAAGCCAAAGCACAGGCACAAGAAGAACCAGAGCCAGAACAAGAACAAGAGCCATCGGTTAGCTCCTCCGTCTCCGCCTCCGGTGAACCTTCCGCCGCCGACTTTTCTTCCTCTCCTCGCCGCTTTCATCCACACTCTCATCCACCTTCTTCGTCGCTCACTTTTGGTTACGTTTCTGTTGAACAGCATAATATCCCGCCCAATCCCCCTCGCCAATCCCGTGCTTTCTCCTCCTCAACATCCGCCTCGCTACTCGCCAATTCTTCTGCTGCTGCTATCACAAGGAAGAGTCGCGGCGCCGAGCCCGTCACTCGAGACGCATACGCTACCGCTCGCCGGGCCAGTTTCACGGCAGCTCCAAGCTCGACAACCGCCGTCTCGTCCTTGCCAATCAGGAACCCCCGACCTCTGGCACGCACTCGCCGCGAGTCCATGACCTCAGATACCGCTTCTGAAGATCAGACGCTGGCCGATTCCCAACTTCCAGGCCCTGGAGAAGAACCCCACCAACAGCGAACTCGCTTACCGTCTGCCAACGAGAATTCCTACACCGTATCGTCAGAAGCTTCCAACGCCGCGAACCACCGATTGTCTTTTTCCTCGGACTACCAGTCTAGGAGACTCTCTGGAACTTCCATCTACTCTCTCGCATCTGCCCGTGGTGTACTCAGCGGTTCATCATCAGCTCATGGTTCAGAGCTAGGCACGCCACCGAGATCTGTACCTGGATTACTTTCAACAGGCAAGAGCACAGCAACAGGCCAATCCGAAGCAGAAGTCTCCAACGTCACTGTCACTACTTCTAGCAACCAACCGGGTCAATCAGTCGTGGGACATCCTAATCAGCATCATCTAACGCCTCGCGATCTTCACTCGCAGCCACTTGACTTTACAAAACGAGCTATTCGACACGACAACATGCAGAGCAGTACGTCTGGCTTACGGCAAGGGCCCGATAGATCTCGCAGCCGAGCCAAGAGACGCTTTAGCGGAAGCACAGCAACTAGCAGTCACAGCCCGAGTAGCGATCGGGGTCCCCACCATCGAGAGAGAGAAGAGGGTATGTTTAATTTACCTTGCCTCTGGAAATCCAAGGCACATTTCTTGAATCCAGGGTCTAATTTGCTGCAGTGAAACCATCACGATTTGGTGTCATTGGTGTGTGCGCTCTTGATGTCAAGGCTCGAAGCAAGCCCAGCAGGAACATTCTGAACCGACTCATCGCCAATCGTGAATTCGATGTGGTGGTCTTTGGTGATAAGGTTATCCTCGATGAAGGTGAGTTTACAAATTCAAGAGTTGTATATTACAGAACTAAACTAATCCATCTTGTGTGCAGAGGTTGAGAATTGGCCTATTTGGTGAGTAGATCTTCTCGGTGAGCTGAAGTAGCATAGTGGGGTGCATCTGTAGTGCTGCAAGGGGCACGTGCCGAATTACCCAAAGTGATAACTAACACCAGACAGTGATTACCTGATTTCCTTCTATTCCGACGGGTTTCCACTTGACAAGGCCATTGCCTATGTCAAGGCTCGAAAGCCTTTCTGCGTGAACGATGTTCCTATGCAGCAGATTCTATGGGACCGACGCCTGTGCCTCCACTTGCTCGACAAGATCGAGGTCAGGACACCAAAGCGTGTCGAGGTTACTCGTGATGGTGGCCCTCAATATCTGACGCCAGAGATGGTGAAGCATATCAAGGACGTATCTGGAGTTTCTCTGGATCCTATTGACCCTTCGCAGACACCGCCTCCCCAAAAAGTAGAGCTGATCGAAGACGGCAATACTATCAGTGTAGATGGTCAAACACTCCGAAAGCCCTTTGTTGAGAAGCCAACAAGTGGCGAAGATCACAACATTATCATATATTTCCCCACAGAAGAAGGCGGCGGTGCTCGAAAGCTCTTCCGAAAGATCGGAAACAAGAGTTCGGACTACATCAAAGATCTCAATGTCCCCAGGGCCATCACAGAACCTGGAAGCAGTTACATCTATGAAAGCTTTATGCAAGTCGACAACGCCGAAGATGTCAAAGCCTACACTGTTGGTCCAAACTATTGCCACGCAGAGACCCGAAAGAGTCCTGTAGTGGATGGCGTAGTACGAAGAAACACTCATGGCAAAGAGTTGCGTTATGTCACGGCCCTTGGTGCCGAAGAGAAAGAGATGGCCAGCAGGATCTCTACAGCTTTCGGCCAAAGAGTCTGTGGGTTTGATATGCTGCGAGCATCAGGCAAGAGCTATGTCATTGATGTCAATGGTTGGAGCTTTGTCAAGGATAATGACGATTACTACGATCATTGTTCCAACATCCTGAAGGATCTTTTTATCAAGGAGAAAATGAGAAAGGGTGGTGTCACTCCCCCTATGCCTTCGCCTGCGCCATCAGATACAGACCCTTTCACACGAGCATCTAATGCGTTCAAGGATCGTGAACAAACCCAGCCTGGTACTAATGGAGTCCGGACGAGTATCAATTCCATTGCAGGTACTACCGACTCGCAACCCGACGACTCTTCCCGTCGTGCACCCAGCGGCACAGTTACTCCTCTTCTACCCCCAGACAGCGGACTGGCTTCTAAGACGCACAGCACGCTGGCAACTCCAGCAATCCCACCCACTCCTGTTGATGTGACCCTGCCGGGTATTTCATCCGCCCCTCCAACCCAGCAGAGTGCTATCGCGGACCCTCCATCAGAGCAAGCATCCATTGTCCCTGAGCCCCCCCTGCCAACTCACTCCTGGAAGCTGAAGGGTATGGTCTCGGTGATTCGACACGCAGATCGCACTCCCAAGCAAAAGTACAAGTTTACGTTTCATTCGGAGCCTTTTATCGCGCTTTTGAAGGGCCACCAGGAAGAAGTCTTGCTAATTGGAGAAGCTGCACTTGGAAGTGTCGTGCAAGCTGTGGATTTGGCCTACGAACAGGGAATAGAGGACCGCGCTAAGCTCCGGTCTCTTCGAAATGTTCTCGTCAAGAAGGGCAGCTGGCCTGGTACCAAGATTCAGATCAAGCCTATGTTTCGAAAGAAGAAGACCGAAGAGCCTGCTATTAGCGAAGAGCTGGTCGCCATGACTGAGGAGAAGAAAGATGTCACTGAAGAAGCAGGCGACTCATCAAAGGAGGATAAGTCCCACCAGGGTCCAAAACGACAAGATTCGCTTTCTGGAGTGACGATGTCCAAATTCACCGCCGCCGAGGAGCGTCTGGTTCTCGACAAACTGCAGCTCATTGTCAAATGGGGAGGCGAGCCAACACATTCGGCCCGATATCAGTCTCAGGAACTCGGCGAGAATATGCGCAACGACCTCATGCTTCTGAACAGGGATATTCTGGATGAAGTTCACGTTTTCAGCAGTTCTGAGAGACGTGTGACTACCAGTGCTCAGATTTGGGCCGCATCGTTCTTGGGCAAAAAGGATATTCCTGAGGACTTTATCACCATTCGCAAGGATCTTTTGGATGATTCGAATGCTGCCAAAGATGAGATGGACAAGGTCAAGAAGAAGCTCAAGGGGCTACTACGCAAGGGCAACGAGCGTCCTGCGCAGTTCACCTGGCCGGAAAACATGCCTGAACCTTCTGAAGTACAAACAAGAGTTGTACAGCTGATGAACTTTCATCGACGCGTGATGGATCATAACTACAAGAAGCTACAGAGTGGTGCTGTTACATCCCTCAATGCTATCTCAAATCCTAGTACGGAGAAACTATCAGGGGAAAACTCAAGCTCATCAATTGCCTCATCCCTTTCTCAAGCAAACACTCTCAACCAGATCCAGTCAAGATGGTGCTGTGGCGAAGATGCTGAGCTCTTCCGGGAGCGCTGGGAGAAACTCTTCCAGGAGTTCTGCGATGGCGAAAAGGTTGATCCAAGCAAGATTTCGGAGCTCTATGACACCATGAAGTTTGATGCACTGCACAACCGTCAGTTCCTCGAATGGGTATACACGCCGCCGAACCACATGCTTGATGAATACACAGCTGCTGGTGCCAGTGGCGTACCTGGAGGTTCTAACGGTACCAAGGATGGAAAGTCGAAGGAGTCTGAGGATGGCAAAACTTCCGATGACAAGAGTGATAAGAGCCACCATCCCTCGCCTGAAGGCTCAGACAAGGTGGATGCGGGAAGCAGATCAGCCTCAGTCAAGAAACTGTTTAGAAGACGATCGTTCCTTAACAATCTGCGGCACTTCAACGAAGAGGCACCACCTGAGCAATACTTCCGCCTGTACAAGGGCACGAAGCAGACTGCATCTACAGCCGATGCCCATAACGAACCTTTGCAGGAACTCTACCGTCTCGCCAAGGTTCTGTTTGACTTTATCTGCCCTCAGGAATATGGCATCTCGGATAGTGAGAAGCTCGAGATTGGTCTGCTCACATCGTTGCCACTCCTGAAAGAGATTGTGCAGGACCTGGAGGAGATGCAGGCGTCAGATGATGCCAAGTCATTCTTCTACTTCACCAAGGAATCACATATCTATACATTGCTAAACTGTATCATCGAGGGAGGTGTAGAGACCAAGATTAAGCGCAGCACTATCCCTGAACTCGATTACCTTTCTCAGATCTGCTTTGAGCTCTACGAAGCAGAGATGAAATCAGGCGATGGAACATCACCTCATGACGCGCCTACGTTTACGTACAGCATTCGTATCACCATCAGTCCTGGCTGCCACGTCTTCGATCCCTTGCATGTTCAACTCGACAGTCGACATTGCATCGGATGTGCTCCCAGGCGAAGTTTGACACCCCACGCGGACTGGTTGCAGGTCATCAAGACACTCCGAGCCAAGTTCAACCAGTAAGTCTTTTCATCCGATGACCACCGTTGCCGTGTGAATATCAACTAACGCCCGTGCAGGGTCAAACTACCAAAGACGTTCCTGGCAGTCAACTTGTCTGATGCCTTTACATTCGAGGACCTTGAACGACAAGGTAGTGATAGCGATGTGTTGGAGATGAAGACTGCGCCGTCTAGAGGCATAACCGAGCAGCCCAAATCTCCTGAAGATGAGGGTTCAGAGACACTTGCAACTGGTGCTGGCGAAGTTATGATCTCATAGACCGGGGAAGTAAGCCCGAGAATACCAAGATAAGAGCATATCATGTGTCTTGTGTGATAGGGCGTCCAGAGTTCGGGACTTTGCAATGGGGCTTGTCAGATCACCCAACAGTGGCGTAGCTTCTGCAAGTCCCCTTGTACGTTTCATGATGGCGAGCTGTTGAGAGAGTATGATGAGTATTGTCACGACTTGGTGTGACATCTCGAGTTATCTTGCATTATCGAAATAGAATACCCACATTAAAATAGAGGCAGGCTAGTCACGGACTGGACTGTTGTTGCTCTTAATGAAGGTACGAGTTGGCATGTGAAAGTATCTTCCTGTAACCTCAATCTGCACGCTTTCACGTAACTAGTTGTGAAGTAGTCGCATTGCAGCTGGCCTTATCGGGTTAATAAGTTCTTCATATGAGGGAATAGCAGCCGGATCAGAATTGTGGTGTCATTCTGAGATTTCTTGGCATGATTCCTTTTGATCGTGCAAGGTTTTGTTGGGTTTTTTCTCCGAGGCTCGGCACAGCATGGTTAAGATCCCCCTAATTGTGAAAAAACCAACAGCGTGGGATCGGTAGTCTTGAGCATAGATTAAAAAGGCTCATACTTCGGAGCCCCAGAAACCGGGCATCTGGGTCAGAGTATTAGAAAGCGATCGTCGGCAAACTTTCCTTGTCCTGAAACTCGCTCCGAAGTCGTATTTTCAGTATCAACTGACTTCAGGGATGAAGTTCTAGGACGAAGTAACGTGCGAAGCAGTGTAGATGTGGTGTTATTAGCTCCGAACTTTGCACGGGGAACCTCTACACCGATGTGCCAGTGACCAGATGGTGTAGGTGTTCACACCAGACCGACAGGGACCACGGTTGTTTGATTACCCAGGACATAAGTTCGACTTGCGTTCTGGAATTTGTGGATTATGATGGTAGGCTCTCTTGGTGGTCTGTTGGAAAATGCCATCACCTGATACGAAGTCCAGACTTGACGATTGCCAAGCACGAACCCATTGAGCCATGCAGAGCTGAGGAAAAATGTTCAAAAATAGGAAACAACAGCCTTACAATTCAATTAGAGTTCCGGAATCAAGAGGTGAAACATCCAGCTCAACGCATGAGCACTGTGAGACAGCCTCTCAAAGCTAGAGTTGAGTGAGCTAGGTGAGGCACATAGAATCTTGGGTCCAAGCTTCAACACATGCAAACTGAAGCTCAGGGATATTACCGCTATGGAGTTAGCGACGTCACTCAAGATCGAGAGGGTTCAAGACAGCGGGATTATGACCGTATACGGCAGAGACTCCGCTTGGAGATCAAAGACAATTGAGGCACTTGCAGATGGGGGAAATGTGATGCCGGTACCCCGGCAGATGTGGACTGGGCCGTTCGATACGCTCAAGTCGAGATGAAAAATCATGTATGTCAGATTTTGACATGCAAGAATATCCAATTGCACTCTGAACGGGTGTGAGAACGCGTATCCGTTGGGTTCGAAAGCAGAAAGGGCAACGACCGATCAATTGCTTCGTCTTCCTCTTTATGGTCACTGACAAGGGGATGAAACCCAGGCGAGGCGGTCCTCTATTCCATTTGGCGGAACATTGAGGTGGTCGAAGGAGCAAACTCTCTCTCAGCAAACGCAATGATGTTGTATATGCGGTCCTCCTGGTTTCAGTTTGAGAAGCGATGCGGTAAAATGAGGGTTGAACGCCCGTTGAAACCCATGTAGGGCATTGTTGAAATTCAACGGCCACCGATCTTGGCTTGTGGGTGCAAGGGTCCCGGACGGGTGGCTTTCCAAAAGTGTGGCAGACTGCAGGACACTTGCAGCTCGTAGAGGTTTAATGGTGACCAGGGGGTTTGTCGACATGCCTTAGTGGAAATGGGGGCGGTTGAAATGCCGGGACAGCCAGATTAAGCCGGCGACAGGCTGCTTGTGGATGGATAGCGGATTTGATGTCGTTTCCGGGGAGCGTAAACTGTGCCAGGTAAGCTGGTGGTCCGTGTGAGGGTCGCATGGTGTTGAAGTCAGCAGATTCAACGATTGTAGCAGGTACACTAAGATCATAGGCAGTCGTAGTCAGTTGAGCAGGATGAGGATATCTGCCAAGAGAGCTCTATGTAGGGTAGCTATCAAAGAGGATCTCAGAAAGTCCAATACCGGATAATTAGAGATGGTAATCAGGCGGATTACCATACCTGGGCGGCTGAGACTTGCGATCGACTATGGAGTCGCCATGCATCTGGAAAATTTGGTAGCGAGGCGAAGAGACAAGCGACAAGGCCTGCCACGTTGTCTTTTTTCGATCAAGCAAGCAGGGAGCTACAGCACATGCAGACAGGCATTTGCCTGTAATCCTTGCTTTATTTGATAACCGGGAGGTGACGACGGTTGACGATGATACATATGTCGATGTTTGTGATGAAGATGGAGAAGCTAAGAGAAAGAGTTCCGAGATACGATGAAAAATAAAATAAAAGGGGTGACAGACGAGATTTCGATTACAGGGTCTTGAGAGAGCGAACTAGAGGTAGGTATTCAGAGTGGGAAGGGAAGGTAACAGTCGGTAGCTAAGGCAGGTATGGATGAGTTGATGGTTTCCTGGGTTCATGCTCCAATCCGTGTAAGCGGAAAGTGGAAAGTGGAGGAGGAGGGGATGGAGAAGGAGAGAGTATGGGGTCATCCATCAGTCACAGATCGAAAGAGGAAGTAGGCCCAGAACAACTTCACTTTGCCTCGGTGCATCTCGCTGAAAGGGGACAATCAGAATCAGACCATACACACACACAAAAGTAAGAATTTGTTAATACCCGGATTATGTTATAATGACAAAATGTGACTTTGCTGCCATCCATACATAGGTACCAAGTCAGCATTCGTCTGAGTAAACAAACATATTCTGGAGTAATATCATCACCGACCAAAAAACCCCCACAAGCCGCTACAAGCATGCGGGACAACGTAATTAGATCCCTATGTAGGAAGGATAAAATGTCATTAATATCTCTAATAAACGGGACGGGTCGACCGGCCTAAGCTAGAGTGGACTGCGGCGGGCGGCCAGTGAGTGAGGCTCAACATCGTCATGAATCCAGCATTGGGATGGGGGTCCACGAGTTGCAAGGGTATTCAGCCACGCCTCCCCGCCAAACGTGGGTGAATAGCGAATGCTCGCCTGTATATCCGAAAAGGTGCAGCAGATGGGACAGCGTAAAGCTGACCAATGCGGCAAGCAGATGATAATAGACAAGACAAGACATTGGGAGAAGTTACCGCCAAACAGCGGCAACAACTCCGACTGCTCATCTTACCGCCGCGACATTAATCGGTGTGAATAGAACTGCATATGCCCAGGCAAACTTGTTCGAAAAAGGTACAGAGGCAGTCAGTTGGCAAAACGGCTGTCATAAAGAACTAGCTTAATTCCTCAGCTATGATTGGCCGCTATACTCTAGAGTTGTTTTACGGCCCTGCGGCCAAAGAGAGAGACCAACATGCACCAACAAGATGTTTCGGACGGAAGTTGATTGTGGCGTTTGAGGGTCTGAACGCAAAGACATCAAAAATGAAAAACACTCTGTAAGAAACGACACAGCAGAAAAGCCACTGGGCACGGCAGGCATAGCGACAGGGTTATCATTCCACGAGCCCCGGAAAGAAGCCGATTTGGTACGGTACGTTCAATGAAATAGCAAGTGATGAGGCGGCTGTTTGTATTGGCTTGTGCTTGGACAATCAGAATCAGGACATGAAATTTGATCATGGCTGTTTGAAAGGGAGATTTCCAGAGTACCGCCAACAGATGATCGGCTGGGTACTAGGTTTAATGACAGGGACAGCGGTCAGTTCAACATTACTGCATCCGGCTGTTGTTTCCTGTTGACGAATGTCATATGCATGTCTGGAGTTGAGAGTTAGTTATTACGATGATCCCCCAGCCTCAGACTCAGAAAGCACAGATCAGGACCTGAGTTGTGGTCGGAGGCTCCGGCGAGTTTCCAGTGGCATGATTTCGTTTGGGCAAGGAACATTAGGGTTTGCAGGATCATGGACTTTTGACATGGTGAAGTTCGCCTAGTGACAATGTTTGAGGTTTAGGGCTGAGTTTCCAGGCGTCTTTTTGTTGTAGTGGAGGAGGTTCCATTCGCAAACCCTCCATGGGCAAGGTAGAGAGGCCCGGGCGGTTGGTAATAACTATGTGTAAGCCGTATGTATGCATGGAGAAAAGAGACGACAAGAGGTCCAGTGATTGACGCTTCAACTTATTTGAAACCAAGTGCCTTCCAGATTTGTTTGTGGTGGCTTGGTTTATTCTCCGAAGCCGTACTTTTATATCAACACTCTTCAATTGCTTGCTTTTGTTAGTTCTGTCTGTCTAGGAGGTAGTTAGTTGTCTCTTGATGAACACCTCTACTGCATCTGGTACCTTTTCCTAAACACCCTGCTGTGCTGCGTATAGAAGCCTCCTCCAATTACGACACGTCGAATATCTTGCACTAGGATCATTACCCCTTCGGTAAATATCCTATCTTGACATTGGATGAGTATGATTTCTTACCCGCGCCGCGGGGTGGGGTCCGCTTCTTCTTACATGACACTCAGGGATGAATGGATGAATACAAACTCCCCAATGACGTGAAGAAAACAAGAAGTCCATGTTGTTGTTTTTCACCGGATCACACCTCTTCTTTAGCACACTTCAGATCGTGATGGTCAGAAGCAAGAACCTATCTGTGACCTCACCAGGCAGTCAGTCCTCACTATTTCAGAGTGGACATTTCGCCTCGGCACGGCCGGTGTGCTAACTCTTAGAGTCTAGACCAAAGTTTTGGGTTTATCTGCCGCACTTTCGGTATCGATTCCGTAAGGGCAGTTTTAGAATGCATGCCTCTCTGCCTTCAGAAGCTGCCTAGCACCACTTCACGAGCTTTTATGGCTCCCCTTTTGCGGCTTACGCCCAATCCAATCCAAGACAGTTCACAGTGCTACACCCCCCTAGAAGTGGCCCTGGAGCGTAAGGTAGTGGAGGTCTCCACTGTGAAATATGATCCTGGCGCTCTGGGCTGGGTTGGCCCCGAGAACCAGGACACAGGTGCCCTATGGTTAGGTAGGTAGGTACCTAAGTCAGGTTTGATTTGGGTGAGGTGTGCCTCAGCGAAGCCCTGCCATTCCAAATCAGTTGGCTTTTTGCTTGTGGCTTTTTTGAGTCTTTTCTGCTTCTGCCTTATTCTTTGGTTTGAGGTGTCGTTTAACCTTTAACTTTACCTTACCTTACTCGTATAGGTAGGTACAAATATTCTACTGTAGCCTTACCACACCATCCATACCTTAGATGCCTACCTTAGATACGGAGTGCGTTAGTTGCTAAACAAGTTGACCTGCGTTATCTTACCTTGAGGAGTTATTCTCCTCATTAATCTGGCATTCCCCTCCTTTGAAATTGAGTTGTCTCTTGTTCTTCCCATTTAATTCCTCTCTTTCTGCCTGTTTGAATACTTGCTCGTTCGGTCGTCCATAACCGACACGCAGTAATTGGCCGTACCTAAGGTAGCGCGATCAAACAAGGCGACGTACCTGCATCAGTGGATACCTTAAACTCTTGCAGAGGTCCATGTTATCCCCATTCCCAACCCCATTCGATCCTGTCTAATTGAATTTCAATGTGATAGTGGAGGTTAGGTTAGGGTCGTATCCTTACCTAGTCATTCGGTCTCGGTACCTGACTGACCATACACCACTAACTCACTCACCCATTCGTTCACTCACTCACTTTTTTTTTTGCTTGTGCTTCTCGGTCGTTCGCTGCCTACAAACCCCATTTCAGTTGCTGGAACCGATCCCTAGGCTGTTTTCTTTAGAGGGCCCCGTCCTCCAGCCTAAGATATACACCCCCCTTCCCTTCCAACTGTTAGTGGAGGCTTTCCCTTCCCTGGGCTTCTCTTCTCTCCCCCTCCCCCTCTTTATTCTTCTCAATCTTCCAGAAGCGTCAAGGACAGGGCATCCTTTACAAAACCCCGTCCGTCTGTACCGTACCGTACCTCTAACGGGAATTGGGGCAACATCTGGGATTTGGGCCGACAAGAGGAGAGAGAACTACCTATACTTCTGAGCTAGTACAATCCAGTACTGCACGGGCTGCCTGTACCACGTACGACTCTACCTACAGTACTTACACCCAAGATTCCACATTAACTGTCTTTAATGCCCTGACATGGGCATGACGGCTCAAAACCAAAAGGACAGTCAGGACAGGATAGGGTTGAGCAAGGGCACGGCCTTCAACATCGTCCGTCCGTCCCTCCATCCACAGATTCCACACATCCATGATTTTGGGACCCGTTGGCGGGTACATTATCGCCAGTGTCCCCCGGGAGTCCCTCGTTGTTGTAACATTGAAGCTACTGTACCAGAGGAACGAGCCCCCATATCCATACCATAGCCATAGTTCATCTACCTTACCTCACTTCACATAACCTTGCTCCCTCTCGTCTTTGCCTCGCCTGCTCGCTCGCTCGCTTTGTCTCCCGTCAATCGTCCGTTTAATCTACTCAATTTGGTGTTGGCACCACCTTGTCGGCATTTCCGCCTTGTTGCTCGTACCTCTTCCGTCGTCTATCTCCCAGGCCGTTGCTGCAAGCCTCATCCCGGCCCTCCTCATCCCGGCTTCCGTTTGACAGTGCTTCCTTGCAAACGACATCATATCAGAACTCTGATCTTTGCTCTGTACCTTACATTCGAACCGCATTGCATTGCCTTACCGCAACGACTGAGCGTGCAACTGACACCAACAACGAAACTCTGTCACCTCGCCTGCTCCTCGCTCCCGTTCTCAAGTATAAAGACCTGTGGCCCTCCTCCCTCACTCAGCTGTTGATGAATCACGACGTCTTCCACAGCAACTCTGACACATTGCCTACTCTACTACTTCAACTCTCACCTTTTACACCCATAAAGGGACAGCTCTCATCCTGTTGTTGCACCGCATCATCAACATCTCACCACACTCCGCCTTGAAAGCCCTCACGCTTCATACAACAGCTATCGTGTAAGTCCAAGGAAGAGCGGACATGAGGTTGCGTTCTACATACCGCATCTTACATATCTGCTTACAACGTACATACAGCCATGTTGGGTTGTCTGTCTGTCTCATGCATGCATGCAAGGCTAATATTGTATTCCCCCAGGAACATAGCCGCATCCAATCAGGCCATCAAATCTTGTGAGAGGGTTCAAGAGACTCTCGACAGCATCTACACCTTTACTGTACCACCCACAACACCGCCACAATTCCCGACAAAATGGCCAACGCTTGCGCCCACCAGTTCCGAATGATCAAGTCGGACAACACTCTTGTCCAGTGGATCTGCCAGCACTGTCGGTCCGGTCCTCACTGGATGATCTGGGAGTGCACCTACTGCAAGCTTCATCTATGCCGACCTTGCACGCAGTCTGCTTAACGGCTTGTGTGTACATGCGCAAGTCACTTGGTGCCGAGACAGTGTTTGGCAGCCACATGCGAAAATGGGTGTGCAAGCTGCTTTGTTGTGCTTTCACCTTTTTTTTTTTTTTTTTGTTGCTATTCCTTCTGCTTCTGCAACCTCACTCGGCACCAACTGAGATGGCCTGACTTACAAACTGTGAGAGGCTCAACCCCAAGCAGAAAGTGGAAAGCTTCTCCTTCTCGGTCTCGGTGCAGATGTACATTTGCGATCAGAGAAGATGGTCTCAGCATGGGCATTTGATTTGATTGCACTTGGCACAAGTTACTTGGTGCTACGCTACACTACAGTACGCTACGTACTGCGGAACGACAGCCCGGAGCTGGCTCTGGATGCACGGCTACCGTCACACACCCCCTCGCGTGCACCCATCACAGCATTTCTTTGCACTTTTCAGTTGACACACAACGTCATTTCGACTTAGACTCACTGGCTTGAGAAATTCCCCATCATGTCCAGTTTCAGCTGAGCTGAGCTGGGCCTCGAAGAACAACACATACGCATGGATGCATTGGACGAGACATCAACCAACAAACAAGCAAACAACTTGGAGTACATTAGGAGCTGATACAGTGACTCAGTCGGACTGTGTCAGTGTCTCTCCTGGGTATTCGGCCAAACGGTGGTATTTTGGGTGACTTTGACTTTTTTACGCTTCTGCCTCTGAGTTCCATGACGGAATAGCGCCCTGCACGTTCCACGTGGGAGATTCCATTCACAGGGACCTGTGGCCCGTTTTCGGAATTGTGCAGCACTAGTCACCCCCTCCCCCTTGGCCCCTGCGACTTGGAGAGAGGAGCTCTCGCTCACTAGCTCACCAAGCTCCAACGCTTTTGTCTCGCCGTCTCGTTCGCTTGTGGCCCTACCCAAGTCTACAACCCAAGCTTACGGGGACTGGCCAGACCCAACGCAACGCAACGCAACGCAACGATGTGAAAGACCGGACTGTTAGACGTGTCATGTTGCTGGAGCTCTCCTCCAATCTACAGTCCCAGTTACGAGCTTTCCCATTTAGGAGATCTGATCTGTTACAGGTGATCCTGACTGGTCTCTTTTGATGTTGTCTCTTTTCTTCATTTCATCTCCTTTCCCCTTTTTCCTTTCCGTCTTCTCTTCCTTGTAATACCTGGCTTGTTGTTCATCGCCTGCATCAAAACGGTGTTTGTTGGTTTTTTGCTTTCTTTCTGTCTCTTGGTTTCTTTTTCTTACTTTCGGAGGGTTTACCCCACGCTTTGGTCTTATCTCCTCGACCTACCTACCTACCTCCACTGCCAGAAGCAACTTTGGCTGCTGACGGTACTTTTGGGTGGGAGACAAGTCAATGGGGGGACGTCGTTATGACCTCATCTTATTGGAGTCAACAAAACTTTCGATTTGGCTCATGGCGCAAGGACAGAAAAACAACGATATCTATGGGACTGGTGTTTTTTTTAGGGTCGGCGCTCGAAATAGACTATGGCTCAAGCCAGACAGATACGGGGCGAACCAGAGGATATCAAGAGGATGAGAGGGACACACGCATCGACTTTAGTTAGTGTATTGCTATCGTCATAAATGAAAACATTCTGCTTCTAGCTTCGACTCCTTCTCTACCACTAAATACTAGCTACCTATAGTACCACCTAGCCAAGTGATTGTTGTCATCATCATCGACGAGGTGGATGTGAAACTGAATCATGAACAAGACCTTGATTAGTAGTATCATTACCTCAGCGGGAGTTATCGTTACCGATCCCCAGTCTCTCCATCTTATACAAGAGGCCTAGCAATTCAATCTGATGAGTCTTGATTGGCCCGGAGTTTACGAGTAAGTTCTCGACGGTAGCTGCTGACTAGCGGTACCTGCCTTCGCATCCCAACTTGAGGTGAGAGGTGAGGTGGACATTGGACAGCGAGGAGAGATGCCAAAGTCCTGTAATCTCCCTCCCACCTTCCTTACCTTTAGTGCCTTAACCTACTAAAGTTACCTACGGCATTGGTTGCCCTTTCCTCCTCTATCGTCCGCCTCGGGTCTCGCTCGTATTGAGTCCCTGCCTTCCCATTTTTCAATGAGTGCACCATCCATCGTGTAGATCTCTTGTCTCATCTCATCACGATCCTACCTCTTCAATATTCTCATTGCTACATCAGTTTAACTTTTTCTCTCCTCTCTTAGCACCTCGCTTGCATGCTTACTTCGATTCCCTGTCCTTCTCTTCCCTGAGCGATTTTGACTGGATTGGACTAGGTTGCGCGGGTCAATGCGATCGCCTTGCTCATACAAGCTGACGTGGAATAAGGTGCATCATCTTCCCATGGGTAACATCCGGATGGCTGTGGCAGTCTTGTGGAGCGTCTCGCAGTCTGTGTCTGTGCCATGGCGCAGTGAAGGAAAAGAAGCTACAGCACCTACTTCGCTCTGAGGGAATCTGCACCATGATCGTTGACAGAGCTAGCTATGGATACCTTTTTTTAACGCGGATGATGCTATTCTAGGCTTCACGCCGCCCCCAGTCTGATCGACGCTCTTAGCGGCCCACCAAAAAGACCAATCTTCGCCAGAAGCCTTCCAGAACAACTTAGAAGCTGTCTCGTATTGTTTCCACTCTGCACACGGTGCACTCGCGAGTCCAGGTCCCCAGCTTGACGCTTCCAACGGTGGAGAGCAACATCGACACACGAACCAGGGGTTTCCAAATTACCGAAACACGCCGATGCCTGGCGTAGACACTTGCAGCCTCGCAAATGTTTCGATAGCGTGTATGATAAACAACCACCATATAAACTTTGGTATTCAATCATTGCTCGTTTCTACGGAACTATCTTGAGTCATGCCGACAACCTTAACAACTATCACGAGGCATGACACACCCCCCATGGTCAACGGATCCGACATCCCGCCCGCCCGGTCGACACGGTCCCATCGGGGAACGTACCCGGAGCTTTTGAGGTGCTTTGCGAGCTGTCCGAGCATACAGGATAGTATCATTGTTGATTCAGGCTTTCGCCTCACTCATTGGTCCGCTGGCTGTTCGCTTAGAGACTGGTTGAACTCTTTTGCCCTGTCTCGCTTTGTTTCAAAACTCACAAGCATCAGTTGACGAGCTATTCGACCATGCGTATTCATGTCACTCAATGATCGGGGTGGCAGGGCATGCCATGCTCTTCAGATTGTGCTAGGGCTTTTGTGCGACCAGTTCGTGTAACGACCTCGTCATACTTCGGCAAATCATTACAACGCACGGGTTTGATGGAACGTTTCCAGATGCTCGGACAAGAAGTTGTCAGTTGCGTGTGACTACTCGCCTCCGGCCCTTTACGGACACTGCCATGCCGAAGAGAGACCGCTCCGTCTCGGCGTCGGAGGTAAGGGGCTGACCCCAGACCCCACCCCTCCGGCCTCCCGCACCGAGATATGGCGGACGGACACTGGGCGTTTGCGGCCGGACAGAAAGCTAGTTTGGGTTACATCTTCTTTTACGAGCTGCCTTCTTTGCAAGATTGTGCACACTCAAAGATATCGGCCGTCAGTTTGAGGGCGGTCCGCTGAGGCAACGTTGCTGCACCTGTCACTCTTTCCGGCAACTTGATCGAAGAGATGGGTATGTTTATTCAAGCAAGTAAAAGCCAACAAGGTAGCAGACCCAGCAGAGCCGCAGCCGTCAGCCAGAATGAGAGAACTATGGGTATGCTCGGCTTGGTGTCTGAGGAAGACTGGTAGTATTTTGCGATTTTGGGATCTCCCAGTGCCCAATCCCATACAGTACGCTCATTGTTTCTCTTGGTCACTTCCACACTGTCACCGATGGATATGGTCGTATCGCCACCAGAGTTACTGGTTAGAAAGCCGTATCTGCCGAAGACTGGAGAATACTTTGATCCAGTATCGACCCTTCGGTCAGACATGAGCTTCTTGAGTACCGTGCCACGCTCCCCTTTGGCAGCACGGCCAGTGGAGTAGTCGACGTTGAGCGAAGTGCATCGTCCGCACATCTTGGTGAGAGCTACTTGATGGGCTCCATTGATGGTCAGCTGTGCCCAAAAGTCCTCATCCCATGCGGCCTCGCCATCCAGAACAATGTTAGGTCGCATAGCCTTCATTTCAACGTCGCATGTCGATAGCCGGGCTTTGACGTTGTTAAGAGATTCTTCTGTGGTGAACAGGTAGGGCGCACAATCAGTAAATGTGATCCAATCGTCCTCGGTGGCTTTCTTTCCTAGAAGGTGGTTGAGAAGCAGCATTGGCCATGACGGAGGAGTAGCCTGAGACTTAGGGGAGAATGTTCCCAGCACAGGGCGTCGACCATCGCCGATGAAGACGAGAGCTGTGTCGAAACCAAAGCAAGCGGTGAACCATGCATCATATTTGGGTCCCATGCGGTATGCAATAACACGACTTTGATGTAGGCTGACGTCGGCCTTGGCCAATTCATTGATATCCGGTTCAATTGGGACTTCAAGGACAGTGTCCTGCTCTGGTTTCCATGGCACAAGTGGTTCTTCTGGAATCAGGTACTTGACCCGGATCTTGTCGCCAACGACTTCTTGTGCGAAAAGGCTGCATTCTGGGTGACCAGACAATTGAATCTTGCTGAAGTCGCCCGACTTCTCGATCTTATAAAGCATAAAACGACGGTCATATTGAAGCCCTTGTGGGCCTAATTTGGCCGACTCGACTTGAATACCTCGAAGTCCTTTGATAGGATAGTACCAAAGCTACCATGGGTTATCAGCAAATATCCAGGACCTCCCACAGAGATTGGCGTGAGGAAGCTTGATCGGACTTACCTGAGTAATCTTCATTGTTTCTTGATGTGTTGTTTGACAGCCTGTCAACAGGACAAAGCAACAATATTTATGTTGTGAAAGGAAGAACTGGATTGCGAATCAGGTACGGACACCTTGTTGACTAGGTAGGTATCTAGGCAAGCCACAGTCGGCTCGAGCACTAACCAAAGGTACCGAATCCTGTTAGTTTTGAGGAGGTAACGCAGGCAATTGAGCTAACATGGAATTCGGCTCCCGCTACCGAAGATCTGACACCGCATCTGCACGTATGTCCAATCACAAACTAATGATTGCAATACATTCTTGTTGTAGATTCCACATCAACTTCAGCTGAACTAACCCAATATAACTCGTTGAGAGTCCTTATCTGCAATTAACATTGTCTTCTATTGTTTTTGTTGCCTCGGTTCCGAGTTCGGAAGGCCTCCACTGCCGGAATCCCCCCGCTGTGTTCCGCCACAAACCTCGCAAGACATGACAGATAACAGCCATACAAATGAATCATTCATATCATTGTTTCCTCCTTTCTCATTTGACTGAGTAACTCTCCAGTCGAATCCGGGTAGCTGATAAGTGTAATTGACAAGTGTTGAGCCTTTCAGAGTCCGAGTGGCTGGCGGTAGGGTTTAAGGGCGTCGTTGACATGGCCCTCCACTTTCCGGTATGTGCAACACCACATCACGAAGAGTGAGGAAAGAGGCGTGACGACCAATTGATAGTCACTCAATTCTATGTTTGCTGATTTGTTCTGAAGCATCAGGGATAGAGCTGAGTCTTAGCCTGGAATATGGCAGAATTGTGAAAAGAGAAGTCTCTATTCTTATCTTCCGTAGGCCTAATTAGGATCCGGATCAAAGGCACGCTAGATTCTTCTGTGGTTTGGATACTTATATGGTGCTCTCACGACAATCCAGTGAGAGTGATGATTTTATTTCATGATTGCAGGTTATCCACGGCCTTGGATCGAGTGCCATTGTGACTTGATCGACAGATAGACAGACTTACTGTGAGAGTCACACCTCGGGGAGCTCAACTTCTGCACGTGAGATAGAGAGTCTTTCTCCTACACCTTTATGAATACGGTGGCTTCCTCTGATAGATTGAGCCAGGGAGACTTTCTGATCTCTACAACAGCTCGCCATATTCAGAAGCCACGGAATCTTGCTCCAGCTTGAGTATCAGGCAGATGCATTGCCCAGCCAGACAATTTCATTGAACTCATTGCCAATATTACAAGTTCTCAATTTCTCCAACGACCCAGTCTTCAAAAAGACGTCTTCGAGATCCAGAAAAAAGAGTTCAGATTGGAGACACTTCTCTGTCTAATCTGGTCGAGAAGCTGACCGGGACTTCAGACGCTGTGCTTGAACGCAGCCATAGATCGAGTCGATCAGTATCCCACTCGAATAGCCTTGATCTTATGACAATAAGAGGTTTCTCTGCTTATTATTTGTTCCCATAACAAGATAAGCTTTTCGACAGCTTCCCTTTCATGTCTCGCAGCATCATGAGCCAAGCTCAGTATCGAGGGTAAGCTCAGTACTGATGAGGTCATGTAGTTTGTTGTATTATGAAATGGCCCCCAGCTCAACACCAATAACTCGAAGGGGATATTGTTGATGCGGCAAGACCAATATGGCTTGGTAGTATGCCTAGAGGAGGAAAGAAAACCCAGGACCTTAACCCTAAGTGATAGAAATATTTAGGGAAATTTAGCCTAAGCTTAGGGTGCTCTTTACTAAGTTTATCTTAACACCTTATATCAAGTTTTAGTATTTTCTTGCCCCCTGAAGCATGCGAATAGCTTTCTAACACAGAGGCAGAGGCGCAAGGAGAATACGTAAACCCAACCACTGCATCGGTGTCGGATTGGCGAGCTGAGCTGTAAGGTCTTGCCTCTCCTAAAGATCGGCACTCAAGGTAACATGAGTGCTGACATGGCGGTATCATCGCGTCTGGTCGGACCCGAAAAAGCGAAGCACATGCCGCGAGCCTCGAGGAAGGATTCATCGTTATCACTGACACTGCCACCAAGACTGCATGATAGCAATCTTTTTTAGGTCCTTGACAGTCAGAATGGAGGCTGTCTGGGGTTTCATCGATTAATAGCTCCCAGGGACGTTAAAATAAGATGTGGATATTGGGTGAATAAGATCGCGCAGCTAACAAATCCAGCCAAGCATCATCTCGCGGCTCGACGCCATTGCTGACATCTATATTCCTAGCTAGGAGAGTGGCGTCGTAGCGCGAGATGAGACCTTATCGAGCCATTCCTTTGAAACACCAGCTAGTCAGTGACATGGTGATCTCATAAGAGGACTTCAGTCGACCAAGTCAGATCAGCCCTACGTCTTCCCTTCATATCGAAATTCGTTTTCGCTAAGCCTTAGCTCCCCACAACTCAGAGCTGAGCAAGATGCAAATGCGCCTCGACCTAGGCTTTATCTGGTTCGACCAGGCGCTGACGACCCGCAGGAGCTGCCGCCTCTGATGTAACAGACCCTGGCCTTGTCCTTGTTGTTGAGGCATTGGCTGCTGCCATCAATATGGAGAAAAAGAAAAGAGGCTGACAGCGTTTCTTGGCGTTCCATCGCTAAAGAACCTGGATTCCATATCAAGACATATCATTCAGCACGACGTTGCTTCGTCACAGGAATATGGCCTCTTTCTCGTATTGCTGGCCCGGCCAATGGTGAGATAATCGCTCCGAGTCTCCTCTCCGAAGTGACTGTAAACAATGCAATATCTTGAAACCCTAGGAGGATTCTCGAGCACCGCCTTTTGGGAATGGATGATCCAACCCTGTGCACCCATCGCGGAGACTAAAATCTGACAAGCACTGCCAAAGGTCCATCGCATGAGTCTCATTCAGGCTCCTTGAATGGTAGATCCCAAGTCCGAACCCTGGGCTCGGAATCCCGTATGGATCTCAAGTAATGAATTTCGTTTTTTCTTCCTCATTGAGGTTGTAGGATCACAAAGTCCCATCTGGCTTATAAGATGGAGTACATGCCGCCCTGCTGGCTTGACATGATGGCTGTCGTCGTTGTCGTTCCTCCTCCTTTCCCACGAGGATATAAGTGAAAAATAGAGACTCAAGGTTGTCAGTAACCTCTACACCCTTTTGAACAACAAGTGATACGCCACAATGTCGCTTTCAAGCTATGGCGTCGACGACGCTAAGCTACCACAACAACCTTTCCTTGCTGGTGCCAGGCCCGATACACCAAGCTTCCTCGACACGACTGCATGTCTTTGCGCTCTTCGTGCGTTACCTGGACTCGATAAGCTCGCCGAAGCCGGAGCAGATTTCGATAATGGCCAGGCAGCATGGCAATGCATTGGAAACCAAACACAAGGTGTATATAACATCACAAGCGGAAAATGGTACAAGGCCAAGAATCCCAAGGGCTCGCTCGATCTGCCCATGGAAGACAATTCCAACCCTCCTGTCGGAGGTGATCTCGTATGGGACTCCAAGGGCCGTTCTCTGAAGCCATTGAAGGACAAAAACACGCTCACTGTTTACGACCGAGACTGTACTGGCACCAACAGATCGAGCTTCTCGACCAGTTTCTACAGAACCACATATCAGCTTCTTAACGATAAGCTTCCCATTGATGCTGCACCCTGCTGGAGGCCAGGTGCCCTTCCCCTGCAGCTGCAAAACGTGTCTTCCTGGCAGGAGTATGGCTGTAAAGAAGGGTTTCTTTGTAAGTTCACCGACTGGATGGCTTAAAATCGAAATTGACGTTTTGCAGGCCAGAACAACACCATCAACTCACTGCCTCAATCATGTCCTCCTCTCGAGAAGTGCACAATTGCGCGTCTCTCAGGTATGACTTGCTCATTCAACGGCACAAACGTGGGCATGGGAGTTTTCGAGCCCATCATCTGCCAGGCAGGCCACTATTGTCCCTTGGAGGAAAAGGGCATGAAGAAGATTAGATGTCCTGCCGGCTCATATTGCCAGCCTGGTGCTTCAACTCCAACACCATGCCTATCTGGCAGCAGGTGTCCGGAAGGCGCGTCCTTTGAGAGGTATCTGATTCCCGTGAGCGTTCTAGTCATCATCGATTTCCTCCTCCTTGTGGGCATGTTCGTCTTGATGTTCCGTTCACGATGGCAAAGAACATCCAAAGCCCATGCTGGTGCTCTGAAGAGGCACAAGACCATGAGGGTCGTCAAAGCGACAATCACTGGACGGGGATACAAGGAGTTGCCCGAAGACCAAGACAATGAGATGGCCCCAATGCAACCTGGCTACAGTCCTTATTCACCATACGGACAAAACTTCCGAGAAGGACGGGCCCGAACTGGTTTTGAGGCTACTCTCTCGCGGAACAGCATCTACAGCTCGGAACAAGAGCAGAAAGAACTGGAGGCCAACCCACAGCTTAAAGCTTTTGTTGAATCCATGCGACGAGCAGCTGAGGCAACCAACTTCGGCCTCTCCTTCAGATACTCTGATCTTGTCTTCCATCCCAAAAAGAGCCCAAGGCCCATTCTTCAGAACGTCACAGGCTCTATTGAGCAGGGACAGCTGGTTGCTGTTATGGGTGGCTCAGGAGCTGGTAAATCGACCTTTGTCAATGTTTTGATGGGTAAAACAAGCAATACTGGCGGTATTGTTGCGGTCAACAATACTCCAGGCAAGATGAAGCAGTACAAGAAGTTGACAGGCTACGTGCCTCAGGATGATATCGTGTTACCTGAGCTGACGGTCTACGAGAACATTGTGCACTCGGCACGTATCCGACTTCCTCGTAACTGGAGCAAGAAAGATGTTGAAGCTCATGTTGAGTCTGTGATTGACTGTCTAGAGCTTTCGCACGTGCGAGATTCTCGGGTCGGCAGCGTAGGCAAGCCTGTCATCAGTGGTGGTCAGAGAAAGCGAGTGAGTATTGGCATGGAATTAGCAGCTGCGCCAATGGCTATCTTCCTTGATGAGCCAACCAGTGGTTTGGATGCTACCGCAGCATCATCCATCATGCGCACGCTCAAGGCCATTGCAAGACTCGGCATCTCCATCATTGTCATCATTCACCAGCCGCGAACTGAAATTTTCGACCTGTTTGATAATCTCATCCTGCTCGGTAACGGACAGACCATTTATGAAGGCCCTCAAATGGAGTCACAGACATATTTCGAGAGCATGGGCTTCCAGTTCCCGGAGCACAGCAACCATGCTGATGTAATTACCGACATCATCACTGGTAACGGTAGGGAATACAACAGTGCTGGTGATGTTTCCAAGGAAGCATTGATCTCGCACTGGGCTAAGATGCGGCAGAACAAATCGGAAGAAGCTTACGACCGCAGAAGTGTCAGGTCCACGATGCTGGGTGATACAGGAATGCGTCAGGCCCTCAAGAAACGTGGTGCCCCCTATATCAAACAAGGATGGCTCTGCCTCTGCCGTGCAATGCTTCAGCAATACCGCGCCAGGGCTGCTCTGTTTGCCGAGATGGGTCTTGCTGTTCTCGCAGGTGCTCTGCTCGGTCTCGCCAACAACCCTAAAAACGGTATTATGTTTGTCGGTCTATTCCACGAGCCCTATGAGGTCTTGTCGACAGCTATCGACTTCTTCTCTGCACCTCAGTTCGCACTTCTGATTGCTATTGCTATTGGTCTTGTTGCAGGTGCTCCTGGAGTCAAGCTCTTCTCCGAAGAGACACTCTTGTACAGGCGAGAGGCCGAAGCAGGCCATTCCCGACTGTCTTACTTTCTTGCCAAGGTTATTTCTGTATTTCCTCGTATGGCGCTTGGTTGCATGCACTTTACCGTGCCCTTATTCTTGTTGTCTGTACCCATCATTGACTGGGGTCTGGCATTCCTCACAAATTTGCTGTACTTCTACTGCATTTATGGCCTTGCAAGTATCGTAAGCATGGTCGTTCGACGTGAAGATGCACCACTATTTGCTACCATGATTGCCCTCATCACTGGTATTCTCTCTGGTTCCGCGCCTCCACTGGCATCTGTTAAGGATTGGCATATGGAGTGGCTTTGGCGAGCATCTCCTGCTACATGGTTGGCGGAGCTGTACTTTGGGCAGCTTGTGGCACCTTTTGCATACCTCTTTCAGGTCGATATTGCGGCTGAGGCGACTGGATATCATCTTGACCGCAAGTGGCTCAACATTGGTGTTTTGGTAGCAATCGGAACTGCTTATCGACTGATTGCCTTTGCCGGGATGGTGTTGGGGCATCGATTGAGAAGATGATAGGGTGGAGTATCTTCCTGTATGCGTGTTCACACGAAGAAGGATTTATGTTTGGTAGAAAGTAGATGATGAATTGAAAATTTGGATTAATTCATATTTCTTGTAGTACTTGCCTCGTATGCTTGACACGACTCCAGCAGGAGTAGCCAGCAGGAGCAGTGAAGGTTCTTTCCGTCGGAACAAACTCAAAGAGGGAATGGAAGGTACACGCCCGATACTGTGATTCGTACTATCCGTCATTGAAACAGATTAATTTTGCCTAAATGCCTCTTCTCGCGATTTTTAGTGTTAACATCATCCCACAAAGTTTCGATCGGCCTTTGCAATAAGCATCTTCAACTGGCGGAAGATCACGTTTGCTCGCAAGGATCTTTTACAGTTTCAGGGTCTTTTTTCTTACAACATCCCTGCGAATTCTACAGCAACAACGTTGTGGTTCGTCGCAAGGAGGGGTTGGATCGACACTCGTCAAACACGTTGACGGACATGAGTGTTTCGAGTTGTGCTCCGTGCTCCATCACAGTTTCACTGTCATGCGTTTCATGGCGGTTTGAAGCATTGACCTCTTAAATATTGACTGGGAAACAACCGAAAAAGTCGTATTTTGCACCCTGTAGAGACGGACCAGGGTGAGCACAGTCAACCAAAAAGTTTCAATCGCGAAAACGGGCGTCATATTCCCAATGACGAGAACATCAACGACTAACGTCAACGAAGTCGTTGAGCCGCGTACTGTGCTAGAGCCAGTACGGCAAGTGGGAGAGAACGACAACTATTCAAACCTACTAAGTGCTATCACATACTTTCATGCGGCTAAAAAGTACAAACTTCGGCCAAAGGATTCCGAACAAATCGGCTACTGTTGGTAACAACGAAGGATTCGTGTTCTCAGGCAGCGTTGATGAAATCATCCTCGGTTGTTCCCCCACACATCCGTCGCTTAGGTGGTAGATGCTTGTCACGAATGCTTTCCTTCCACTCTGCGTTATGGCTGGCTGGCGCGTTGACACCTTTTGCAGCCAGGGATATGCTGGATACGTCAGCAGTGGAGTTGATCCAACATGGAGATTACCACTTTGAACACGTTTGAACATCCTCCGACGTTGTTTCTTGCTTCTAACTGTCACGTCAAGGACGATCAACTCCTGCTGCGACCACCGAGATGTTGATAGCCGAACCAAGCGACATATATCGTATCAACCTGAACTATTGGATTGGCTGGTTACTCCTCAAGTGACTATTGCCGCATGAGAGAGATGGCGTCAAGACAACGGCGCCGGCACGGTTAGTGCGATGAGGAGGCACCGTTGTCGCTGGTCTAGACTATTCAGCTGTTGGGAACAGATTTCACTGGCCCCTGACGATCGAGCTGTAAAAGCCGCTACGGAACATGTCGCGTTCAAACCGGGTGCCAAGCGGCGATTTACTATCTGTCCTCTGTATGAAAGTTTGACCTGTATATCAATGATATCGATATCGCCCGATTGTCAAAAACTTCAAGCACATGAAGGTTGCAGATGTTGGTTTTTAGAGCCAGCGCAGACGGGCTATCAGTGTGTCCACTCACACCTTGAAATCATGCCTTACTCGGCTGCGTTATAACTTGCCCCGGAGCCAGGTGAGCCCTTTATTTCAAATCGAACAGCTGGGGCCAAAGCAAGGTCCAGGCAGGATCAAATCAAATTTAATTGACTGGCCGTCGCGTGCTCGTGGAATTTCGATTTCGCATGGGCCAACCTGAACGTTATGAGACTACAGGGCACCAACGATAAACTAACATGCTCTGGGCCGCTGGTCGTCTCGGCTCCCCGCTTCTAGTCGTTTGTTGCTGGGAACCAAGTGGAGATGAGGGGCTGAAGGCTGAAATGCCCCCTGCTGTGTCATTCAACAAAAAGACGAGACGAGAGACAACGCCTCTGATGAGGTTGGTCACTGATGATTAGTTACATTGGGAGGGGAAGTGTGAAGCTCTGAACTTGGAACATGACGGTACGGCCGAGAGACAAGATATAATTCTTATGATTGGGTGAGATCTTGAAGATAAGGCAAAAGAGGGGTGCATAGGTATCATTATCAAAGTGAAGATACTGTGACGGAACCACGGTACATGTGTGCGTTGCAGCAGGTGCACTACTACGCCGAATCCTTCTCAAGAGACCAGGCCAACGATGATTGATATCGCTCGACGAGATAGCGTATCTTGTCACGCAACCATGACCGACATCAACACCACCACTACCACATGTGCAAACACGCCTAGAATCAGCTACTAGTGATTCCACCATCCCGCATCCACGCTAGAGAGAACAAAGCAGACCATTTATATGTCTAAACTCACGAGATACAGACACACACGAGAGAAATAGAGGCACAAAGGCGCCAACCAACGAGTTCAGGGATGAGCCAAGGGCCCAGGGATCCGGCCTCGACGCCGTGACAGCGCCGCACTATGCAAGGATCTTAATGCAGAGTGTGTCGCATTCGAAAAAGAAAAAGACGCTACGGCCACCAGAGCGTCGGGTCGTTCCCAAGCCTATTTTTCGACTTGCAGGAGCTGACGACCCTACCCTTCTCGAAACTTTGAAATCTCTTCCTCTTCCCCCGGACTCGTCTCGATCTATTTCTCCCCCGTCTCCCTCTTCCTCCCTCGACCTATTGTTAAACATAATCACATCTCGACTTTATAATACATTATACCCTTATTGTCTTCCCCAGTCCACTTTGTTTCTGAAGGCTGGCTTCCTTCTTACATCTTTGACTGCTCTTATCTTATTCTTCCTTTCTACCTCCAGTACTTATCTAAAGGTAGTCTAATACGCCATATCTCACCATGGCCACCTACACCACTATGGAAGGTCCTCAGCATATTGCTATTCGAGAGCTCGATCTGAGGGCCTGCCACCCAAGCACAGTTGTCGATAGAGTTGGTGCTGTTCCGGTTTTGAAGACCAGTGCTGGTGAGTTTCTCTGATTTCTTACAATTTTCTCTTCCTTTGTTCCTTCAGGGCCTTGTCCTGGTGTAAGAGCCCCCTGTCGCTCGGTTACTATGGCCACCACAAAGCCTACCCCGGTCACAACCTTGAGCACACGACAGTTCGTATAGACTTGACTTGATGGTCACGAATTCGACGTTCAAGGGCTGGGACCATTCATTCTATAGCGTCAGAAAGCTCTATGCACGATGGATTGCGTTGATATGTTACCGTCATGTATATTCAACATAGCCGGCTTGGGAACAAACCTCGACGGAACCAAAATGTGTAAACCAAAACACCATGACTAACATCACAACTATAGCTTTCTTTACATTCCTCCGCGCCAACCTTGTCCTCCACTCGGCAATGACTTCAGCCACCAGTACCCCGCAATTCGGTCCATCTGTTCCCTTTTCCTCTTTTGTCCCGCCATCTCCCTCTCCGCTTGCAGCCTCTACGCCATACTTTGGTCTCGACAACGACGATGACATCGAGCCGTTGTCCCTTGAGGTCCTTGACAAGCCTCAAGACAAGGTTGAGGGCATGCGCCTCGTCGCCGACTCGATTGCCCAGATGCGCCAAAGGGCCTCTTTGAACCTCGTTTTCCACCCGCTTTGTCTTGCTGGCCTATCGGCAACCTTGGCTGCCATTTATCATTTCGGCGGCGTTACTCGTGACTCAGGACTCGGTATGACGGTTTCTTGTGGCGTGATCATGAGCTACCTTATGGGTATTCGTTACTTGGCCAACGGTTATATTTCCTTGGCTGAGCGCTTGCGATGGAACTGGCTACGTGCTGATGACGGAGAGGAGGATACCCTGCTGGCAGCTCGACTGAACCAAGACATCATCGGAACCCTCGTTCTTCGCCTTGAGCCCAACCCGACTTCGAACCATAGACGCAGACGATCTCTTTCTCTACGAGGGGGCAAGGGTGTCATTCGCGCGTGGACTACCAACCTCAACTACCGTGGAAAGGGTGTTGGAAAGGATCTCCTCCAAGAGGCTGTCCGTGTTACCAAGGAACGTTGTGGAAAAGATGCTGAAGTTGGATTCGCTCAAGAGCATGCCAATAGCGCCATGCTCCTTCCCGGCATCTTCAACGCTCCCTTCCGACGTGATGAGGTCCGAGCTACCAGGGCTTTGGATGGTATCTTGTCCAACTGGGACCTGGTTAAGAAGAGGAGGTAAATGAGTTGAGTTGCTCAACCATCACTTCACGCATAGCAGGGATGAGGAACACCTATCGACGAATCAGTTATCAACAGAGCGCGATGTGTGAGACGACGATGATGAGATGAGGAGGAATGGAAGACGACAAGGAGAAGATTTAAAGACTGCTTTGAACGAATACCTCAGAAGACGACGCAATCGACGGAAAGAAGTTACAACCACTTATCAACTACAAAGATACCACTAGAAGAGGGGACACGCTAGAGTGTAGACTCTGAGTTGGGGAAGACGAGATGTTATCGGAGGAAGCATGTAATGGTCGGAGGAGCGACTCTCTTTCTTTTTCTTCTTTTTTCTTTCTTTTTTTTTTTTTTTTTTTTTGATACCGTACCTACTACTCGTACAGTCACTTGAGATACCCCAGATCATATCATATTCCTTTCGTTTACAGAAGTTCATAATTTATAGGTTATGGCACACACAGCTCATGATCAATATCAATCAATCTTTCGATTCTTCAAACAGAATATGCCTTTTGCTCAAAACAATGCTCTGAAATGACGCCTAACACCGCTCATGTCAAATGAAAGACACATAAAATCTGATTCGCAGGAATGATTTGGTTTAGGCCTTGGGTTTGTTCTGGCCATCGTATGTGTCTGGGTCAAACCCATAAATGGGTCGGCCGAACCTGGAGAGACTGTGAATGACCTGTTCGTATGTCAGTGGGTGCTCTTTAACTGTGGCAGCCAGTGCAAGAAACTCACATCGTGAACGGTCACGGTTTTGGCGTTTCTATACTCAACGTATATAACACACATTTGGAGGATCTGATAACGGCGTTAGTATGGGTAGATCAAATGAAGCAGTGTACACATGTTACATACCTGTTCAAGCCGTGACTTGGCTGCAGCTCGGACCTCATCATAGATGTCAGCGGAAATACGCTTCACACCTCCTCGGCGCGCTAGACGTCTATGTTTCACAGCGTCAGTATTGATGCTCATGTGTCTCAGGCAGATAGAGGTGAACATGATTCACTAACCGGATAGCGGGCTTGGCTGAGTCGTCTTGTTAATAGTGATCTTCAGGGAGAGATGAGTGGTATAACTTACTGACTCCTTTAATTGAGTCTCGAAGGATCTTGCTATGAGATTGTCAGTATGCAATTCCACTGTCTTACTTCAGCTTTGGGATTGACTTTACCGATGGCGACGACCACTAAGGACCGTCTTCCCAGAAGCGCCACGAACAGCCTGACCTTTCTTTTGATAAGGCAAGACCTTTCCCCCCGTGTACGTAGCTTGCGCCCTCGAAGGACCGCCTCGGGTAGGTACCGTAGGCATGTTGTGAGGCTGAGGAGGGTGAAGGTGAGTCAAGAATAAGATAAGATAAAGCAACGTGATATCAACTCTTGTGAGATGTGAAATAGCGCGGAAAGGCTCAATCCGGTGTATCTCCTCGGTGCATCTTTGAGGAAATGAATGGTTCGCGTGATCTCTGTGTTGATTGGAGGGGAGCTTGTGTTATTCCATTGCAGCTGTATCATCTTTACTGGAGCACGTGACTGCGACAGTTAATCACTGTCAATCACTGTCAGGAGAACCAAAGACAGGCAACACAGGAAATTCAAGGGACTAGAAATTATCTTCGTTTATAGAGGGAGAAAACATAGATACAGGTGAAATGATTAGCGGCCCGAGTCACCCACTACAAAGGTTTCGACGGTCGAGGCTTATCACATTCTACGCCATGCTACATAAGGCATTCATTGTATGCTATCGATATCATATCAGATAAGTGATGACTCAAAGTCAGGGTCTATTTCCCATTGCAAGAGCAGCTAAACTTTTTGATAACTACCATATTCTCCATCTCCTCTCGCACTCCGAAAAGTCCCACACTCCCAACCAAGACTGACTGAATCCTCGTACCGTGTCTCCGTATACCGAGTTTCGCATTCGCATTCATCGTTCCATTAAAACATTTGTATGCTCCTCAATCATCTCTTATACTTCGAAACAAACAGGCCAAAACGCCTAGAATCCTCGCTGCCCTTGCCGCTAGGAGGTATATCATGAACAAAAAAGGCGAGGGCGACAAACGCCTCGCGCGGGGAGGTATAAATCAAGATGAGTCGTGATTGGTGCCAAGACACCGAGCAATGAATCTGACAGTAGCGTTGGATCAATGACGAATGAAACGTCAGTCGTTTAGACTGGCGCGGATATCAAGTTCATTTCGTTACTAGTCGGAGACATTTACAACATCACTCTTCTCATGTAGCTGCAGCAGCGGGCGCAGGAGTTTCTGTCCCTTCAGTAGCCTCAGGGGAGGCGTCAGCGGTGGCAGAGGCATCAGCTGCCTCAGTTGCTCCAGTTGCTTCAGCTGCTTCAGGCGGCGCGCTAGGTGCTTCAGATGCATCGGGTGCGTCGGGTGCGTCAGGAATCTCAACATCCTCCGTTTTCGTTGTTTCTTCTGCGGCCGCAGGTTGAGTAACATCATCAATTACGGGCATGTTAGGATCAATTGGCACATCAGCAGCCTCGATCTCATCCTCAGTTTTGGGTACAGAATCTTCTTTTGAGTCTTCAGAATGTTGCGGCAACTCAGTTGGCTCAGGAGCATCCACGACAGGGGCAGATTCGACGGCCTCGCTCGGTCTAGAGGCTTCCGAAGCCAGCAATGCTTCAGCTGCTGCCTCGATATCTGCTTCTGCTTGTGTCTTTGTGGGCTCTTCAATGGTACGAGGTCTCTTGGAGGGTCTCTCTCCAGGGGCCAAGTTGGCTCCCTGAAAGGCTTGAAGCTCAAGTTCAAGGTCATCTAGACGCCGCTTGAGGCTACTCTCTCGCCGGTGGCTATCCTCGAGCTGGCGGCGTAGCTGAGCCTCGCTCTCCTGTGTTTGCTCCAGTTGAGAGCGCAACTGGTTCAACTGCTGTCCGCTTCTAACGACAGCTTCTTGTTGCTCGAGTTGGCTAAGGCGGCCTCGGAAAAGCTCAATGATCACTTCGAGTTCGCTGACCCGCGTCTTCAGGCTTGAGTTGTGCGCAATGAGCTGCTCATGCGTCTGTGGCGCGTCCATTTTGCGATCCCCGTTCGTGGGAGATGACGCGCGACCTTCCCCTGTCGCTACAAAGCCGGTCTGGTAAGGGTCGTCGACCATGAACTGGGACAGGCCATGCGCGTACATAGAGGGGGTACCAGTGCGGGAGATTGGTGAGTCGGCTCCGTCGTGGCCGTTCGATCTCTGGGACGCTCGTCGCGCGGCTTGAGCAGCGTGTGCGGCGGCAGCAGCAGCCTGTCCGGTCGTGTCGAATCCATTTGCATCGGTCGTAGGGAAGCCTTGCGCAGCTGCTTGCTGCTGCTGTTGTTGTTGCTAGTCTGCGTTAGCAATGCGCAATGCCTCTGACGGCATTGGACCAACCTTTTTCTTATTCGCCAAATCAGGGCGCATTGTCTTGACTCGATTGCGACTCTTGATAACGTCTGTCTTGAGCGAAATTGGCCGGGGTCTACCATGCAGCTTGAGGAACAAGCCACAGGCATTGCACAAAACCGAGCCAAATTCGTCGCGACGCCATAATGGGGTTGTAGAGGTGCTACAATTTTGGCAGGTAGGCTGCGTTGATCCGTTAGTTGCCATCATGGTGCCGGTTGTTGAGTGTAAAGTGAGTACAGTGTAATCAATACAATGCGAAGGCGGGAGGGAGAGCGATGATTATTATCTCGGCCACGATAAGAGGATGGAGTAAAATTCTTTGGGTGCAACGTAACTGGCTGCGCTTGATAAGCCAGATAAGCCTGAGACCCATCGACCATCCCGTAAGGGATTAGTGTGGCAAGGTTTGGAGATAAGACACGTGATTGTATCAGTCAGCGGCGATAAGGCCGGGCCAACTGAGCTGGCGCCGCAAAAAACGTGACAGGCCTGGGCAGGATGCATCCGTTCTCGAGATAAGATTGCGGGAAATGGCATAGGTCGGCTGCAGACCCAGCATATAAAGTGCAACGGGGAGAAGTGCTGATAAGATTGTGATAATGAAATATGGTCGCGACTTACCATGGTACTTCCCGATCCCCCACTCGTAGCGGCAGGAGATGCAGTGGCATACATTGCGGGCGACGGAGCGGCCGATGCTCTGCAGACAGGGGTTAGTTAACAATCAATTTTTTGGTCATGGAGGTGTCGGAGGGTTTGTTTGATGGAGGCTCGAGCGCAAGACTGCAGTATCAATCGCGCATTCATTGTCACGGATGGCGAACAGTTCTTTGGGTTATCTTATCTTACCTTAGTTGAGATGTCGCTTCTGTAGCCGCGTTGGCAGCAGCAAGAGCCGAAATGCCTGGTAATACGTGTGGTAATGAGGCTGATGCAGACGTCGAAGTCGAGTCTGGTCGAGAAATAGGATCAAGTCCTGTCTGCTGCAGGAGTTGCGCCCCGTCCTCCTCCATAGTGACAATTGCCTGCAAAACGATACAGGGCTGAAGCAAGGTAAGGTAGGGTAAGGTAAGTAATCGATAGGGAGAAGGGCGCGGGATGTTATCGATAATGCTCGATAAAGATTGTGAAGATGGTGGTTACTCGGCAGTTCTACTTCTGGCTGACGCGCAAGGGCAAGCGTCGATGACTTTGAGGCGCAATGAGGCTGATGAGTTTGTAGTGATCGCAAGGTCAAAATTCGTGATTTGGTGTAAAGTTGGTAGACACGGAGTACAATGCAGAGTTTTGGGTTGGTCTGGGCTGATGAGGAAAGAGACAAGTTTGAGGTTGGATCTGGAAGGTTGCGATCAGAAGTCAAATCAAGTCCAGTGACCGAGCGCGTCGCGCACTGAAGCCCCCAGTGTCGCTGCAGTAGATGACGGGCCGAAGGGTTTTAGACTGCAGGTGATAATTAAAGACGCCTTCTAATTGGTCACTTTGCAGTGCCTGGGAATTTTACTTTGTTCCTCTGTTGCCCCTGTCAGAAAGGGACGAGGGATAAGATAAGGTAAGGTAAACTTTAACATTTCGTATTTATGTTCATATACCCGAAACTACTGAGTAGATGCGAGATAATCGAGTACGATGTTGATACTGATTAACTTGTATCCTATGTCTTACTACCAATCATCAATATATTATGTGTGCCTTAAGTCATAGCTTCTCAAAGGAGGATATAATGTCGACTGTTGTCTGTATGGGTTTAACTCATCTGATAAATATTTATGTTTCTTGATGTTTTAGACAAATTCATTGTTATTTGACAATCTAGTTCAGTTGATTATTTGGTCATCTCACTTGTTGTGGTTTAGTGTTTGAGGACATTTAGTGTGACCTCTTCACGACAACAATGTTGCCACCAAGTTGACAATCGTGAAGTAAGCATCTCATAATATGTGATTAGAGACTATGAACCCCTCTGTCCAGTTAAAATAGACAGTACATTAGCAATTTTCGCTTGTCATGTCTCCTGTAAATTCCAAGGATCATCTGTAGGGTAAGTTCAGCATCATGGGACCATTTGGGCATGATTTTGAGATGAGATTACCAGCCCAGCCCAGCGCTGATTTACAATAAGTGGATGCCGGAAGCTACGGGAATTACATTAGCACATTAGTTTCTTCAACACTAAATAAGCAGTTTTACTCCTATTCAATGACATGCGTGGCGCAACACTGGACATCTTCATGTTTCTCGACATGCTGTAAGGAGGATATTCTGCAGCAGTGTAACATGCATACAAGACACTGTACTAATATAAGAATACTGTAAAAATATAGACGCGTCTCGGTACGCGTTTATGCTCAACACACGTCATTCCCCACATCATCGATTCTGACACCAGCCACAACCATCATCCAAGTACCCCTCCATGACCCAGGGGAAAATCAGGCGGGTGCCGCCACATAAAAGCAGGCCCAGCGGTGTGAAAGTGACATCGATATTTGGGACTGCAGCTCTAGTATCCAATCCATGCCGTAGCCAGCCTTGGGCTAATTAACGACGTCCCCAGCATTTCCTTCGTTCATTTCTCGACCCATCATCCCATCAACCTCATTCGAAGCAGAACCCTTTTCTCTCTCTCTTGCAAGCACTAAAACACCCTCATACACATTCATCATGTTCAACTGGGCCAAGCAACAGTATGTTATAGACTCTCCCCTCAGATCCTTTCTTGACCCCACCATGAGATGGACCCTGGAGAGCTTCATGTAAAAATACTGACCGCTATAGACTGGCCAATGTCGCCGGCACTCAGGAGCCTATCTACGGCCCTTCTGCCATCAAGTCTGTCGCTACAGAGGCTGAGAAGACTCCCTACACTGAGATCTCTCGAAATGACCTGAAGTGGCAGGCCATGGACTCTACTTCTGTTGAGACACACACCTTTTACATCTTTGGCGACAACGGTCAAATCGCCCTTGCTCAGCTTATCTATAGTAACGTAGCGTATGTCTCGAACTGTCCAATATCAAATGGCTCTGCTAATATCTTCAAAGTGGCATCCGAACAACCTGCCAGTTCAACGCAAAGGTCTTCAGCTCAGACCCTGCCAAGCCCCACCTCTGGGCCTCTACACCCCTCAGCAACCACGACTTCAACGAGGACAAGACGAGTTTCTACGCAGACGACTGCGCGATCGAGCTGTCCGAGGATGGCACCTACTACACCATCAAGAGCATGAACGACCCCAACGCCATCGTCAACCTCAAGATCACCCGCTCCACACCTGGTTTCCAGGCCGGAACCACAGGAACAACTTTGTACGGTACAGACATGGCGAACCCGTGGGGATCTATGCGACACGCCTTCTGGCCTCGCTGTGTTTCTGAGGGTACCATCACCACAAAGGACGGCCCCATGGATTTCAAGGGCAAGGCCTTCTTCGCTTACGCCCTTCAGGGCATGAAGCCGCACCACGCTGCATCTCGATGGAACTTTCTTAACTTTCAGGGTCCCACCTATTCAGCTGTGCTGATGGAGTTCACCAGCACTCCCTCGTACGGCTCTACCCTCGTCAACGTGGGTGGTATTGTCAAGGATGGCGAGATTGTCATCGGCGGCGTCGACAACACGGCCACGCACACTCAGGTCAAGAAGGATTCAGAGAACGACTGGCCTGAGCCGAGCGACGCCAAGTACACCTGGACCGGAAAGACCAAGGACGGAAAAGCCGTCGAGGCCTCGGTCGAGGGATCTCTCGGGGAGAGGGTTGATAGAGTTGACGTCATGGCCGAAGTCCCCGGGTTCGTCAAGACGATTGTCGCAGCTGCAGCTGGCACAAAGCCATACATCTACCAGGTACAGTTCCTCAGGTTTTCCTTTATTTAATTTCCGAGAGTCTTGGTCTGAACTTAACCCCCTTGCTGACTATAAAATCTATAGTACCATCCCAAGCTCTCCCTGAAGCTGAAGATTGGAGATGAGGAGATCGTCGAGGAGGGCACCATCTTTACCGAAGCTACCTTCATCTCATGAAGTAGAAACAGGATAGAGTACGAGACGATGCCAACTCTTTTATATTTTAGGTGTCGTTCTCGAGGACCTCAATGGTTTTTTTATTATTGTTTTTTCAGAGTAACGACCTTTGCATCAAACATTGGGTAATACAGTAATCAGATGGGACAATTCAAGTCGGAATCGGACTTGATCAGAAGGAGGGGGAGGAGAAGGGACGGCGTTGGAGACGGACGGACAGGTCTTGGTCAACTCACTCGCTTAGGACTAACTTAGATGGAACAATGATGCCCTTTCAGCTTTTGAACTATCTATTCTATGTTGCACGAACTGACTAACTGACAAACTAACAAACTAACAGACCAACCAACCAGAGCTGTAGGCTAACTCAGCTTAAACCCGATCTTTATTTTGACTGACACGTCCTGGACGCGTAAAGTTCAGGTCTTGTTGTTAGTAGCTCGCGGGCCGATAAATAATGGATGGATACGATCATTGTATTCCCCCTCGTTAGCTGAGATCATCGAGCACGTTCCCACAGTCCTATTGTCTAGTTCCCCATCAAGCCTTTCTCACAATGGATAGAATGGATATATTCTACCATCGAAGGGGTTTTGTTAACTCTAGAATTTATCAATTGAGGGAGAGAAGCCAATAATATTGGCAGTTTATCAGGTCAGGTCTCTGTCTCTGCCCCCCGCCCACGATATCAAGGGATGGAAAAGAAGACACGAGCTCGCTCTCTCCACTCCCACAGGATCCTCATGTCTCGCCCGTCCGTGTCTGTCTCGTCACAATCTCTTAGCCTCTTTTTTCCTTTAGGCTCCTACTGTGACCTGCAGTAGTTTCTCTTCAGACTCCTTTTTTGTCTGCACGTCTCCTTGCTTTTTCTAGTGCTCCGTGTCTGATCATCCGAGTCGCTGCAGCTCACTTTCTGTACCTGACTAGAGGATTTTAAGCCTCCACACACTGAACCGAACCATTTTTTTTGGTTTGGTTGGTGGAGACCTCCATCTTTGTCAAGGGTCACGACTTATACGCGCAGAGAGCATTCCTCTAATGTAGAACATTGATGTTTTACTCAGACAGTATTGGGCCGTCCAGCCCCTGGAGATCATTTTTTCTCTCTAATTGCATGGCTTGGGGAGGATAGAGTGATGGCACTAGTGTCAGGTTTACTCGAGAGGAATTGAATATAAGGATTCGAGGATATCCTCTTGAGCAGATAGTATCACCATCCCTCGTCCTTTTACATCTCCCTCAAGAGTAATATTCCATAACTTGGTCTCCCTCTGAGATTCCTCTCTTTTTCATCCTTCAGACAAGCAATATACTGAATACCATCAAACATCAAACAACAACAGCAACAATGGTCGCCTGTACCTATCACAATGCGTCTTCGTACGCCCCAGTGTTTCCATCTCCTCTCAACCCCACGAACCATGGACCCGAGAACAAATATGCCACAGCTTCAGGACGCATTGTGCGCCGAAGAAGAAGTCGACGAGGCCCTCCTGGCTCTCACACTCTCACTCAACGACTCCTCCGCGTAAAGGCAGCGGATGCTTGGAGAGGACATGTTCTGAGCGCTCAGGTTGTTCAGTACGAATATGCTGAAGCTGCTGTCATGGGATATAAAGCACCACCAAAGAGCCGAGTAAGTTATTCTTCAGTGTATCTCATCTCACCAAGAATCTCATCTAACAATGATCCAGAACTGCCTGTATTCAATGCCCGCTCTCAAGAACCTCGGCCTCAACTTCTCACTCTCCGATGCCCACCGAATCGCCAGCAACATCCGTCTTCCCGATCTCACATGTCTCAGGACAAGACGCATGGTGTTGGCCATGGGCCTCGTCGGGCTTCTCCCCGCTCTCAAGGTCCGCGATATGCTCAGAGCAGCTGAGACATTATGACTTACGCCCAAGGGCCAAGATGAACGAAAAGCCATGAATTTTATGATAATTGGGATTGTACTACTACGCCAACATTTGTCAGGCGCGGCGCGTTGGGGAGAGGACCTTTTCTATAGATATACCCGCGTACTTACGCCTGTTTCTCCTTTACCCTTGCCTTCACCTTTGCCTTTTCCTAGGTATTCACACCAGTCTAATACAAACACAAACACAAATACAAATACAATACAAATACAAATACTTCCAACCGTTTCTTTGTCCATACCAAAATACACACCTGCCTCAGTACATAGGTATCATACATCGTCCAACATAACGAAAGCTCATGTGTAACTAATTCATCATCTTCTTTCTCATTGATCTTTCTTATCCACCGTTTCAGTGGACCCTGGTTTCTCGGCTGCCGCACCAGGTGAACTCTCTTTAGGTGGGCTCTGACTATCTGGGTCTTGAACGGCTTGCTCGACCTGCCATATAGCCCTCTCGAGCTCCACTTCAAGAGCCGGCATGTCAAGAGTGTCTGAGAAAGTCTGAACTTCCTTTTGTGTAAGAAGGGTACGCTCTTTATTGTCCGGCTCCTCGGCTGGTGGGGCGTGTAGTGCGTAGAGCTGATCGAGCTTCTCAGATGGAGCTAGGCGTAGGAGCTTGTTCTCCAGCAGCCATTGGAGATGCTTTCCACCTGAGATGGCTCTGCCGTGTGACCATGCTCTGTAGACGAGGTAGAAGAAGGGCAGGTTAGGGATGCTGTGTGTGTTAGTCAGCGAATCGAGAAAACAAAAAAAAAAAAAAAAAGCAAAGAGGATGGTATGGACTCACATGGGTACGAGCGCAAATGGAATAGTAATCGGCATGCCGACAATACACCACACAAGCCTCTTTTTGTGCAGCGCCTGACGCTCCGTCGCAAGAGTCTTGAGAATACCCTCCGCCTTATTCGGCGGTATCACCGAGCTCGGGAAGCACAAGTCGACCTTTTCCTTCATCTCATTCTCCTTCCCACGGCGTCTCACCGACAGAGGCGGTACAGACTTGAGACCCCATTCCTCATATGGGATGCGACGAAAAGCGTAGTTACCGTAATCGACGACCTTGCGCTTCCACCCAGACTCCATCTTCTCCCATTGCGCCCACGTCTTGGCCGCCCATGCAGTGCCCTTGTCAACATATGTTCTGCCTTGTGGCGCAGTATTTGCTTCGAGCCGTTTCGCATAGAGGAGAGTTCGCCGCGTCGAGAGCGGTAGGAGGTATAATCTCATCATCTTGGTGGTCGTTTTGCTGCAATGCGCCAGAGGGAGTAGTAATGTCAGAGTAGAATAGCTCGGCGTAAGAAGAATCGTAGAACCAGCAAAGTAAACTATCGTAGCATGACGTCTGTAATATAAATCTTTATGGCACGAACCGCACGGATAGAAAAGAAGCCGGTGAAGGAGGAAAAAAAGCGACTAGGTAAGGTAGTTGGAGAGGAATTGTTTGCCTCTTGCTCAACAACAACTTTTGGTTGGGAAGAGGAATCGCACAGGGATTGTATTGTATGAGAGAGAAAGGCTAGAACCGTGGCGAAGCTGACGACGATGATTTTTTTCTTCTAGTGAGCTCCAGAACTTGGAGTTTGTTTGGAGCTGGAGCTTGCTTGGTGTGGGAGTGGAATCGGAGGCCCCCAGCCCAGAGAGAAATGGACGGTGACGCACATGGTCGTCATGGTTGGAGAATAGATTAATACTTGATTTACACGTGCATCTTCTCTCAATTTCTGTGAATTCTCTATACCACGAGGATGATTGATAGGACATGATACTCTATCACTACTATACCTTTAAACAACATATTTTTTCTCTATATAAAAACAACAGTCTCCATCTTCCTCTACTGCATCTTCTGAATGCACTGCCATGGCCAAGAGATTCAACCTGCACGATTCAAGCCCCCACTTCATCTCCAACCCCACCACAAATCGACACTATCACCAATTCTCACAAATCACCGACTTAATACGTATTTTCCACGAGCTACTTCAACAATTCCTCGGGCGAATGGTTTAGTGGTATAATACTCCCTTAGCATAATTCATCCGAATAATCTGGGAGTGGTCCAGGGTTCGATTCCCTGTTCGTCCATCGTTGGCGGTTAGATTCCGCCGTTATACCTTCTTTTTGCCGTTTTTGCATCTGATACTAACTCCCGATGGGCTGCTTGTTGCTATTATGGACCCTTGGATTTAGCTTCAAGGGTTCTTTTGTAAGTGTTAACACATGCTGAACCTTATTAGATGCCCCTTGATCAACATGCATATTCACAATGCCCTTCCCAAGAAGCAAATCTTTTCAGATCACCAGACTTTACACAATCGAACAACTCGAATTCCCCTGAAAAAAAGCCCATCATGTCCTCATCATCACTCAAGCCATGTCTCATACAGATCTCGATCTCAACGCTCTGACATCCCATACCGAACACCTCCCAAAAGCCTCTTTATGCAGGGCGACTCTTCACAAGTCTTTAGCCTACAGAATCTGTCTGCCCACACTTACTTCCCCATAGTTCGCATCATGGAGATTTTCTTTGACTCGAGCCCCGTTTGCCTTTTCGGTGCTACAATCGACCGATTAGTGCTCCCAGATGTTTGGTACCTGAGACATTGGAACTGAGACCTACAGCTGTGCTTCTTCAAGCTTTGAGCTAATTCTTGGAGCTCTTACGATAAGTCCCAGGACACGTATTCCAACTGGAATTGGTATTTCGCGTATTGATCAATTGGACCGGCTCTAGATTCATTGTCGCTGAATCAACATGCTGCGCTTCAATGCCCCTTCTATCCTGTATGAACTCCCGTCTCTTCTCAATCTATAGTCGTATAATAACAATGCGCACCTTCAAGCCCAGACTTATTCATCTTTAGCTCCATGCACGGGACTCTTTGCGCGTGAAGCTCCCTTGCCCACAATCTTCTCCGTCCAGCTCCACCCACCCGACGGCCCCTGCGCCTCTTTGCCCTTGTCCTGCTGATGAAGCGCCGACGGGGACGTTGGCGCAGGCAGATCACCTCCAAAATCAAGATCACTATCGCAGTCGCTATCGTGCCAGTCTCGCTCGCTCCATGTCACTGAGTCCGCTCGTTCCGTCTTTGGCCGCTGGTGCGTTGATGCGTCGCTCCCTCTCTTGGACTGCTGTGACTTCGGAAGATCCGATACTTTATCCATAGCTTCCCGAGACTCACTATCTGTTCGAGTCATGCTTGCTAAGTTGTCTCGACTCTTCTTGAGTTCGGCTCCATGCTCGTCAGGAGGCTCGTTCATGTTGCGGGCCCGCTCACGGTTGTGTTCGTCCTCGTCACGGAGGCGAGAGGCCGCCGAGTCGCTGAAGTGGGCATCGACTAAGTGCTTGATGACAGGCCAGCCATACGCGTTGGCAAACATGCGGCGGACCAGAACGTTGTTGTGAGCATCGGGCTCAACCTTGACGAGAACCTTTCTCCACGACAGGTCCTTGTGGTAAGCTCTTGCAATCTTCTCCTCAACTCGCATGTTTGAAGTGTCGATAATTTCATGAATATCTTTATCGGGATTCGTGTTCGCTGTATCATCGTAGTCTTTCGCTGATAATGAACTGTCCTCATGATTCACATGAGGATATGGCGACGAATCTGCGCTGCTGGTAGAGGCTTGTCCTATCGAGTTCTGTCGTTGGCCCGTCTTTCTCCTGACCAATGTAGTAGGGCGTCTCTTCAATGGTGGACCAGGTATATCGGCTGGGTGATAAACACGGTCATGGAATATAGTTCGCGGCCGCTTTGATGGATCAATCAGGTACTCAACATCGGGTACCTTGGGGTTGAGTAGATCACCAGCAGATTCAAAGATAGTCGTTCTTGGGGGAGCAGTCATCTCGTCTTCGCCCTCATGCCCAGTTGTAACCTTGGACTGTTTAGTTGAAGCAGACTCAGAGGCAGTATCAACACTGCCATCAGCCAACTCATCAAGCTTGAGAGTCTGACTCTTGGAGTATATCTTCTTCTGCTTCTGCGACACATTGGGAGGCTTTGGAGGCTCATTACTCTTGAAGAAGTTGAAGAATCCCGCCAATGGTCCACTGTTGGTTGAATCGGCAGAGTCAGATGGTACCTCATCGCCATATGGCGTTGCTACAGAACGCAGACTCGCCCTGTCATCATCAACCATAGCCGTACTTGGTGGCTGTGGAACCTCGCGCATATTTTCGTGAGTCTGAGGAGATGAAGTACCAGACTGTCCTGCTGGGCCGTTTCCAAGTTGCTTCTGACGAGCTTGATTCGTGCCCGTTAATTCAGCCCATCCGAACCCAACAACTGTTTCAACCAAGCCAGCATCTCGTCGAGCTTTCTCAACACGCCCGAGTCCCTGCCAGTCCAGGAACAACAGACAACTTGTGCGAAGCGGGACAATTCCATCATTGACAACGTTGGAGTAAACAGTTCTGTTTCGGAACTTCTTCAGCGCGGTATGTGCAGGACCAGTAGGTAAGATCCTTAGAAGCGGTTTCGACTCAGGTTGTGTCTCCCCATAAACCTTCTTATGCGCTGTCTCTCCTAAGTTTCCAACAATAGCACCCCAACCACTCCGTGCAAGTGTCGGCGCTCTCCATGTCAGACCAAGATCCTTTCCTGTCCTGCCAACGAGACCAGAGTCCAGAGCAAACTTGACGTATAGAGGGTTCTCGTTGCTTAGACCTAGAAATGGTGTAGCCAAAGCAACAAAGTTGATCGGCTTAATGAGGTCGAAGAACTGCGGTGAGTGTTTTTGTATATATGCAATAGCGTATGTCTGAACAAGACCACCAAGAGAGTGAGCAATGAAACTTATGCTGGTAATCTTGTATGGACGCTCGGCCTTGTGAAGATGAGCCCCATCCTTGCCGAGGTGTATAGTACTGTGTTTGTGTACCGCTTTCTGCTGGGGATCGTGCTTGTCAAAACTATGAGTTATAGCATCCGTCATTCCTTTCCCTGTCGGTAGGAATGGCTGATCTGGGTATGTCATGGACAGGACGTATCTAGCGAGCCTCTTCCCGAGATACTTAATCCCTCGTTCAGTTTTGGTCGAGTTGCCGGAATAACCACGAACAATAACCTCTTCATCATCATCGTCGTCATCGTCTTCACCCTCCACTCTGTCCATGTCCTTTGTATCGTGAGAGTCTGATTCGACGAGGCCATTGCCTGATTTCTTCCTCGCGGCTCGTTCCCGGGCCCGCCGTGCCTTGGCATCGATCTTGGCTTGCTTGACAGCTGCGTCGATGCTTTCTTTCATGAAGAGCATATCTGCGCCAAGATTGCTGTGCAGACCATGTGTCAGAACCACCATGTGGACCTTTTTCTGTTTCTTTTTGGGCTTCTCTGGTTTTGATTCATCGCCTTTTGTTTCAGGATCGCCAGTCTTGACGACACTTTCTACATGCTGATCTGCACCTGAACGCTTTTCAGCGCGACCTTCTCCTTTGTCATCCCAGCCTGGAAGTCTAGGTGTGTTCCACAGTGCTGCAGTATCTTCGACCTTGAGTTGTATCGCGCGAGAAAAGACACCTCGTGGCTGCGCAGCATGATGTCCTTCTTTGGCCTCTACACCTTGTTGGTAGTCACTGATCTTTCCAGGCTGAGGGACTTGGGATTGTCCACCGACCACAGGACTCGAGTTGCTGAGGCTTAAGGACTTCTTATCACGGGCCAACACAACCTCGAACCCAACAGCAGCAGAAGTCGAGAATAGAATCTGTGAAGAGACCTCAACAATCCAACTAGCGCTTTCATGATCATGCTCTGGAGCTTTTCCAAACCCTCCATGACTTCCTAACCCGGCACTTTGTCGGATTGTAACCGGAACCACAAGCTCACATTCCCAAGAGCCTCCCGCCTTGACCATGGGCTCAAACTCCGGCACTCCATAGCGCTCGGGATATTCGAATTTCTCGTTGGGATTGAACCCTGCGGGGTAAGCGGCGGTGGAAAGAGTATACGGTCCGTGAACGAAAGCGGCTCGGAGGGCGATGGCCGAAGTGTTGCGCACGCGCAGGAAGAGCTTCTCAGGTGACGGTAAGATTCGGTCTTGAGAGGGTATGTATGTTATAGTATATCGAACGACTTCGCCTGTCTTGAGGCTGCCGACTTGATGGAGGAGAAGCATCTCGTCGCAGCGCGCAGGCAATCAAAGATGTCAGGTCGTCGTGGGACGGGACAGGTTGGTTGTGATTTGAAGCTGCACGTGCTCGATAGAGCTTATAGGTATTCGAGGGTAAGATATTCTAGAGGGTAAGTTTTGACGTCACCATGCCTTTGAGCATTTATTTCGAAACACAAGACCAAGTATCAAGTATTATCGCAGGAACTAGAGGAATAGTCGATTTAAAGAAACGATGACGGCGAACGGAAAGGAAAGGGGACCTCGACCGAGGGAGCCGAGTTCGTAAACAGTGGTTGACTGTAGGTACCTAGAGAAAAGCACAGAAATACAAGAACGGCAAAGACACGAGCAGAAAAAGGGTCTAGAAACAAAACATGGAGCACATGCAGTGTAATTGTATGTACAATGACGGTAAGCTCGCCCTTGTTTCTGTGGTGTCCTCCAATCTCGCTCCGTCGAGACCGGTCATTAGAGAACGATGGGGGCCAATGAGCGCTGAGCGTCGACATCACTCCTATGGCGGGGCAGTTTGTTTTAGGGGGGGCTTGGGGCCTACGGGAGTTGCAAGGGCCCGAGCTTCCCGCTGAGTGAGGTCGGGTCGGGTTTAGTGATCAGCTGCTGCTTGCTATGGGCATCTCATTCCACATTACGCGGTCATTTTTGAACGAGAACGCTACTACATTTCGTGCCTTGATATTAAGTTCTGGGTGACTTCATTCATTTAATAAGTTAGACCCCTAGAATTCATACTAGTTTCTCTTCATTGTGAAAATGGCTTTTATAAGTACATAGTAGTCCTTTGTACACGGTGCCAAAGAGATGTTGGCTGACTAAGATAATCATGCCATGCGTCTTACCACTAGACACATTATCGATTGGGATCAGAGACAGGTAGTCTCAGTAACTATGGACGGTGAGCAGGACGATGAGAGCCTCGCCATTGAACATTTCAGCCGTCATAGCGATCAACTATCACCAGATATTCACAGAATATACATATCTCACAATGGCCAGATCATCTCAACATATGCGGACTCGAAAAATGATCCAACCTGCTGTGTACACTATCCACCTCTTCACGATGCCTGTCTCCCAGATGGGGTTCAGACTGTTCGGCGGGACAAGTTTGAGGAACTCGAGAGGCTTGGTCCTGACACGGACCTTGTTGCATACTCGCCATACATAGAGGGACCTGTTAAAAAGGCAATATCTAGGTGCCGGTCTTGAAAGTCTTGCCCTACGATAAAGCTGACCCTTGGGAGATCGTCTTTAAGTACTACTTCTTGTGGCAGTATGCGCAAATGTCGTGGAAGGAGATGAACCCATGGATGCGTCACCCCCACCATCGAAACATTGTTCCGTTTGACCGAGTGGTCGTTGACGAGCTTGAAGGGCGTATAGTCGGATTCACCTGCGACTACGTGCCTGGCGGCAACATAGAGGAGAACAGGTCTCGCGTTTTCAAAACCAAGTGGCTACAACAACTCATAAGGGTCGTAGATGACTTGAATCTTGTTTATGGGATTGCGCATCAAGATATCGCACCACGAAACTTCCTGGTTGACGCGCCGAAAGACTCTATCATGCTCTTTGATTTCAGTTTCGCAGCCCGCATCGAATGCCCTTCACCTGGAGAGGGTGAGAGCTACGTCAAGGACCGAAACGATGTCAAAGGTGTTATTTTCACCACCCAAGAGATTATTACTCAAGATGATAATCTCCGCAGTACTCCTCATGAAGACCAGAACCTCGGTAACCTCGGGTCAAAATGGGTGAAGCATCTGGAGATAAAGCTAGACTATCCAGTCGAATCATATCAACTTATGTTGAAGGAATGGCGGGAACGACGGGAAAGAGACTTTCACTCAAGCAACGTTTCAAGGCCTATTGAATGGCCGGCAATGTCCAAGCCACCGCAGAAGATCATTTCTTTAAAAACTGTACAAGAGGAGATGACCTCTGTCATAGTGGATAACTGGTATAAGAGGCGGCAAGATATCTGGGATAGAGGCGATAAGGTATTAAACTGGGAACGACCACCGCAGAGGCTGATAGACAACGGGATTCGGGTGCTCTCCAGCGACGAGATAGTCAATTGCTAGTAAGCTAGTTTCTCTGGATGCTGTGTGTGACCCAGTACGCGTACGCAGGTCTACGAAGTTAGCTAATATCCGGCTTCCTCGGAGGTAAATGCACGCGGTAGTTCTGTCTCAAACCTCGGAACAGAAACCAAGTCAAATACACCTCAGCCGTAAGGGTGTGGTAGTCCAGGAGGTCAGGAAAAATGCATAGTTTCTGAAGATATATTAAGCAATTCGATTTTATCTCCTTATATAGTGGTTAATTATGCTGCAACGATATGGGCTTAAACAATTGCTTTTGATTTGGCCAGTGCATTAATTCAAGGATGAACAAGAAGTTGAAATTTAATTATACAACCATCACAATACAAGATTTGCATCTACTCTTTCTAAAAGTCTCCTAGATAAGAGAAGGACAACAAGTAACAACCTGGCTATTTCATCGCAATACACATTCTGTATGCCAGCTAGTTTAGTTAGCAATGACTAGAGGTGCGGTATCTAACCATAACTTGGCGAAATCCCAGGACGAGTGCCATTTACTTAACTTATCTGGAGCTACCTCGGAGGGAAGGGGAGATAAGGACCGTTCTTTGCTTCTGGAGAAGACCTATTTGATATCATGTGTGGAGGGGAGTTGCTCAGAGTGTCGTTCCATCACATGGTAATTTGTCGGAAATACTTCTCTGACCAGTTGCTCAATTTCATCAACGCAAAGTGATACTATGAGATCGGATTAGTATCAAGCCGGTTAAGGACGTTGTCCTCCTTTAAACCATATGGGTCAATGGGCTAATTCTTACCAGTTGCAGTCGATATGCTCTCATGGAGCCCCAGGGATTCTCACTTGGACCATTCTTGACTATCCAGGTGGTGAAGTTTCTGAAGTATGACTTTCAAACGTATCATGTCTGACCTGCGTACAGTCCGCAGGGGTTACAAATGTGCATTTCCGCGATTTAAATAGGTATTTTGCCACAACAGAATTAAAGAAGACTAATAAGAGGTAATTATTCTTATAGATAGATAGAGATAATACTGGAGTGATTAGCATAGATTGGCCACTGAGAATCACTAATCTAAGTACCTGTAATAACATTTGTAACCCCTGCGGACTGTACTCTATGTGAATGCAACTCAGAATGGCTCTGCGCCAATGGGATCCTGCACATATCAGGCCCTTGTTAGTTTTGGCGTCATAGTGGAAAGCTCATGAGGTCGAGTTGAGTGGTTGGATAGCCAATCACGGATGGAGTACCCCTGAAACCCTGGTGCATGTAACGTGGTGTATGTGTTGGATAAACCCTGGTATGTACGGATATAAGCCCAAGAATTACGAGAACCTCGATGCTGACTGCAAATATATCAAAAGAACCTTGACAGGGTGCTCGTTTTAGTGGACTGCACTGGGGTGTCCATCGTAAGCCCAGCCGGGAATTTTGCCGTCCCGCCTATAGTAACCGCATAAGGGTTAAGTTTAAGATCTTCCCGCGTAGTTTATTTCTATGCTTCAACTTAAAGTTGATCTAGATACCTAACTACAGATCCCATAACTCCACCCAATGATTACTCTGTATCATTGTTGTTTTGTTGTGTAATACTTGGGATTGTCCTATACCCTTGCCTGAGTGTTGGTCGTTCCTTAAAACCAACAGCCAAGAGCAGGGGTCCCGATAACTGATCATGTCAGTTCATGGCACTTTTGCCTCGAATTGCTGATACTACCTTCCAAGCTGTCTCAGACCCAGATTATTGAGCACGACAAGGCCTCACAAAACAAAACAAACCCGTAACGCATGGACAGAGTGGCCTTCATTTTCATCTCGAAGGAGTTGGAGCCATGCAATGTATTGTATGTTTGGATCTCTTTTCTTTTTGAGCTGTTTAACGTGTCCGCAAATACGACCGTAGTTATAGTTACATCGGAAATCTGCAGCATCAGCCTGGCAGGGCCAAGAACCACGAACCATACTGTATTTATCGTTCCTTGCAAGGTCGCGGTGCATTAGTGCTCGTTTCTTACATACATACACGAGTCGATAAGAAATTCTGATAGTTCCAAATAGGAAGGAGTATCAACACTGGATGCAATGAGTAATCAACAAGAAAGCACCTCAAGCTGTCTCATCTACACACGAGGCTCTTGACCTTAACAACGCCAAGTCTGCCAAAATGCCATTTCACGACGACGAGTTTGACTTGCTGTACATGAACCTTGACCGGTTCGACTTCAATCTTCACTTCGAACAGCTGTTCTTCTCTATTCTTCCATGCACCTTGTTTATCATATGCTCACTATGGCGCGCTCTCACTCTGTCGCGCAAGCCCTTAGTGGTTCATGCACCAATCTTCCAGCTCATCAAATTGGTATGCCATCGCAGAAACATATATTCATTACTAACCTTGGTACTAGGGAGCTATCATCACCTATGTTGGCCTTCAGATCGCGCTCCTGATTCAAGTGGGTATGGACTCTTTCCATGTCACTCCAATCTTCGTCGCATCTTCTGTTCTCAATCTCATAGCAGCTTTGGCTATGGTGATGATCAGCTATACTGATCATAGGAGGAGTCCACGTCCCTCAATCCTCCTGAGCACCTTTCTGTTCCTGACTCTATTGTTTGACATTGCTCAATCCCGTACGCTGTTTCTGCTCTCTGGGAGTACACCAGAGATTACCTACAGTGCCGTTTTCACAACATCTTTAGCCGTCAAGGTTGTCATTCTGTTCCTGGAAACAAAGTCCAAGAACGAATGGATAACATGGGACAGGGATGAACACAGCCCTGAAGAAACCAGTAATATCTTCTCACTCGGCGTCCTGTCATGGCTTAACAGTATTTTCTTGCAAGGCTATAGATCTACACTATCGATGGATGATCTCTACCCTCTGGATGTCGCGCTGCATAGCGAGCAACTCCATGATAAGTTCTTGGCCAACATGGACTACAGCAAACTCCAAGGAGATAGCTACGGTCTCGTCAAAGTCCTCGCCAAGACTCTTATTGTCCCTCTCCTTCTGCCAATCCCTTTGAGACTCGCGCTTCTAGGCTTCACCTTCTGTCAACCATTCTTCATTGAAAAGCTGTTAGATCATCTTTCGCAGCCTGAAATCGAAGGCAATGTGGGGTATGGTCTTATAGGTGCTGCAATACTGATCTACCTTGGTATGGCTGTCTCGGCAGCTCTTTGCTGGTACGTCAGATCATGGTTACAAAGTCATTGGATAGAGACTGACATATGACAGGTATCTTCACCACCGCATGAGAGCAATGACTAGATCTATACTGGTGACAGAGATATTTTCCAGAGCCACACAAGCCCGCATCGGAGCAGACGACCATAATGCTGCCCTAACTCTGATGAGTACCGACATAGAAAGAATCAGACTCGGCCTCAGAATGCTGCATAATGTCTGGGCAGGCGTTATACAGGCTGCCCTAGCTGCCTGGATGCTGTATATCAGGCTGGGACTGGTCTTCCTGGTACCCATAGGAGTACTTGTGGTATGCTTCACTCTCTTGGGAGTTCTGGTAAACTTCACCGGAGATTCTCAGAGAGCGTGGATGACAGGCGTGCAGAAGCGCGTCGGTTTGACGGCTACAGTCATTTCCGGAATGAAGAACCTCAAGCTCTCCGGTCTGGCTTCCACTGTGAGCTCCTTTGTTCAGAAGTTGCGAGTAGAGGAGCTTGCTGCTGGTGCTCGATTCCGCAAGATCTTCATCGTAGCCGCCATGCTTGGCTTCACACCCATGCTCATCAGTCCTCCCCTGACCCTTGCGTTTACTCGGGCTTCACTTGATACCTCAAAGGTCTTTACAAGTCTGGCATTTCTGATGCTCCTTACCAACCCCCTCTCTCAGATCTTCACCTCTATACCCGAACTCGTCTCTGGAATTGCCTGCATCGGACGAATCCAGGCCTTTTTAGAGTGCGAAACCCGCCATGACTTCCGCCAAGTCCTGTCTGATCGCAAGAAGAATCTCAGTTTCACCAAAATCGAAGCAGGCATGGGTAGTTCAGAGATCAAAACGACATCTGACTCGACTATGATTAGCATAAAGAGTGGCAATTTTGGCTGGAAAGAAGATGTCTTTGTTCTTCAAGATATCAATGCACGTATCAAAAAGTCTTCTCTCACCATGGTAGTTGGGCCAGTAGGCTCAGGGAAGTCAACCTTTTGCAAGACTCTCCTGGGTGAAATCCCATTGAGCCAAGGGAGTGTAGTATTGAGTATGAGATACCCTCGGATCGGGTTTTGCGACCAGACTGCTTTCCTGTGGAATGGAAGCATTCGCGACAACATTCTTGGCTTTTCACTATACAGCGAAAAGAGATACAACTCGGTCGTCCAGGCCACAGCATTGTCAGTGGACTTTGCCAAACTCGCTCAAGGAGACCAAACCAATGTAGGATCCAATGGTATTACTCTGTCAGGAGGACAGAAACAACGGGTTTCCTTAGCACGTGCCTTGTATCTAGAGACTGACTTGGTGATACTGGACGATGTCTTCAGCGGTCTCGATGCAGATACCGAGCTACACGTTTTCCAACGAGTATTTGGACCTGGGGGCTTACTTCGAGAGAGACGCACGACCGTTGTATTGTGTACTCATAGCGTTCGCTTTCTCCCATTCTCTGACCACGTCATTGCTCTGGGTGACAACACTATCAAGGAGCAAGGGAGCTTCAAGGAACTTGTTGAGCAAGGAGGTTACGTCAAGAGTCTCGGCATACGTGATTCAGCTGAAGATGACGAGAGTGACGCTGTGTCAGAAACAGAACCCTCAAAAGAGCAGATTGAAGCACAAAGGGATGCACATGGCTCACCAGACGGGTCCCCAACAGCCGAAGTCAGCCTCGATGACCCGAATCGTGCAACGGGAGATAAGGCGGTATACAAGTACTATTTCCTGAGTATGGGACTCTTGGTGGCCTTCAGTTGTTTCTTCTTGGCTGCTCTCTGGGGGTTCTTTACCAACTTCCCCACCATCTGTAAGTGAACAATGCTTCAATGTGTCACATTATTCACATAACTAATGGGCTTATCTACAGGGATCAAATTTTGGACTGATGATATATCATCCGACACTCGAAGTCACTCTCATGCTTACTATGTTGGCATATACGCGTTGTTGCAGGTCTCCGCTCTGATCTCTCTGTTACTCCTCGGTATCACTCTTTTTATCGTGTCTATCAAGAGAGCTGGTGCGAGTCTGCATCATGATACACTCACAACGTTGATCCAGGCCCCATTGTCCTTTTTCACACAGACTGACACCGGCGTTATTGCAAATCTTTTCTCACAAGATCTCAATTTGATCGATACTGAACTTCCAGACGCTCTGTTGAATACCTTGTTCTGTGTGAGTTATGTGATGAGCAAAGCCTGGTTTACTACTACTAACATCAAGGAATAGGTTTTCCAAGCTCTCGGTCAAGCTGCAGTTATGCCAATTTCATCGGCGTACTTGGCTATTAGTTATCCGTTCCTTGCTGTTATACTCTATTCGGTGCAAAGATTTTACCTTAGGACTTCTAGGCAACTGAGGCTGCTCGATCTCGAGGCTAAAAGCCCCTTGTAGTAAGTGCTACAGCAAAACCTTTCTCCATGGAAAATTCAATAACCTACAAACTCTTAGCACCCATTTCATGGATACTGTGAGGGGAATCACGACTCTGCGGGCTTTCAGTAAGTGGCTGGCCCATGCAGCAAGTTGACGAGCTGTCACGCTGGTAATCTAGGAATAAATCATACTAATGATACGAAGGCTACATCTCGGATGAAGTTTCTAAGAATGCTAGGCTGCTCAATAGAAGCCAGCAACCCGCTTACCTTCTTGCCATGGTACAGGAGTGGCTCAATCTCGTTTTGGACATGGTGGTCATGCTACTGGCAGCAGTATTAACAATACTTGCAGTTAGACTGCACTCAAATTCGGGTTTCACGGGTGCTTCTTTGGTTACTCTTATGAGTTTTGGAGAAAGTCTCTCTGGTATCGTTATCTACTACACACGTCTCGAAACATCCATAGGTGCCATTTCTAGGCTCAAGACTTTCAACGCAACAGTAAAGCCTGAGGGTAAAGAGGGAGAGGACATGGTACCCCCTGAAAATTGGCCACAGCATGGCAGCGTGAAACTGAACAACGTTTCAGCGAGCTATCAGTAAGCGCAACTCTCTTTCAGGTCCTAACAAGAGAGTAATTGCTGATAAGATACTTATAGAATAGAGAGCTCAAGCGATGGTGAACCTGATTTGGCTCTTGATAACATTTGTCTGAGTATCAAACCGAGAGAAAAGGTGGCCATTTGCGGCCGGACAGGCAGTGGCAAATCAAGTCTTGTATCTTTGCTGCTGAAACTCCTCGATCCCTTACCAGACACCCCAGATGAAGGTCTTCTGATTGATGGTCTCCCACTTAACAGGCTAGACAGAGATGCTCTTCGTCAAGGAGTCATCGCGGTGCCTCAAGAGGCCGTTTTCTTGCCTGACGGCGCGACTTTTAAAGAGAACCTGGACCCTTCAGGCCTCTCGACCTCGGATGAATGCAAATCAGTTCTTATAGATATCGGGGTATGGGATTTTGTTCAGGGTCGTGGTGGAATCGATGCTGGCATGACGTCTTCAACTCTTAGCGGAGGCCAACGACAACTGATGTCGATGGGGCGTGCTTTGCTGCGACGGCGAGCCCGAGCACAGAAGTTAGCAGGCTTTGGCAATATGAGAGAAAATATGGAGGACCAAGGTGGCTTATTGCTGCTCGATGAAGTCAACTCCAGCGTCGATCAGGACATGGAACTCATCATCAAGCGGATCATCGAGACAGAGTTTGCCGCATACACGGTGATTGCCGTAAGTCATCGCTTGGATATGATTATGGATTTCGATACGGTTGTTGTTCTCGATACTGGTAAGCTTGTTGAGGTTGGAAATCCTCAAAAGTTGGCTAGTACAGAAAGAAGCAGGTTTGCTAGTCTTGTGAGGGCCGGGGGAAAGTAGGTGTTGATTGTTGATAGCATATCTACTTGTCAATGTATTGGCAGTATAGATGCATTCCTGAGTAACTAGCTGTACTCATACCTAGAATTTGCCCTGGTCCTTTCATTTTTCAAGCTCATGTTCTAGTACATCTTTTCCCGACCAGGGAGTCATCCCGCTGCCCGAGAGACTCAAGTTTGGTTATCAACACCGCGGATATGGGACTTGACTCCTTGGTTGCTGTTGTGTTGGGTGGCTGTTGGAAACTCACATTTGGCTTTGAGATTAGCACACTCGAGGTGCTTAGTATGGGAACGTTGGAAGCATTGGGTAAGCGTACTGCGGATGGGCTCAAGGGGTTCTATGGCAACTAGAATATTGTTGTAGGTGACGTTTGCATGGTCGAAGCCTTTTTATCGTTTTAGTAATTGGTCTGAGACCATGATATTCTGGGCATTGTGTAAGTTCTCAGCTGTGAGACCGGATAGAGGCACTTTGAGAGAAGAATAAATAATTTATGAAGAAATATCAAGGCTAGATGACATCAAGTATTATCATATCCTTCTCAGATCTGATGCTCACACTCACACTCACACTCACGCTTATGCTTATGCTTCTACCATACCATGACATGCCGTGCGTCTAGAGAGTTCTGTTGGCCTTTGCGTAACATCCCATGCCTGCGACAAGTTCCCACCAAAATTAAACTCTAGACCAAAAAAGAAAGACTATCATACAAAAAAGGACAATCTATCAATCTTGCTCAAGATAAAAATGTCTAAGAAATTGGCCGTCTCATGCAGTAACAGCTGCTGCAGCGGCTATCTCCCCCTCGGGATCACCGGGCTCAACAAACGTCCGCCACACATCGATCCGATTCGTCCCCGGTGTCCGTGGACCAAGACCGGCGAGCTCGGAAGACCTGCGGTTCTCACTACGTCGTGTACCCTTTCGACTGCGCGAGCTGTGGCTGTAGTAGGAATCGTCGTCGTCGTAAGTATTCGGATCACGCTCCACGATCAGAGGGCCTACACCTCCGCGGTATCCCTCCTCTATCACGGGGGGTGGCATTCCCATTGGTGGCGGGCGCATGCCTGGAGAGTCTGGGGCGTAGCGGTCTTCGGCATGGCGTCTGTCCATGCGGCCGCCGTAGTATCCTCCGCTTCTGGGGGTGCCTCTTTCAAAGTCTTTGGGTGATGGGGGAGCACCGCCGACGACTCTGCGACCTACACGGCGAGGACTGTCGCCTGAGTAAGGATCGCTGGACCTAGGTATTTCTGGAGCACCGCCGATATCGTATTCGTAGTCTTTTCCATGATAGTGTGACCTGCGGACCAATTCGTCATCACGTTCCTCCTGTTGACGCATGATAGCTTCTTCATCGTAAATCGGGGGTCGTGTAGGTTTAGACTTTCGTGGCCGTCTAGCAACACGAGAATCTTCTTCAGTGCTATCTTCACGAAAGACTTGAATCTCGCCTCGATGGGTAACATCTGGCTCGTGATCGGATTCGGGGGCATCAGGGTCAAACCATGGACATTCACATCTCTTGGGTTTCTCACCACACACGAGGCAGAATTCGGCACCACATCGACTGTACATGTTAGAAGAATCCATATTCAAGTGCGGAGGAATACTTACCACGAGGCGTGATTGTCACCCTCTCGGAGCTGAGCTGAAGCACCACATCTATAGCATCTCTTCCGCCCTTCAACTCTGACATATTCAAGAAAACTCGCCGTCTCTTCGTCCCTGGGACACTTGCTCGCAAAGTGCCACCTGCCATTACAGGCGACACAGACTTTAGTGTTGCACTGATCACAGCGAGCAGCTTTGCGTCCCGTCTCGCGATCGCGGTAAATATCAGCTGGCCGGATCCATTCACCGCATCGTCGTGAGGGACAATAGAGCCTGTTCCTAAGGGAGTACTCGACAAACTTCTTGTTCCATATTCTCTTGAACGTAGAATCAAAAAGTTTGTCAACATGCTCCAGACCAATGTGGGCATCGGTGCAGCATGTTGGTGGCATATGTTCAGCTTCTGTCATTGATTGCTTGAACCGCCTCTTCAGACAGCTGTGGCACATGCGATGGCCGCAATCAAGTTTGGGGCATTTGGATATAGGAAGTTCTTCTAAACAGCCCTTACAATCACGACTGAAGTATAACTGTTAGCAGTTGATAACCACAATGTGATTCATGCCACTCACATTAGACGTGGTCGGTCTGGGGATGAATTTCTGGATGAATCAAGGCCACTGCGGGCTATACTTGGAGGACGACGTGAAGATTCCCTAGAGACTTCAACGGTCTCAATTGTAGCTATAGGCAGTCTCCGAGGACGGCCCTCACGGACTAATTCACGAGACTCAACCACCTTGGCAGTTCTGATTCTTAATTAGCTTTGGAGATAAGAAGCAATTGTAGATAGCTTACCTTCTAGACGCTACCGGCGGCCGAGAAGCACCAAGCACACTATTGAATCTTGTGGGAAGACTGTATCTAGGTGTATCGCTGATCTCTCGTCTCAGAGCAGGTCTGCGGTCCGGTGAGCCTCTTTCAGAAGAAGCATGTCGATATCTTATTTCTCTTTCGTCCGAAGTCGATGGCGACGGTATTCTATTCCGCCTTCGTGGTATTCTCTTTTCATCTGGTGAACTGAGATAATCGTCTGGGCTGGGTGATCGGCGGTGTCGACGATGATGGCGTCTATGTTTGTCCTCTGTTTCTTCCACCACAACCTCTATCTGGTTCTGATCGTCGCTGTCCTCCTCGCTCTCACTTTCATTTTCGCTCTCACTATCTGTCGGCGGTGTCGACTCGGGCGTAGGCTCTCTCCGTCTTCGGACCACCTGCCGGGGCCTCGCGGGCTCCGGATGTCTACCCCGTGGCTTCATAGCCGGCCAGCGTTCATCATCCTCGTCGTCTTCGTCTGCTTCATATACCGAGAACTGAGGGCGTTTCTTGTAGACGTCTGTCGAGGCACGCATCAAGTGTGCTGGCGGCATGGGCATTGTAGGCGGGTATGCATCGAGGCTCATGCTCCTGTGGTATCCCCTGGGTGTCCTTCCGTTGGGCCTTTGTAGTTCGTCGATTCGGGTCCGATGGGGCATTGGGTACTGGTTATAGGGCACGACGTCACTGGGGCCGTACCAATCGTGAGATTCAGGGCGGAGGGGCCTGCGACGCACGAGTGGAAGTCGGGCCTCTCCATCAGCGACGTCTCGATCGTATCCTAGCCTCATTTTTGCAGAGTGGGATGGATGGACTCCTGCAGGACCCAGAAGGGGGGGGAAGACACGGCACGGCACAGCACAGCGCAGCAAACAGCTCAGCTCAACGCGCGCTGGGCAGTGGACAGCGAGAGTCTGGTGTCCTAGGCTGGACTAGTTTATATGTCGGAATGCAACGGGCAAGGGCCAAAGTAGTCGTGATGACGAGCGGTCGAGCCACTCAACGAAGTCCACGCTGCGTGAGCAATTGCACCCCCCAAAGATGATTGGAGTCTGGGGGCTGATCATGCATGGCAACCGCAGCTTGCAGCGTCACGTCGAGGTCGAGTCGAGTCGGAAGTTGGGGCGAGAGGTAGAGAATGGAAAAGGATTGGATGTGTGTGGTTCTGCTTCTGGTGCCTTACAAGTTGGGCCGCGAGACGACGTTGTCTCTCGGATGGGCCTCAACGAACTAGTACAGGAACCAAGGAAGAGGAAAAGAAATGAAGAACGAAATATGAAGAAGTCGGAGAGGAAAAGAGGAGAGTAACACAGACAATCTCCATATGCAGACCTTGAGCAACGTTTCTCAGCGTCTGCACTCTCCGTTAAGCTATGCTTCCACAGGATAACGCGGTAGACAGACCAAGTTTGGGCGTGGTTTAATGGCCAGTTACCTCACATCACCCTAAGCATCAGGCATCTAGTAACGAATCAAAGTGCCCCTCCCCCGCGTGGGTGGGTTTTGAAAATGGCCAGGCCAGGCCAGGGGGGTTGGGTTGGGCTGGTTTATTGTAGACCAGGCCCTGTCCTGTCCTGTCCCTAGGCTTTGCTCTTGGACCCCGTAACGACTGATGTTGAGTTCATAGAGACAAAGTCATATGTGCTTGCACAGCATAACACCGTACGAGTTAGAATCATACGAGTTTTGACGGGCAGTTCTTGTCCAACGATAACTTCGTGAGTGGCTGGTATCCCCAAGCAAGAAAATATGAGACTGTGGATGATCAGTTTTTGTCGGTGTGATGTCACGTGGCTGAGCTAACTGAGACATTGCATTGCACCAACAGAGCACATGAACGAATCCCCCAGATATTCATTGTCCACTGAGGCTTTGTTCGATCAATGCAAGTGCTGTATATCTTATGCAAGAAATATCTATCATTGCCTGTTTTTGATCCTCACCGGAGAAATAACATCACTGTGGCAAGATCCGACCTCTGTCCCCAGATGCTCAAGGAAGAACATCATGAGTTAAGCAATGAACTCATTCGCCCCCACTAACATCATCAATTAACTCAACCTCTAAAACCTCACCCGAAACTCTATGACTTAATCCCATCTTCCGTTCGCGTGGGATTCGGACCTTCATCATACCGGCGATTTCTTCATGTGGGTCATCAAAATCGGCCCGGTCCGGACTCGGAAACGGAGCGGTGATTACGAGATATGACGGCGTTCCTGCCGATCTCCCAATGGCCTTTGCTCTCTTGTGATTTTGACTTCCTTAGCAATCTGCAGGGTCTTTTACACCCCTTATAGTTAGTATCTATCCTTGCGAGCATGTGTCTACTACGTAGGAGTCTTATGTTAGCTCCCTGGTGTCACCATCTTATTCATGCACTTCTACGCAAGTAAGATGTCTATTACATCATTTACGTTAGATGCGTAGATACAATTCGCTGCATTCTACTTCTCCTTTCTGCATGAAGGGTCCGGCAAGCATTGGGCTCCATCACTGCACAACGTCATTGATACTGAGGTTTGAGAATGATCGCTCGTAGACGAATCAGTATCCTAGGCTGACTGCCATGATATTTGTTCCTTATCCTAATGTTCTTAATATTGTACAATTAAACAAATGGGTATAGATGCTATCATGAGAGACGTCATCATGTTCTTTGATGGTTAATCAGAGCTGAGAAATCTGTACGCCAATTCCCCCAGGGAACCAACCTCGAGCTAGCACTGGCAACTAGCTTATGCATGATCTACATTACATCAATCAGAGATCCTTATACTAGATCGTTCAAGTATACTTGGAAGCCAGTGTATTGGGAAAGCCCGGCCACCCGGCCCGCAGAACCGTTTTGGGCTCAACATCCAACCAATAAAGTCATATTCCCCGACACTGCACCCCAGGATATCACCCCAGAATTGTCTTCTCGGGGCGACATTTCAGCCCACCAGGTTTCTTGGGGTAGCAATTGCACCCAAGGGGCGTATCTTGGTCGTATGGGAGCAAGCGGCGGCGCTACTATTGAATAACGCCGCAGTCTGAAGTAGAAGTAAAAAGAATAGAGTACGTCAGAGCTGATGACGAAGTGGCCTTGTGGTTTCGTTTTGAGTGTCATTTATCAATCTGACACAGATCGACCGGCACCTACGGAGTACCGAGGAACGCGCGTCTTCTCACCTCTGCCTCCTTGAGGATTTCCGAGGACAGACTCAAGCTAGGGGCCAGGGTTGCATATCGCTCAACTTCTATCACAACATCATTGATCATTTGGTCTAGCGCCTCACGGTGCGGCACCAAGGTTAGCAGAATGCTGAGCAGCGACGGCGACATGCTGGCACCCATGATGAGTAGCGTTTGCGAGACTATCGATAGAGCACCTTGCCAAATGTATGGCATATGCCCGGCATGACTAGGGCCATGTTAGCTATTAACTAAGCTAAAAAGGAAATGGAGACTCACTGTTCATGAATATGTTCGAGTTGCCGAATAGAGGCCTCCAAGCACTTGTGGCAGTTTTCCCGCACAGCAGGATCTAAGACTGCCTGCTCGTTGTCTAGCACTGCTAGAATGTATGGCCGATAGATAATGGTGCGACAGGCAAAGAATCGAAGTCGAAGGACAGTTTGAACCGGATCTTGTAGCGCATTTCGAGTGAAAGGGAATTGCAGTGGTAGTGGTAAGCTCTCATACCATTGGCTCAGTTGGTAGTCAAGCTCCGCCACCACCGGATCCAGGCTTGTTGTTGATGCAATCGAGTCCTTAGAATAGATGAGTTGGCTCACTCTATTCAACAGCCGACGTAGAGCAATTTCTGCAAGGAAGTACCAAAGCTCATCTCGACCGACTTGCTCCGATTCATCTCCTTCAAATCCACACGGCAAACCAACGTTTTCCTCAAATTGAACAACCCCTGAATGAGGCAGGTCGAGTTCCGCGAGAAGATCACTCTCGAAGAGTAGTGCATTCCAGTAGATTCGCTCCACGAGTTCTCGCTGGTGGCTTGGGATACGGCTTGGAGCCATAAGTAGCAGCTGTAGCTTCGTGCTTGTCGTGCAAAGAAGATTCCATGCCTCCATGGGGCGGACTAGGTAAAAGTGATACGCAGCAGCAAGGAGATGACATTGTGCCGCCACTACACTGTTGGCAGTCATCAATCCTGGAAGCAGCGACCATGCTGCGGTGAAGTATTGCAGTCCAGGGGGGTCGTCCTGCGGCAGGATTCTCGAAATGCTGCCATGCAAGCTTGCCTGACCCAGGGCAAGAACTAGAAGCACGATGCAACTCTCTGGCCCCTCTCTGAAACCGTTGGACAAGGCTGTGCGGTATTGGCTCCTCCAGGTATATGGGTTGACGCAAGCATACCAAATATTGACTCTCTCAAAATAAGCCTCGATGTAAGCCTGGGTGTTTGACAAGTCTACACAAGGAGTTTTGGTCAGAGTGTGGAGTGGTTCTCGTGCCATTTCCAGTTGTAGTAGAATCTGAGGATCGCATGGTCGCGACACTAAATCTCGGATCAAAGGCCATTGGAGTAAATGCATAGTGGCATTAGTGTGGACTTTAGGCATGGTAGAGATATTGGTTCCGGTCGGTTGGGCGGACCAAGTCCCAAACCCACCATTGGGGATAGAGCCAAAAGAGGCAGCATTGGCCGACAGCATCATGTTGTCTCCATCAAGCCCCGTGCCATTGCTCATCCCAGGCGAATTGTCCGTTAGGTTTAGTCCATTTGCTGTTGTGTTCACCATATTCATCTGAAGGAGGTTTTCAATGCGGTTCAGACGCTCCAAGATGAGCTTGTCACCAGCGTCAAGCTTAATGCCTGGCTCTCTGTAGATGCATTCAGCACCAAGCTCTGTACAGAGCTTGCACTTTGGCTTCGTGCCATCGCAACGGGATTTCCTCGAGCGGCAAACCTCGCACTAGTGGGAGTCAGTATACAAAGGCGGAAATAATATGAATAAACAAAACAAAAATGGTGTAGTGACGCACAGCAATAGTGGCCCTACGGCGGGGGTAATCGACACCCGTTTCGGTATTCCTCCTTTTGAGTGGGTTCGAGCCTTCATCGCTTGAGACCTTTTGCCCGCCATTGGACATGCTGTCAGGTCTGTTGTCAGATGACTGCGAAAGATGCCGAGATTTTTGAGATGCGCTTAGTATGCCCTCCCGACTGAAACTGGGCGTCCGCTGGTTTTTGTAGCTGACAGGGGACTTGAGCGAGGCGTCAGCCGACATTGCTGAAAGTGAAGATATGGGAAGTTCGAGAGAGAAGCTGTCGCGTGCAGGTACCGTGAAAGGTCGCGCTGCGTTGAGAGAGATTGAATGAAGGGATTCGCCTGTCGATGATGCGGACATGATGATAGATTGGCGTCAAATGAAACTGGATCGAGGAATGGCCTCGAGAATAAGTTCTAGTTGAGTTGGTGTAGCGGCACGAACAAAGCAATGATGCGCACAACTCGAAATGCCCTTTCAGTAAAACAGCATTATGTAGCAAGGCCGATGGTCGGGAATGGTAAGATGAGCATCAGACAATGCGACGAAAGCTCACGTTTCAGAGCTCTATTGAACTTGAGCTGGTGAAGAGCGACTGGTTTCCTTGGGAAATGATTCGCGGTTTGGGCGTTCCAACAGACAATTGAACAACGTCAGTCTCACAATAAGAACACCGAAATGTTCTCGAGACACTGAACGTTGAAAGAGGCGTCCTTTCTTGCAACCGAGATGGAGGAGTAAATGATTATGTATGGGGGAGAGCCAGGCCAGGACAAGGGTCTCCGAGCCCCCGTTGTTCAGTAGCTGCACTTGGACTTAACCCCGGACCCTGGGTCGGCGGGCGGTGGAACTCGGAGAGGGTGGTGGAGAAACGGGCGGGAGAGACTAGGTAAGAAAGGTAGAGAGTCAACCTGGGGGACTTCTGGAGAGATGGGATGGGTCATTTATTGGCCCAACAGAGTCGGCCGAAGAGAGCATCCAACAATGGATAGACCCGGTCAACGTGTCAACGTGTATGTACTCGGTCAAGGTACCTGAGAAGTTGAATTTAAGCATGGCATGACATGTCGAGCAAAACCCGAAATGACTTGTCTCGGGGGCAGTTTTGCTTAAAGTGGTGGTGGCGTACGTTTTGTTTCTTGGTACGAAGGCGATTCGCTTCCAAATCTGGGGTCTCAGGGCGTCAGCAAAGAGAGAGTCTGGAGAAGTGCATAGTAGCTACTTTGCTCTGTGGTGCACTGTGGGAATAGAGCTGCCCGCGACGCTGTCATGGCCTTCCCGAAGCGTTCGCAAGCATCAACTCCATGTGTTCCCCAGAGGATTGGATGGCTCAAGCCAGTTGTTCTCGTTTAACCCGCCATGACAGGGATAAGGTTGAGATGGAGGTGGGCGGCTATTGAGGGGGATTGGTGGGAATCCTTGCAGCATGACCGTTTGCGTGTGGAGAAGCGATTTCTGGAGGATGAGGTTCAATTTCTTCTTGCCTGAGATTGGAGTTGTTGACACAATTTTTGTTGTCCAAAGTTGGTAAGTGTTCCATGATGGAGATGTAGGTTAAATGCTGTTGTTGCTTCGTATGTGGATTTCACGCACATACATGCTGTGCTTGAAGCTTTGGGGGAAGAGCGGAAATGTCGTCCCATCTTGCGCCTGCCGTACTGCCCTTGCAGCAATATCAAGAGTAATAAGGGAAGGAACACATGGGAGAAGCTAATAAACATCCCAGTTCTTTCACTTCATTGCTTGAAATGCACCTGGAACTAAAACACAGCAATATCATGCCTCATCCTTGAGTTTAACGATGTGATCACACTGCGATCCTCTCTTTGCTGTTGCTATTTGACATAATACGATCCTCTTATTGCCGAGTACCCCATCATATAGCTACGTCTTCTCCAAATGGTGGCATAATGAGCCCCGAATAATACTTCTCTACCACGATTTGACAAACAACCGTACCGTCACCGTCAAGGTCATTAATGGTTCTAGACCTCAGCGGGGTCAGAATCGCCACGAGAGGAAAAGACCTTCAATAGCAAGTGATTGACTGTCTCGGATGGCATCCGGACCTCTCGCTCATGACCATGGGGTCTGCAAATCTTTCAACCCCAGACGGACTTGATGCTTACTTGGAAGTCCACTTCTTACTTGGCGATTTTGATATAGAAAAATATTTCAAATACCGATCTCCGGCTCTTCCGATATATTAGGATGACGCACACACCTTTGTTTCCAATAAACGTGGCTTTGAAATCGAAATCTGGTCTCAGCTTAGGATGCTTACACTGACTTACTTACATTAGGACCATTGCCTTGCCCAGACGCACCGTCGCTCGACCTCACCCATCATGACAAGCGCTCATGCGCCCGATCCATGTAACGGCCCGAATAGGAGTGCTCTTCTGTTGGAGCCTCGCAGCCCAGTCCAATCCAAATCTCAGCCCGTGACCAACCTGGGGTTCGGTTTTAGCCTGCTCCGGTCTGGGGTGCCGTCTCGAGACGCCTGTCAACCTGCGGGGAAGCTTAAAAGGTGTGCCACGTTTTGTCCGCTTACGGAAAACTGCTGGCAAGGTTGTTTGATGGATCTTCCGGCTAATTAACGCTCGCCTTAATCTACCATGTCCAGAGACGACTCCAGACGACGGCACGGCACAGACAGAAACCCATCGGTTCGGGTCACCGCTTGAATATATCCAGACTCTCGGGTAGACGATGTCTTAAAGTTGAGAGACACGTTTCTCATCAGAACTCAAATAGATGATACTGATGATACTATACGTACATCAGCCCTACTCAATAAGCTTTATAGCGAGATGCTCAACCATTTAGAGGATCGAGTCGCCAAGGACCCGTGCCGCTACCCACATCGACAGCATCTTCAGGGTCTTCAACACCCTGGCCATCATGCTGAGCCTTGCTACCAGGCTGTGACCTGATCTCCAATTCCACAGTCCCCTCGATTCCCATTTTGGGCATCCGGGACATCCAATGCCCGATACTACTCCGGCAAGGATTTCACCCGCGGGAGAGTAACAGTCTTTTAGTCGAGGCCGGACGGACTGACAGTCTCTCATGTTCTCCGAGGTCGCTGCATGAAAGACACAACAACCTACACGCTAATGTAGTGTGCTTCACATCATCCCCTGCGTCACAACAACACGATCGAGCAGTTGTGGCAACCCAACACCAATCAAGTGAACAATGGGCAACCATAAACTGTCCCTGATTCTGCAACCCACAGCTTCTTCGGATCCGGCAGCCGTCAACCCGAAACTACAAATCAAGGTGTTCAAGGCTGGTGCTGTCTGCATATGAGCAATTCCTGCAAATTCAAGACGATATCCATAAGTTTCAGGTATTTGGACGGATGGCCGGACATACGTCATAAGCTCTCGTTCTCAGTAACGTCAGTTGCTCGGACGAGATGCACCGAGAAACGGATGCACATTATGACGCCGGACGGAACCAAAGAAGCCTTGAGTCACCTTCCTCCAAAGAGCCAAGCTTATGGTCCCTCGTAGAAGATCACGGCTGTAACTTCGCCTTCCAGCTCTGCATAGGCGATGAAATCACCCAGAATTCCAGTTCTGGCATCCCTCTCAATGATGACGACACGGCTATCACTTTGAAGAGCCACTGCTACCAACGTTCCCGCCTTATTGATAGAGAAGTGGCGAGGAAATCTGCCTCCACATGGAACATCTTGTTGGAGAGTGAGATACCCCGTTTCTGAGTCAATTTTGAAACTGACTAAAGGATCAGATGGTATAGCGCCGTTACTGGTGTCAAAGTCTGGAACTTGAAGAGCGCTTTCATTACGAGACGAGACGATCAGGAACTCCCTGTCCGGCTTTGTTCAAAAGTCAGAATAAACATAGCTCAAGGGTTGTGAACACACTTACTGATACTACAATCTCGGCAGCTGCAGCGCCTTGTGGCACGTCTTTGCCTTCTCCGTGGATGCCACTGCTCCATATTTCCTTGAACCTGATAAACTCGCCACCATACACGACTTCGTAGCCGATAATTGTACTGGCCAGCTCGGTGACAAGGTACATGAATGTCTTTGTCTCCTTGACTACAAAGGCAATGTGTCGGGGTCCACTGCCGGGAGCAACGACCAATGGATCCAGCTTGGACAAGCTTAGATTCCCGAAACCAACGCCGTATATGTGAATCATATCTGCTCCCAGATCAGGGACAAGAATAAACCGTTTGCTCGGATCAACGACTGCAGCATGGGGGTGGGATGCTTCTTGTCTTGAGGGGTCCGGACCAGACTCAGGAAGGCTGAACTGTTGGGCATTGAGCGACGTGAGATTTGCTGGATCTTGAATGTCCCAGGTAGTGAATGCCGAGCCGCCACTGAAAAGCGTTAGCCGTTTGACGTTGAACTTTATGTCGGAATGGTAATACATACTAGTGGGCTACTGCCAGCCCGTAATCCCACTCGCCATACATGACCGCACTCACAGGACCAAAGACTGTAGATGTCTTCGCCAAAGGCGTCAAGGTACCGTTCTCATGCGTTGCGAAGGAAGCCAACGACCCATGCTTCCCATCTTTTAGTCCTTCATCGGTGCAATAGAGCACTCCGTTATACCAGTCGAGTGTAAGCCATGAAGGGCTTCCAGCACACCCATCTGTTGTGGACAATGTTTCAAGTTTCACAGGCGTATTCCGATACTCAGCAAGTGACAGATTCAACGTCGTGACAAGTCCACTGTAGGAAGCAACATACAACAGCACATCCGGCTCGTGGTGAGTGTTGAAATCAAGAATGTCATGATTGTGGCTCCAGTGCGCGCCTCTGCGATAATAAGTCTGATATACACAATGGAGTAAAAAGATAGTGATGGGCGCGGCGAGAAGGAGTGTTGAGACGAGAAGTGTTATGCTATTATCACGGAAGGGGTTTCTCGATAGTTTCTGACGGCTGAGGAACTTCATTTTCTCCAGTTGATGGACAATGTTATGGTAGTAAGTTGAGGATTATGACGAGATTAGAGCTGACGCAGCCTCACCGCACTAGCCGCAAGCTATCAACCAGGGTGAGGGCATAGGTGAAACAACAACCACGCTGATCAAAGAACGAAAAGATTCAGGCCAAAGATAGCAATTCTGCGATGAAAACAAGATGGAGGTGAAGATGCAGAAGGGAGATTGAGCCTTGGGCTCTGAAGGAATACACTAGAGAAGCCGTGCAGATTGTGGTGACACTGTGATGACTTCGTATTGCATGCAAGAGTATCACCAGATGGATCTAGTGTTGCCGCTAAAAGCATGGGTTTAGAGTTCAGCTTCCAACGTCGTTCCGCGGGGAGCGATTTGTTTCAGAAACAGTTTCAGTTGACTGCATGTTCAGTGATACTTTGATCATTGGATGATTGTACCTATTCAGGAATCATACCATGCCTGGGTGAGGCAATATACTAAAGCCTTGGGCCCTGATTCCAAAGGGTGAATTATGTCAACAGCGTAAGGGACTCTTTGATGGATTTATTTTGGTATCAAGACATCATGAGAAATGTTTTCGAGTTTGTAAATATTCTTTATTTTTAGTATCCTCTTACTTCGTTTTTGGTATCTCAAAAGCACTCCAACCAACACCTCACCCTACACTATCTCTACCAAAACCTGTCACTAACATCTCCAAACACATTCTTTTTGTAGCTAAGCCTTTTCTGACGGAAAGTCCTGAATTGCAGGCGTCGTGGTTCCTCTCGATAAGGACATGCTGTATGGAGCCTAATGAACTGTTAGCTTTGTGCAACCTCGTAGGTGATGCTGTACATACCAGAACTTCCTTAGCGTTACATATTCTCCAAGCAAGTTTACGAACGCTTCCATCTGCGGCCACTACTGGTGGTGCAAACTCGATGCCAAACATTTCTCGAATGGCGTAGACAATCCTCTTGGCATACTTTGTGTCACGCTCGACGTGGCCTCCGAAAGGCTCCTCAGGCTGGTTGGGTGCAATATCTGGATCACGGTCCAGGCAGTTTTGGACAATTGGAAGAAGTGCGGCCTCGACAGCTTGCTCGTACAAGCCCTTGGCACCAAGATCGACATCCTCTTCGTCAAACTTGCTAATTCGGATCTCGAAAGGTTCTGAAATCGTCATGGCATGATGGTGTCCGTTGTGATGGTATCTGAATTCGAATACACCTTGTGTCCACCACAACTTGTCACCTTCAAACACAACCTCGCCTTCGACTATGTCAGTTTCTGTGATCTCAGTTGAGGCCACGGGGTGTTCTTCGACCACAATGCTAACATCGGCAGTCAAGGCATCATAAGAGCCAGCATTTGTAGGTGCCCATCGTCCCAAAGAAGATACCTCAGTCGTTTCCCTTGAACGATTGTCGGTGACCATATAAAGACCAATCCAATCTTTCTTACTGTGGTTAGCAGGGGCCCTCCACTTCACTCGAAGAGGTGCTCCGTATTCAAAAGCCATGGTCTTAACGGGCTTAGGGAAACGGCCTGTCAAACTCTCCTTGCCAGTGTACTTCTCAACGATAGGTGCGTTGTTCACGGGAGTGCCCTGAACAGAAAGAGAGTATAACTTGGGATCATGGCCTTCTAGATCAGGAGCAATTCGCGTAATGGTGAGTCGTGCGGGGGCCATATTGAAGAGGGCCGAAGTATCTCGGACGATGGTCTTAACACCTGCTGCGAATTTAGGCCGAGCAGTATCAATAAAGTCCTCAACGAATTGGCTGGTGTCATCCAACACCTTGTCGACACTCTCTTGCCATCCCTTAACGGGAGGAGGCAATGATTTCTTGATGAACTTGGTAAGACCTGCTTCCTGACGTAGGCTTCGACCATAGATCTTTTGCATGTGGGGTCGCTCAATGTACGAGATGTAGTAGACGGTCAAGATCTGGGTAAACAGTGCCATAAGGAAAATGGATCGACTCCACGTAATGAGTGCGGCACCCCACACTGCAGCCGTTCCGAAGAACCGGTCAGGGTTGTTCAGGAACCGGTAAATAGACTTGTAAGTCAATTTAGCCTGTTGATCAAAGAAGAAATCGCCGCAGAACCAGCCAAATTCGCCGAGAGAATCATAGACACTGAATGCGGTCCACAACTGAAGGGCAACGAGACTAGCACCAAGAACATGCTTGAGCAAGACCAGGCCATAGGCCCAGTCTTCAGGAGGCGAGTACATCTTCCAGCAAGCAGCGACAAATGCAGCGTTACACATGATCATGCTGATGTGATGGAGGCCCTTCCATTGGCGCCAGGCTTCACCAGCACTCTCGCCGAATTTAAGGAAGTGGCGTGTCCACATCTTGTTCTTAGACTGTTGGTCGAGAATAAGACCTAGGCCGAGATGATACCAAACACGCCAGGCTAGAGCGTGGAACACGAAAGCCGCCTGCCATACGGCAGTTGAAGGTGTCACAAGAGTGAGGACGGCTACATAGAACGGCATAAGAATGACGGCGAAATCAGGGACGCGGAACAAGTCAAGATTGCTTAAACCAACAAGATTGTGGACGGGAGCTGGCTCGTCTTTCTGGGTGGGCGTAAGGGTCTGCTGGTCGAATGCACCTTCAAGCGATTTCATATCAGCGGGTATGGCATCACTTTGACCCCCGGAGACGGTCCGCTTGCGAGGAGGAGGCGGATTGTAGGTTTTCTCAATATGCGGGTTCTCGACAATCACAAGGAATGCGAATTGGGCCAAGTGAGCGAGGATCGAGATAAAGAGAACCTCATAGCTAGCAGCCATCATGGAAATACCGTAGTATCCAGCATATCCGATCGAGTACATGGGGTGAGGAGCCATCTCGAAGACACCGTCAAAGGTCAAGTCTTGGTCGATGAGGTAGAAGAAGTCTCCCCAATACCAGGCAAAGTCTTTCACAACACGGTGAGCGTCGAGTTTCACCCAGAGATTGAAGCCGATTAGGGCGATGCCAACAGCCCAGCGGGAGAAACCAATCAGAGGATTCTCCCCCTCAGGAGTGTGGCCACAGACCATGGCGAACAGGCAGTACGACACGAAATCACACATGAGGATCAAATCAACAACCCTTCGGAAGACCAACCAAGTATTGTACTCAATGGGGGCCTTCTCGAATTCATAGTCCTCGGGGATCTTTGTCTCGAGCTCGTTCTTTAGTAGCTTGTAGAGCCATGGTCGCGGGTTTTTTCCTGTTGAAGGATTCTCGAAGAGCTTCCAGCGCCGAGCCCAAGTGACAAGACGTCGGTGGTTTGACTGGATCTGGAGGAGTACACCAATGCCGATGTTGTAACAAGCTCGCCAGAACAGGAAGACAGCAGCGAAAACAATACGTTTCGAGCTAGACGGCAAGAAATAAGCAGCTAAGATGTGAAGACCCAGAATTGTCAAGACAATTGCATCAGAAAGGTTCTTAGGTTGTCGAGGATCCAAAAGCTGAGAGACCATATCATGGGTTGTGGGTACGATAAAGACTACATGTGACAGTCAGCCAAAGACGCACCGACGCAACACACCACCACAACAACCTTAATGGATTGTACATACCTGTGCCGTCTGGGGTTCGACCATACGTCTTACTAGACTTATCAGATTGGAAGGGCGCATCAGATGACTGGCGACTATGCCCTGGTTCTGCTTGAGGCTTGTCTTGCTGGGCAGGAGGATCAACCCCAGATTGCCGTTGCCGAAGCCCAGGGCCGGCGGCTGGCAGATCGGCGGCAGTACTCATGACTGGCGGCGATTCAACAATAAGAGGGCGATACGATGGCGACAAGGGATATCCAAGAAAGACAGCGACGAACTGGCAAGTTGAATGCCAAAAGGAGAAAAAGAGTGAAGGTTGAAATTGAAAGAAAGATGAGAGAGATCGGAATGGAAGAAGTTAAAGTCAGCTGTTGGGAGGGTTGCGGCGGGAGTTTGAAACGACGTCAGGGCTCCGCTGGCTTAGACGTTAGGGATGGGGTCACCTGGTTCAGAGCTATCAATCGCTGGACCGGCTGTTTAAGCCCTGGCGTGTCTCAACGCTAGTTCCTGGTTTAGCTCTGGGTCTGGGTCTGGAGCTGCGGCTCCATGAGTCAAAGAGGGGAGCGACTTAGCAGGGAGGTTGAGTGTCGATTTCAGTGAGCGTTGGAGAATGAGAGCAACATGCATGAAGCTACTGATTGGTGCGAGGTCTGAAAGCGGCGTATGAGAAGATGCTGTTTGAGCCTGTTTGAAGGAACAGTAACTCGTGTGTAAGTGAAAGAATGATGAAAACAAGAGGGAGAATGACGAATTTGACAAGAAGTTGTTGGGAAGTGTCCAGTTCGTGAAACCAGGCCAGCAGCACTTTCCGTCTCGTTCAAACGAGCATGTGCAATTAACAGGGCCACGGACTTGCCTCTCTCTCTACAGTGCATTGAGGCTTGAATGGGGGGCGTGCATTTTGCATTTGCGCCGCGGCAAGAGCGCTAAACCCACTGCGATTACCGGGCTCCCCACGTCCCACTTTCTCTTCCTTGCATCATCAACAATCAATCAAGAGAACAACAAAACATCAGGCATCTAGCATCAAACATGTCTCGATCGATACGATCTTTCGCGTTCCAGCGCTATTCTTTCATTAGATCCATACAACCAATTCCAGCAATTATTCGCTCTACCCATTCCCAAAGCCATTCTGATGGCCAAACTCCTGAAACTTCTCCAGTTACTCTAGAGATGCTCTACAAAGAAATCCAGGAGCAGAAGCAAATAATCCAGAAAGTCGAGCAATATCGTAAGTTATTGAAATACCATATTAAAACCAAGGTTTTAGATATCTGACAATTTTTAGAGGAGCAACAAATTCAGAAAGAAACACAGCGAATTCTTGAGGAAAACCAGCGACATTGGTTGGTAAAGTTCTTTCATAACCTCGATCCAAAAATCAAGTAGATCTTGTATTCATTTGGATGCTATCAAGTATGGACAGTAAGTTTCCCTAGGAATTCATTATTATTTAATACTAATCCTTAATATTCAGACAGTTCTACCAGCAATTCGTTACGTTCTTCGGCTCCCAGCGCCCATAATTGACCCATTTCGGGTTTTACGGATACAGTGGGATTGAGAGCTCTGTTCGGGAGATACTGGGGGAAGCGAGTTATGGAGGCGTGCTTTATTTCTTTGGTTATGGGCAGCACTCAGAGAACCACGGCAACAAAGAAGACTGTTATTGAAGTCAGCACTTGTCCATACCTTTATTACTAGAGCCAATCAGTGATTCATATCTATTCCAAGCGGTTTTGTAACTCCAGGATCAAGACTCTTTCCACCGATTCTACCCGTTCGCCATGCCCGCTCCCTCATGGACTCAACCGGACTCCGGCTCCGTGATGTAGGACGCCTCCCGATAGGTACCACTCCACAACGGGGTGGGGGGCATCGGAAGCGAGTTGCTCTACGGAGTACCTCTTCTGAGCTCTCACTCTGAAAGCGGACGACGATCTGATGCGTGGCTTTTCTCCGTAGAACCCTCATTTCTTTGACTCGGATAGTCAATAAACCCTGGTCGTTTAGTGTAAGCGTGGGGTACAATCACATGCAAATCTGCTTCAAGTAATGGAAGAAACGACAAAACATCCTAGACGATTTCTCCCAACAAAATGGAAAATTAGAACTGCTTCTAGGGTCTGACTATTACAGCTATTGCAAGGGGTTAAAGTGGTAGTTTATTTAGGTGCTTTTTCATGGACAAAAACACCCAAGCAAAGGAGACTCGAGGAGCATGGCGCGACTCGGATACGAGAACAAGGAATAAATACAGCATACGAGCATGTTTCCTCGCGTAAAGCTGTCTGAGAAGCGATGATTTGTCCTCGAGTCTCCTCAAGCCAGAGTATATTCAAGTGACGAGACCGGCGGAGTTGAACTGTCAGCTCTTATGTGATAAAGTTCAAAGCAAAAAACTATTGTCCTGGGGCTGAACTTTTCACTGTTAAACCATTTCCTTAGTGCAGGAGCCATTTGGCCAGGACTTTACCTAAAGGCAAAGTGTTTGGGATGTTCTGACTATATAAAGCTTTACTTTTCTAGGTTCAGGCTGCAACTGAGGCAGCTACTTCATGATATTGACTGAATGAAGCTTTACCACCTGGGAGGCAATGAATGTTTAAATTATGCTCGGTTTTAGAGATGCTTGGATCCAATACCTTTCGAGGATGACATGCAAACGTGAAAAAAATATATATAAAGGTTTACTGAATCTCCTGTTATGCCTTCAGCAATACAGAGACGCTGACGATGTAGCTCTTCAACACTCTTAGTTAGGACGCCACCTTTACAGGATTATCTGCAGTAATAACTTGTCCATTCATGATTACTTTGAGAATATGTAAACAACAATATTCTTCGGCCTTTCTAGACTGATCACAAGACCTTCATCCTGAATCAAAGTATATCTGTCAAACAAGCATGGAATATCCGCCCTAGTCACAAAATATTCAGGGTCTCGAATTACACGACCCTTGCCCTCCAAGCTAGTCAAATCTGTTGAGATGAAAAAAGACCAATTGTCATAATGATCGTGGCCTTTTCTAATTCCTATAAGGGAAACCCGAAAGAGCCCCGTTGGCATGTAAATGCACGAGTTATATCCCGCATCGTCTGACCCTTGCTTGTTTGCGACTGAGCTAACCTCGTGTCTTAGAGACCTCGGGTTGAGAGCCGGTTAATACTGGATAAGGACATTTATTTATCCTCGATTTTCTATTAGTTTCCATGCTAGAATACAGAGCCTTAGCCTCTATTGAACCATATTTCTTCATCTTGAAATTATGGGCTTAGAGTAGTTGGTCATTCTACCTGTCAAAGGCTTTTCCTCCATATCCCATCCGAGGATAGGGAATTCTACCCAGATCTTGGAAATTATCCCGCGGTATTACTACGATAGATAAATATTTAAAGAAGCCATATCATATCTGGAAACACTTTTCCCCTTTGTCCGATGTTTTGTCGGTTCGTGGCCTACTGTCATTAAACAAGACCTCACAATAGAGTCGCCAGATCGAGAGGTGAGTATATTTAAGTTCAAACCACTCAACAGACGATACGGTATCTTCATATCCTGAGACTTTGGAGTTGTTGAATTCTCATGGTTTTAAGGATGAGAACTTGAGAGACGAAAGGAGGTTAATAGTACTCTCTCCACCACAAGATACCGCCATATGACCCCTTTCACAGCAGTGTTTAATAATAAATTCTTCACCACAGATCTTAAGTATTTTTCCGTTGAGCTTTAAGATCCTGAGCGGATCTCATGCGAAGGCACTGGATCTCGTTCAACTTGGCATTCCTGGAACCTCATAAGACCATGAAGCTTTATAATGTGGTGGGATATGGAACTCCGGCACCTTCAGAGGCACTTTTCAATATAAGAGTCTTTGGCTATCATAAATATACAGCAGGCATACAGATCTCATTTACGGTACGTAACGGATGTCTTGTGATATGTGCTCATTGACGAGTTTACAGCCTATTCATAAGGATCCGAGTCACCACGAACCTGGAAGGTAACATCAACGACATCCGTTTTACAGGAGGAGGTGAAAGCGAAGAGCTTGATTTGGCAAGCAGCTGGTCACTGTCCTCTTTCATTACCCCTTCAAGCAGCCCTTTAAGGACATGCTGCCGACTCCCGATGGCCACTCATTTAACAGATCTTGATTTATGCTGTCTCCCCCTATCTTCACATCATACCTCATATCACAAAAAGACCAAAGTTCACTTTTGTCCCACTCCAGACCCCCATATCCCAAGGGTCATGAAATTCATGAGGCTTATAAAAAACAAAATATCTTTTTTTGAAAAAAATCCCCGCAACCGATCGATGCAATTACCGTGCGTGACAACTAAACCCCATGACAAGATCGAAACATGATCAGCAGCAGCCGCCTTACGCAGCCTTCTTGGCAAACTCCACCCGCAGAATGAGATGCTTGAAACCAAATCCGTCCATCTTCGCACAGGCCTTGACGGCATCGCCCCGGTCTGCGAAGCTGATGAACGCAAAGCCCTTGGCCATACCGGTTTCCCGGTCCTTGGCAAGGAATACTCGGGTGACGCGGCCGAAGCGCTCGAACATGTCGCGCAGTTCTTGCTCCTCTGCCATCTCGGAGACCTATATATGTTGTTAGTATGGATATGTGAATGGCCGGCGTGACGGCACTTACGTTGGTGACACGCAGTGTAGCAAAGTCGTCCCTCTCGCCGAACTTTGACCCCATTCTCTCGCCAGCTGATCCAGTTCCACGCAGAGCGGGGGGAACATATGAACCCTTCTTGTTACCAGCAGCGCCCGCGCCAGCAGCCGCGGGCTCGTCTCCCATACCAGCAGCAACATCCCCGGCGGGAGTCTCTCCAATAGGCGCCATGGTATCCTTGTAGGGACATCTGGCAGTGAAATGCTGACCGTTGCAGATACGGCACTTGACCTGCTTGTCCTTGAGCTTGTCCTTCATGGACTGGGCGTTGGCGTCGGCGGACTCATCCTTCTCGGCCTTTCGCCAGTTGACGCTTGGTCGGAAGATGATGTTCTCGCCGACGGAGGTGGTGTCGGGGGCAGGGCCGGGGGGATCCTTTGCGCTGAGGCCGAACTTGGGCCAGGTTTTTCGGTCGGCGACGCGGGGGTTTACGGTCTCGGTGTGGGTGGTGAAGCGAATTCGGCGGGTGGTCTTGACCTTTCGGCCGTCGTCATCGTAACGGAATGTGATGATGGTCTTTGTTCCATCCTTGTTGGAGATGGTCTGAGGCTCGGGGAGATCGGTGGAGGTCTCCTCGATATCGTCGTCGTCGGCCCAGTCGTGCCTGTTTTTGAATGGTGGGGTTAGTCAAAAGGATATCGATTACAAGACCCCAGTCAAGGAGAGCAGAGCAACTGACTTGGGCTGGTTCGCTACGGCGGCAGCCATTTTGAATCGAGCGTATCCGTGCGATTTGTTCAGAGGTTATGTGTAGGTCTCGCGGTGCCGTAGGGATGCGTCGTCGTGGCTCGTACGGGCGTCACTTCGTGATCGTGGGGTTTTAGTGATAATTGAATTTATTCACTTTTTCGTGGTGCGGCGGTTTGAGCACAGGTGGGGCAGATGTCAAGCCACAGCTGCTCGAGGCGAAGGATTGTCGAATCACATGATGTGCACTAGCCACAGGGCCAACTTTATCCCATCCGGTGCATCGAGCATGAATAGTGATTAAAGGTGAAATTTGGTGACGTTACTTTGAGGATTCTCAACCTGAGGCTTGATAGTTCTGTTACGTGGGATCATGCCACGGACAGAATTTGAATAGAATCATCATGGAGATTGCCACTGGTTAAACGGAAAAGCGGCATGAGAGGATTCGAACACGGAAGAGGGATGTGTGGCGCAGCTGAACTCGTGCAACACGTTTGAATTCGGGGTTTGTTTCAGAGCCGCACTTGAAGCAAATACTCACTCGTATAAAATGATTTGACCATTATTCGACATGTGTGAGAAGAACTGATACAAATCTGTGACTCGGCAAATATCCTTGAAAGGGTCTCCTTGTTGGGAGATGAGATGAACTTGTCAAAAACGCCAAGGGACAGATGCTCGAATCTATTGAGCCAAGCGTGGCGCAGCTGAAAGAGAGTCCAATCCGGGTCCACGTAATGGAGCGACGCGGTCTCTGTGGCGCTCGGAAGCGCGCTGAGGCCATGTGAGAGGATACGATACGGGGCCGGGGCAGCCTGAGAGGGAAGAGGAGGGAGGGAGCTTGAGACTGACTTTGGCACCAACGCCAAAAACAATCTACTGCGAGCTTGGCTTTGGCTCTGGGCACTTCTCCTCACTATCCGAGACTGTTTCTTTTTCCATTTGTACTCATTCACATCCACTCTCTCTCTTTCACTCTTCCATTCTCCATCTTCACTTCTTCGTCTCTTCTCTTGGCGATCGCTTCATTCGCCCTTATATCTCGATAACTTTGCGCGCGATACCCCCCAAATCTAAACTACCTCCTTTTTCTGTCGCAAACAAAATCACACCATGGCTTTCAAGCAAGACGAACCTCCCGCCTACGGCCCTCCCCCAGGTGCCCCTCAGCCTACATACGGCGGCTACCAGCAAGACCCATACGGCCAGCAACAAGGTCAATTTCCCCAGGGCCAGCAGCAAGGCTACTACCAACAAGGCCCTCAGATGGGCTACTACAACCAGCAACAAGGTCCCTTTCCCGCCGGCCAGGGTCCCTATCCTCCTCAGCAAGGCCCCTACGGACAGCCTCCCCCTCAGGGCTACTACCCCCAAGATGATCAGAGAGGAGGCGGTGGTGCTGGCGGCGGTATCATGACTGGTCTTCTCGCTGGTCTGGCGTGCTGCTGCTGTTTGGACTGCCTTTTCTAAATGCCGATTTCACTGCGACTCGATACCACCCGCCGATGGCGGACGTGCAGACAAATTGGAGGGATCGGAAGCGCAGCGTGGCGCATCAGCAAATGGAAAAGGTTTCCTGTTTCACGGCGTTGGGGGATCATTCGACTACAGAGCTCTGATTCTATGTTGTGTGTTTCTTTGTTTTCTCGATAAAGTACGACGTATAATCTCATAATATTCAGTCTCAATGCGCATATTTGTCTCCACGTGTGTGAATGTCAAGCCAAAACTGATATGATACTATGCTGCGGCAAAGGCTGTCTCAAACTCGGACCTAACCTTTGCGACACAATCATTTGTGTAAATCATCTTTTGTACATCCGGAGACGTCCACTTGTCAGGGACCGAACCACTGGACTTGTGCTCCTTGAACATCCTATCTCTCTCCTCCTTTGCTTTTCCTTCGCCCAGATGCAGTGTTCGACCAGACAGATATGCCATTTCGACGAGATTCGAAGTCCATTCCTTTCGAGATTGCTCATACACCTTCAAGCACTTGGCAATAGTCTCGGGCCGAGTATCAGGGGCAAGGGATAGAACCTCGGCGATTGTTGAGCCGTCTTCAATAGCCATTGCAGCTCCTTGGCTGAGATGTGGGAGCGTTGGGTGACAAGCGTCTCCTAACAATGCCACTGATCCCTGAGTCCATGTAGGCAAAGGCTTGTACATCCTTAGTCGCCACTCACAGACCTCTCCTTCAGGGACCAGATTGAGCATCTTCTGTACAAGAGGACAGAATGTCTCAAACACTTCCAGCATAACTTTCTTAGATCCCTTAGTTGTGTATGTGATTGAAGGAGCGGATGCAAAGTTGTCATCTGGCTGGACAGTCGACAGGTTGTAAATGGACTTATTGGCGATTGAGTATGCGATAATGTGTCGTTTCTCTCCCACCCATCTTACAACCTCATCGCTATCAATGAGAGCCAGTAATTCAGGATCGTGAGCCATGTCTTCTCGCTTGAGCATGATACGGTAGGCAGCTTGACCGGTCTCGGCCTCTTCGGGCGTGGCGTTGACTTGTTGCAGGAGCTGGGATCGAGTTACACTCTTGATGCCATCGGCGCCGAGAAGAATATCAGCTTCACGGGTGAATGCCTCTCCATCTCTGGGCTGAAGCTTGAAGACTACTTTGGGAGCAAAGCCCTCAACTTCGATCAGGCTTGTGGCAAAGTGAAAGGTGATGGCGCTCTCTTTCTTGCAAGCTTCGTATAGATGACCAGCTAAGGAAGCTCGATGGCCGCAGAGGTGTGAAAAACCGTATTTTCCCTTAATATCAGGCATATCAACATGAGCGAGCTCAACATTAGTTGATCCCTCTGTAAAGGGTCAGTGTATGCTCCGAAGTCTAGGGATACGTAAACTTACGGCGAATGCTGCTCCCAGCTACGCAAGTAGCTTCTCTCTCAATATCATCCCAGCATCCCAACCTGTCAAGAATTCTCCCCATGTTAGGAGCCATCTGAATACCAGCTCCTACAAAACCAAGGCTACTGGCAGTTTCATAAACATCAATATGTTTGAAACCTCGTTTGGCTAGAGCTAGGGCAGCTCCTAGTCCGCCCATGCCGGCGCCCATGATGGCGATTTGCAAGTCTTTGGTGCTAGCCATGATGTTCAAGCCAATTGAATACTCGTGAGGCCAATAAGAAGGATGACATTAAAGATAGAGACTTGGCACTTCGAGAAGTTGTCGAGACTTATATATACATATATCTAGTCTAATGACGGTTCTTCCTTTATCCGATCTCATCCATATATCGTTACCTACCATCCCGAATCAAATGCCGGTGCGGGGCCCCGAGTCGGATGTATGTTTCTCAATGGAGCTTGATCGATATATGTACGAGTCCGAGAAAGGGCTCTTCACGAATAACTAATTACATACAGAAACGAAGGATTTCAAGTGTTTTTCGCTTTATTTCCTTATTCGGATTGTGGGAAGCTCCTATATCGGCGGAGATAATTCGCATTATTCAGCGTCTGCAGAATCTGGGGCTCTCCGGTGTCGTCATCAATTCACTTTGACACATGTTTAGGCCATAAGCACTATCATGTGCTATTCTTTTATCGACTAAAACGTTAGACTTTGGTGACGATGCATTGGATAACGTGTCTTTGCGGAAGCATTTCTCGGCATGTGGGAGAGACTTCGGAGACCGAAATGGTTTCTGATGTTTCTCTCTGCCACTGCAATATTTGTCGTTATTCGACTGGCTTGCTTTTCACGTCCTATCTTCCGACCGAAAAACCGAGATCTTTTGACGGGTTGAGTGTCTTTGAGGGGAATGATGATGTGTGCCGGTATTTCTGCTCGACATGTGGCTGCCATGTATATCAATCACACAAAGATCAAGACGGCGAGTCGAGGTGGAGAGTGGCTACAGGTGTCATCACAAGAAGCGATGATTCAAGCGGAAGAGTGAGTTATACGTCGCACCAGAAAGTGGAAGATACCATCGACGGAGGTGCGTCGGTATGGCTTCCTCTTGAGGCACAGCAGAATTCTTCGAATCGCGCGTATTCGGGTTCAGTTACACCGAAACCGAAACATCTCGATGCGCTTTGTGCATGCGAGGCTATCCATCTTCGCATCACACGCCCGAACGAGGCCAGCTATTTGCCGCATCGCAGTTATCCTGACCTTATGTATCCTTACTGTTCTACTGACGAGTCCATCACGTCAAACCCATCAGACGATAAGTGGTGGATCAAAGGAGACAGATATCTCGCTGGAACCTGCGCCTGTGAATCTTGCCGGCTGGCCTCTGGGTTCGAGATACAGATCTGGGCTTTTATCCCCCGAGCAAACCTATTGATTCTTCCTACAGATGGCTCAGGATCAGAGGTTCCATTGGACTTTGAGAGGTTACCGACGGGTGCTCTGAAAGCATATCAATCATCGCAGGGTGCAGTTCGTCACTTTTGCGGCGGATGTGGCGCAACTGTGTTTTGGCGAGATGCTACAGATTCAAGTGTAGTTGATGTGAGTGTAGGATTGCTTCGAGCTGATGAAGGAGCTAGAGCAGAGAACTGGCTTCATTGGCACAAGAGCCGCATAAGTTTCGCTGAAGAAGTGCAGACTCATCGATCTGGTCTCCTGGCTACAGCAGCCCAGGGTTTATTGGGTAATCTTGCGATGGGCCTGAAGGGAAACTCTGAAGGTGGATTAGACTAATCATAATAATCTTAGGTGAAGATCTTATGATAGCAGATGATATTCCCCGGAAATGAAACTTTGTTTCCTATAAAAACGGTCGTTAATCTTGCAACGGCTAGGATCGACGTTTCAAAACAGCGTTGCATGAACAATAGGTCAGAGGTAAACAACAATGAAGCCGAGAAGAATTCAAGTACAAAATTCCTCGAACACAGCACAGCACTAGAATAAAGTCATGAAGCTAATTAAGCTTATTTACTTTATTCTGTCTAGCCTCTTCATATTTCCCTCAGCATCAGAACATTTCCGTCCATGAATAGACAACTCTACACACGATAAACATGCCCGCTAATAAACCCCCAATTCCTAATCCCTGTCCTACCCAATAGAACTACACCTTTGCAACACGAGCATCGTTTCACAAAAGTGCTCGGTGTAGAATTCGATGTCGCCCTCGACTAAAAATGGCAGAACATTTCAGCTATTACCATCCATCGGCATAAGTGACCAATTGAGCGTAGCACGTGCCTCGAGCGAAGATCATATAAAAAAGGATCTAATGGAAGGCAAAAGTAGAGACTACTCTTTTCTGCAGAGGAAGAGTACTATCCTGGCAATCATGGTTGGTTCAAGTCTCGTTGGCCTATTGGCTGTTGTTCTCCAGATATGTTTCGTCAAGGCGGTGGACGTAGACGTTGCGGTTTCTGCTTACACCGGCGACGTCGAGTCTGATTGGACTGCCGTTTACTACTCTGATCAGAAACCTCTATTGATTGGAAATGATGGGGGTCCTGATAAGGGAGGCTTTCACGTCTATGATCTCAACTCAAAGGCTCCGTTGGAAGAAGTCGCTGCGAAAACACCTGGACGCAGCAAGCTTGTCACGACAGTTTACGATGTCAACAAGAAGGATATCCTCGTCACTATCGCTCAGCCTGATTCTGTTGTCCGCGCTTATGAGGTGCCAAAGTTTAAGCAGATCAAAGACGCGGACTTTAAAGTTCTAGGAGATTGGTCTGCGCTGTGCAGTTGGAAGAGTCCTGCTGGGAACGATTATGTCTTCTTGTTTGGAAAGGGACAGGCAGTTCAACTACTCCTCCAGGAGACAAAGAAGTCATTTGAGTTTGTCCAGGTGTGTTTTCCTCGGAGAAGAGGTGATAATGTTTGCTAACTTGCTAGATCCAAACTTTCCCTACTGACTTTGAAACATCGGGATGTGCCGTTTCACGCTCCGAGTCTCGCATGTACATCTCTACAGATGACGACAAGAGCGTTTATGCCTTTTCACTTAAAGAGTCTACAAAAGCGCCCAAGATCACCAAGGTTGGCAAGGCAGAAGACGATGTGACCGGCTTGGCCGTCTACGTTCCCAAGAAGGGCTCCGACTACTTATTTGTCGCCCAGACTGACAAAGTCGCTGTCTACGATTCCTCTTTCAAGCTCAAGGGCACATTATCTTTGACCGGGCAAGAAGACATTGAAGTGCAGGGTCTGAACATATATCAAGGTGCTACGAGCAAGTATCCTGCTGGTGCTCTGACATACGCCATTGAGTCAGAGGATGTCAACGGTTTCGCTGTCTCGTCCCTTGAGAATGCTTTGGAGAAACTCAAGCTTGAGGCCAACACGAAGTACGACCCCAGAAAGGTCAAGACAGACACCAAGACTGAGCCAATCTGCAAAACTTGCGGGGGAAACGGCTACTGTATCAAGGACAAGAAGAGCAAATGCGAGTGCTTCGCTGGGTTTGCTGGAAATACCTGCAGTAGGTTCACCTGCACCGACAAGTGTTCCGGCCATGGAAAGTGTGTTGGACCCAACGAGTGTAAATGCGACAAGGGATGGGGTGGTCTTCACTGCTCGTTTCTTCTCATCGAGCCAACCTACGAGACTGAATCTCGTCTTGGTGATGGCGATGATCCCGCCATTTGGATCTCGCCTGAGGGGCCGGAAAATTCTCGAATCGTCACGACGATGAAGTCTGGAAAGGAAGCTGGTCTTGGGGTCTTCGACTTGGCTGGTAATCTTCTCCAGTCTTTCACAGCTGGCGAACCTAACAATGTCGACATGATCTATGGCTTCAAGGCAGGTAATCGAAAGGTTGACCTTGCTTTTGCTGCTTGTAGAGCTGATGATACGCTCTGGTAAGTTACTTCTCTCTATTATTTGAACTTATCTGACGACCAAGTCTCTTCGAGATGCTGCCCAACGGCACATTGACCAATATTCCTGGCGGTATTCACCCTGTTGTTGATGACTACAAAGTCTACGGCTCATGCACCTACAAGTCACCCAAGACAGGAAAGCAATATCTCTTCGTCAACGAGAAGTCAGCACGATATCTCCAGTACGAACTCACTTCCACATCTAAAGGAGAACTCCAGACAAAGCTTGTCCGAGAGTTCCAAGGCGGCAGTGGAGGCCAAGTAGAAGGCTGTGTATCCGACGAGGAGAACGGCTGGATCTTCCTCGGCGAAGAACCCTCTGCCCTGTGGCGATACGACGCAGAGCCCGATTCAAAAGACAAGGGTGTAGTAATCGGCAAAGTCGGCGATGGCAACCTCTACGGCGACGTTGAAGGCGTGACCCTCGTCTACGGCTCCAAGCCCACGGAGGGTTTCATCCTAGTATCATGCCAAGGCGTCAGCGCATACAACGTCTACCGCCGAGCCGCTCCTCACGAGTTCGTTACCACCTTCACACTCGTAGAGTCATCAGACGGGCAGATCGACCCCGTGTCCAATACAGACGGCATAACAGCTGTGGGCACGGCTCTGAACAAGGATTTCCCTCATGGTTTGGTGGTTGTGCACGATGATGCGAACCAACTGCCCAATGGCAAGACCAGTGCTGAGGCGAGCTTCAAGCTGGTTAGTCTTGAGAAGATCCTGGGGTCCAAGGTGTTGGGGGAAAAGGGCCTGTTGGATCAGGTGGATAAGAACTGGGATCCTAGGAAGTGAAGAACGCATGGAGCAGTTAGTGGGCTTTGCCTGGGTGAAGTTGTGTCTCTTTGAGAGGCCAAAGTCATCACCCCTGAATCTATTGAGACCCTTTTTGAGTTAATCAAGAACCTTCTCAGCGTCCCATAACAAAGAACGCAAGACGAACATTTGTATGTGTTCTGATATGGCATTGATCATCGCCAAAGAGACTACTCATGTGCTTGTGATGTCGAGTGGTCACATAGGAGTGGCGTTTACATGAGGCGGAACAGTCTCGACACACTTCCGCCGTCAGTGCTTTTGCCTTTTATTCTAAGTCTCTCATGGATATCAACCATATGGACTTCTTAGATCCACTATACTTCATAGATAATTGGTTGCTGTCGTGGGTGGGCGCCGCAATGCTTGACACTGCCAGACGGCGCCAGGATATTAAGCATCCGTGTTGTCAGATATCAGCACAGACGATGTTGTTCATTGAAAGCCTATAGATATTGAGTTATGACTGTGCTGGCCTTTTACGATAACTCCCCACTATGAACTGAAGATATCTTCAAGTTCAGTGCGCAGTGACTGACAACATCACCCCTAACTGATATTACAGTCGTAGCATAACCACAGCAAGTACAAGTTAACCCAAAATAAACATTTTTCCTTCTCAGACACTCCCAAACTCTGTCAAAGCCACTTCTCAAAGAGAAAAGTAGGTTTGTTTCATCTCCTCTCGCCGTTTGTAGGCCACAACCGCCCCCTTGCCCTTTTTGGGTGTCAATAGAACCTCACTAAGCACCGAGAGACGTCAATAGCCAAATAAATCCGCCAAACTCGCATGAACCAACGTTTATCCCGCCCGCCAAGATTAATCTCCTCGTGCATTCGCGTCTGGCAAGTAAAAAGCGAGACGAATGAGTTGCAAGTGTCACATATCGTTAAGCTAGGAGTAGTTGGCTTCTGTGAATAAGCCGCAAAGTTATTCACACCTCTTGGAGGAAGCTTTGATATCTTTTACATACACCTCGTGGCTTGTACCGTCTTTGATCGTCTTTGATTTGGTTCTATTGGGAATAGAAATCTCGCATTGACTGCTACTGTTCGAACCGAAGAGCGAAGGGGGCTTATTGACCCCGCAAAGCGTCAATAGACCTCAATAGAAGCCTTGCAACACCACAACCAGAGCGAGTGTGTGTATGCACGGGCAAATTCCCTTTCTCTCAGGATGGCCAACTTCTCAATCTTTATCATGAACACTGAACTCGAGATCTATAAAAAAAACTACTCAATTCCATCATAAATACTCTCCTTTTTTTCTCTCCAGACTCGTTCCCATCGAAAGAAGGACAACGATATCTCAAAACACCTTTGATACACGACAACTCCTTTACGAGTACCACTCACTTTAACAACTTTTACACTTCAAAACACTCACTCACTACTAAGACACACAAACCTCCTGGGATGAAATACTCCTTCGTTACTCTGGCCGCGGTGGCCGGAGCCGCACTCGCGGCACCTCCGCCGTCCGCCATCGACAACTTCGGCCCGGATTTCTTCACCCCTTTCTGCAACCTCGACTACAAGGGGAAGCCATGCGAGGAGCTCGTTGGCAAGGGCGACAAGAACGCTGATGCCATCTGCAAGGCTGGCCGTGAACACTTCTGCGGTCCTAATCAGAAGCGTGATGCTGTCCCTGAGCCTCAGCCTGACCCTGTTGCTGATCCGATGCCCTGGTGTACTTGGCGTGGACAGCCGTGCTGGAAGGAGAAAATGAAGGCTAAGCGTGAAGCTATTCCCGAGCCTGTTGCAGCTCCTCAACCTGATCCCGTCGCTGATCCTATGCCTTGGTGTACCTGGCGAGGACAGCCCTGTTGGAAGGAGACGATGAAGGCCAAGCGCGAGGCTATCCCCGAGCCTGTCGCAGTCCCTCAACCCGATCCTGTTGCCGACCCCATGCCCTGGTGCACTTGGCGCGGCCAACCTTGTTGGAAGGAAAAGATGGCTAAACGAGAGGCCATCGCGGAGCCAGTTGCTGCACCCCAGCCTGACCCAGTTGCCGAGCCGATGCCGTGGTGCACTTGGCGAGGCCAGCCATGCTGGAAGGAAAAGATGAAGGCTAAGCGTGAAGCTGAAGCTATTCCCGAGCCCATCGCCGCTCCTCAACCCGACCCCGTTGCCGACCCCATGCCCTGGTGTACCTGGAGGGGCCAACCCTGCTGGAAGGAGAAGATGGCTAAGCGTGAGGCTATTGCCGAACCCGTCGCCGCTCCTCAGCCTGATCCTGTTGCTGAACCTATGCCTTGGTGCACCTGGCGCGGACAACCTTGCTGGAAAGAAAAGATGAGAATGGCTAAACGCGATGCTCTTCCTGAGCCAGTTGCTGCCCCTAAGCCCGACCCTGTTGCTGAGCCCATGCCTTGGTGCACATGGCGAGGTCAGCCTTGCTGGAAGGAGAAGATGCGCATGGCGAAGCGTGAGCCTGAAGCTATCCCCGAACCCGTCGCTGCCGCCAAGCCTGATCCCGTTGCTGAGCCTATGCCTTGGTGCACATGGCGCGGGCAGCCCTGCTGGAAGGAGAAAATGAAGCTCAAGACCCGCGAAGCCGCTCCCGTCGCTGAGCCCCAGCCCAAGCCTTGGTGCATGTGGCGTGGACAACCATGCTGGAAGAAGACCAAGCGCGCCGCTGCCCCTGAACCCGCCCCCGAGGCTGAGAACGAACCTAGATGGTGCATGTGGCGAGGCCAGCCTTGCTGGAAGAAGACCAAGCGCGATGCTACTCCTGAGCCTTGGTGCATGTGGCGTGGCCAGCCCTGCTGGAAGGCTAAGCGCGACGCTGCTCCCGAGCCCTGGTGTATGTGGCGAGGACAGCCATGCTGGAAAGCCAAGCGTGATGCCGGTCAAGCTCTCTCCAACGCCCTCCACGCAACTCGATCCCTCGACACTCGATCCGCCGACGCACCCAGCACCGCTCATCTCCCCCGCGACGCCGCCCACAAGGCCAAGCGCTCCATCGTCGAGCTCGCCAACCTGATCGCCCTGTCTGCGCGTGGTAGTCCCGAAGAGTACTTCAAGAGCCTCGAGCTCGAGACCTTCTTCCCTGATGCTGCTCCCAACGCTACGGCCAAGCGCGACCTCAACACTCTTCAGGAGGATAAGCGCTGGTGCATGTGGCGAGGACAGCCTTGCTGGAAGGCCAAGCGCGCTGCCGAGGCAGTTCTCGATGCCGTCGATGGCGATGATGGTGCTACTGGTCCTGGAGGTCCCGACTCTCACTACGATACTCGGGATTTCAAGTCTGAAAACTTTGCGGCTAAGCGGGATCTAATTGCCATCAAGGCAGCAGCTCGCAGCATTGCCGACATACCCGAGGAATAAGCAAGTTCCACATCATATTCTCACATCGAGCATCTTCTAACATTTTCAGGTGGCTTTTGAATCCGATCGTTTGCTTTTACAGTACGTCGGTGATATTTTTCGTCACTCTTTATCTACCAAAATTAGCAAAAAAATACGCTCGAAGAAATAACAGAGACAAAACGAACAGGTGGATATGGCCATGCGAGAGGACGAGTTCCTCTGTTCTCTTCTTGCAGCTTAATATTGCTGTACTTTATTTCTGGATAACGGCAGTGGATGGCTTGAGTCTGCTGCTTTTTCAAATACGATTCTGCTTTTGGCATGAGTCGATAGGCATGGTTAGGATAGCTCCAAATAGTTGCTCGAATTCAACTGATTGTCTCAAATGTTCTTGATTCTTGTGATGTAGCATAAATGGTTGTTTGAGTGAGGTGAGGTCAATGTTGACAGTGCAGAGTTTGACTATATTGATTGGACCCCGGTTCTGTAGGACAGGCATCCAACATTTGCAAGGGGATGCAAGTAGCAGACTCTTCAGCCTCATTGCCTTTGAAAGAACAATATCAAGACATACGCATTGTAGCATCGTAGATACAGTGCATTGTTGTGTGCATGTCATGCAGCACGGGTAGATCTTATGCTGATCATCCTTCAGCGTCGTTACATTTGACGGTTCAAACATTCACAGACCCTGACTCCCATCAGCAGGTCATTTATCACGAGTAGATACTACATCTCAAAGTATGTACGTTCAATCATTGCGCTCCTCCCCATCGTCGAGGGAAGCACCGCACCCAAGATTGTTCGCTTTTCTCTCCATTCTGAGTTCCTCTGAATCGATGGTCCTGGGCGCAGGCCTTTCGACGCACCTCGCATCAATTATTAGAGAAACATGAACGTGGTTTTTTGCGTTGTTCAATATTTTGAATTGGAGAGAAAAGAGAAAAAAAGAAGTCAAATAAAATTTCGCGATTTTTCTTTTCTACGCGTCGTGAGGATAGTGGGGCTGCTTCTCGGTGCCTTGATGCCTGGTGCGCAAGGCTTCCATTTTGAGCTCTGGAGATACCCTGGAGACGAGGGAAGGAAGATGAGAGAGAATCTCCTCCGAGTTCAAAACTTGTGATAAATTCCAAAGCGCTCGATATTGCATTTCATATATTGACACCGTTATACGTATGGATCTATTTCAAGATCGAGATTATTAATACCCTACAGCTTTTCGCAATATCTTTTGCCCAGTTAATCGAAACTCCATATCACCTCAAAACAACAACAGAGCTTCCCACTCTATCTCTTACTCTTCCTCTCCCTGTTTCATTATTTCTCAAATGAGAACCTTTCTCGCCCAATATGATGAGAAGATACCCCTCTGGGTTTCATGGGATACCGGAACTATGCACGCCTCCTCTACCATCTTCACATGATGGAAAACCGCGTCGGCTTCTTACTCCAGAGCCACAACATTCTATCACACTGGCAACTGTGAAGGCGAACGGCCCATTCTTTCAACGACTCCCGAGCGAAATCCGTGCGAGGATCTTGCGTCTTGCGTTTGGAGACCGAACTCTTCATGTGGATTTGATTTATAGTCGCCCAATCCTTCCCGACGTCGACCGTCATGCTGGTGTTAGACAGGTGCCTTAGTATGGCACTTCTCAAGCCTGGATAACCTATCCAAACCCTGGCAATGCTGTTTTCGACTGGGTGAATTATCCAGACCAAAGCTGGGCATGGCGAAGCTCTCTGTGCCATCGGCTTCCCCCTTCTGGTTTGATGGACTCGCGTGGCCCTGGGTATGATCCTCAGCCTTGCGACGATGAGTGCGTGTATGGTTGGAATGGTAGAAATGGATTTCACCCACAATGTGAGCATTGGCCTGGCGACGATCCAAAGAAATGCTTAATTGGAGCTATGGGATGGCTCCTCTCCTGCAAGCAAGCGTTAGTAGCTCGCTCTGTTGGTCAAGGGATTTGCTAAAATCACATATAGTTATCGTGAAGGGATTCACGTCTTATACGCTACGAATACTTTTCATACGGCAAGCAAATCAATGATCATGAACATGCACGACTTCTTCCAGCAACAGCGACTAAATTCCATCACGTCTGTCGAAATCGTTTGGGAGTGTGCACCATGGATCTTGCCAGACATCGAGGACCACTCTAGGTTCGTTCCTCCTCTAAGCGACATGGAGTCTTTTAGACTATTTCTCAAGGCCATTCCCAATATTTTCCCGAACATCAAGAAACTTTATGTTTCTTTACAAGGAGACATGATTCCCAAGTCGCATGGACAACTCCGCGACACTGACAAGTACTCGACCAAGGAACGAATCTTGCTCGTGGAGAGGAACATCATCTTGAAAGTCGACCAAATGGTGCCTTACCTCAAACCCCATGTCGACTTTTCAATCGCCTATCCTACGAGTACGTATGCTGTGCAGAGAAGTCTTGCGCTTCGACAGGGCTGGACAGTGAAGCAGAGGCATGAGACTGGTGAGGTGGAACGACACTGGAGGCCATTGGCGAAATGCAAACCTCGAACAGGCTACTGGGTCTGCTTGGGTGATAAGGATGTAAGAAGAAAGAGAGCGAGAGGCATCATTGGGCATAAACATATGCCAGCGCGTGTTTCCGAAAAGAAGTATGATGTTTTCTTTCGGTCTTAGGACTCGGGTAGGTAGTGTATTGAGTGTATGACATTTTGGAAGGAATATGGTTTGGGTTGGGGAATCTCAGTCGGTTATATGCCAAAAGTCACGATGCACGAGTGCTGCATCTTATCGCATGTCACCAAATATTTATGTACGGTCTTGACTGCTAAGTCTATGGAAATAAGTAAAGATTAGTATGCTATTCGAAATATTGTAAGGCGTTCTCAGACTTTCGGCATCTAAGCAAATAATACGACAAGACCAACCAAAACCCCAAGAGCTTGGCCTGGTGACAATTTGTGGCGAAGCTCTTGTGGTATCCACAGAGAGACACGATGCAGCAAATAACGACTCTTGAGCCTGTGCCAACTCGGCTTCAGATGCCGTGAATATTGGCACATCCATGCCTTGGACTTTTTGCGAAGAGCTGACTTGGCTAGTGAGGTTCTGCTTGGCGTCTAATTCTTTGGTGTTTGATGCAGAGAATTCAAGCAAGTGAGAACAGCCAAGACGTGACATTATTCGATCGGGGCAGTGCATTCATCATCTTTATATCGATTCTTGATTTAAACCATGATGAGTGACTCCATGCGACATATAATTCTTGTTTCTTTTTCACTGTTGATCAAATGATCTGATTACATTAGTACTCGTCTCACTCTACTCTTACATCTCAATCATTCTAGCTCAGCTACAGACAAGCTACAGCTACAGCTATAGCTGAAAGCTCGCTGAAAGCTCCCCTCAGCTGCCCCTCATCTCATCCCACTTCCCTTCTTCTCCTCCATCTTCACAACATACGTACGTCATGGCTTCAGAACTCGCAACCCGCATCGGCGACCTCAACCCCTTCTCCTCCAAAAGCCGGCGCACCAACGATGAAGATTTCGGCGAGGAGATCGACAACAACACCGTCGCGGGCGGTGGCCACAGCGCCCGTCGCATGGTAACAGACCTCAGAGTCAGCAGCGCCCTACGAGAGTTCCTCGTCAAAGAGAAGATGCTCTCCAAGAAGGAAGCCAAGATTGACTCTGAGGACTCGTCGCGCGAGCTCTTGGAACTCGTTAGCAAACCGCATATTCGCGTACCGCCTGAACTCATGGATAGGTCGCATCCACTGCCGGAGTACTTTATCAGCTCGAGCCATAATACTTATCTCATGGCGCATCAGCTTTATGGGTCTTCGTGCGCGACTGCGTATGAGAGTGCGATCAGGACGGGGGCGAGATGTGTTGAGATTGATGCGTGGGATAATAGCGATGATAGAGATGAGCCCAAGGTCACTCATGGGTATACCCTAGTATCCAACATTTCGTTCCGTTTGGTTTGTGAGACGATTCGCAACTCTGCGGATCAAGAAGCTGTTGATGCGCAAAAGTATGGCTTCAGACCTTCGCCTATTCTTCTGTCGCTGGAGAACCACTGCGATGCGTATGGTCAGATGCGCCTTGTCAATATTATGCAGGATGTTTTTGGGGATCGCCTTTTGAGCAAGGCTGTTAGACATATTGGCCACGAAGAACAAGCTGGTTCGGATCAACATGTGAAGCTGGAGGATCTGGGTGCAAAGATTGCTGTTATTGTTGAGTATCACTTTACGGATGAGCCTTCAAGCAGCGATAGCAACTCGGATGACTCGGAGGACGAAGAAGAGGAAAAGGCTGCGCGAAAGGAGTACAAGGATAAGAGAAAGAAGGAAGAGCCCTCTATCATCATCCCTGAGCTTGCTGAGCTGGGCGTCTACGCGCAGTCTGTCAAGCCAATGGACAACTCGTGGTTCGAAGAGGGATCTCTCGCCAACGGCCCCCATCACCATCTTATCAACGTATCTGAATCAGGTCTGGCATCTCATCTTCCCGAGCACGCATCAAACATCGCCCGACACAACGCCCACCATCTCATGCGCGTTTATCCCAAGGGCACGCGAATCTCATCCACCAATCTTAAGCCCGTTCCTTACTGGGGAATCGGAGCTCAGATCTGTGCGTTGAACTTGCAAAACTTTGGTACCAGCAATCAACTCAACGAAGCCCTCTTCAGCGGCACAGACGGCTACGTCCTCAAGCCCGCTGCTCTGCGCGCCGGCGGAAACGGAAGACTGAGCACAGGTCGCAGCAAGCGTCTCCGTCTTCACGTCGCAGGCGCAACAGATATCCCTCTGCACGGCGACTCAGAGGCAGACTCTATCAAGCCGTACCTCACATGCACGCTGTACCACCCTGATAATATCAAAGGCGATCCACCCAAGCGCAAGACAGAACCGTATAAGCAGCACAAGCTTGAGTTTCTTCACAGAGGACCAAACCCGCCCCCGACAGAGCCTCTTTGGGATGAGACGCTGACTTGGGAGTATGAAGATAATGAGCTGACTTTCCTGCGTATGCTTATCAAGAGTGATGATAGTTGGACGAGGAACCCGATGTTTGCTGTTGCGGCGGTGAGATTGCTTTATGTTGAGCCGGGATGGAGATTTATTCGCATGTTGGATCTCAAGGGACATGAGACGCAGTGTTCGGTTCTTGTGAACTTTGAGATCATTGATGCTTAGGGGGAAATTATGAGTACATGATGATATGTCTATGAATATGCGATTTCCCTGTTGATTTGCGTTTGATATGGACTGAGTGATAGTCTTGCTTCTGATACCTACCTACCTTCGGTCATGATATATTTGCAATAGAATTAGTGATTTAATCTTTGCTTGCTCTAAACAGAAACAGCTTTGAAAGAGATTCCAGATGTAAGGCTTATCGACTTCGTCGTGCTGTCTTTAAATCTATAGTGAGTAAATCGAGTCGCAGGCATTCACCAAGTTGCCATGCGCTCAGGTTTCGTGGTCTAACGGTTATGACTGCGGATTCTGATTCCGCCAGCGAGGGTTCGACTCCCTCCGAGACCTTTCTTTTTACGCTACTGGCTTCTGTGAGTGAAACAGGTTCTGGTGGACTTATTGCTTGGTCTGTGTGCACTAAAGCTATATGACGTGATGAATGCTTCTTTGTCTCACTGGTGGTAGCTCTGCATCCGAAGATCTCTTCTGCTGCCGAACGGGGCCGGATGCTGGAGCGGGTCTCGAGATCCGGTCCGGGGTTAAGAGATGGCCGGCGTTGACGGCCATGGCTGAAGGTCTAGTAAACTTCAAGAGGGCCATGGCATAGAATATATGAAACCATGTAGACTAGATATATAAAATCAAAGTCAATCAGTTATGAACGAAGCTGCATGTCTTATATGCTTCCGTCAGATTATGCAAAACGAGATCGTTGACTGGTTCTCTATATTACAACAATATGGATAAGACATTAGTCGATTGAAAAGGATGTTTATGGTATCTTGCTATAGTATCTATAGGCTCAAATCAGCGTTGTCCGATTACGAATGCCACTCTTTGTGACGCCGCATCTTAGACATAAGCTTAACTTCCGAATGCCTTCGGATCTAACCTTCACCAATCAACAACACCCCAACTCCAAGTATAAGAAACGCCCAACGCCAGCTCCAAATCCTATTCTTCAATTATATCCAACTTCGAACAAACCAAGACTTTTGGAGTAACTCAACATACGACAAGATGGGCATTGTAACAACTCTTCTCGCACCAGTTCACCTCCTCTGCTTCTCAACACTCCTCGGCTCCCAACTCTACCAAACCTTCATCGTTACAAAAGTCACTTTCAAACACCTCCCGCGAACCCCCTATATCAATCTTCAAAAGACCCTCTTCCCGATTTTCTTCCAAGGCCAAGCTCTTCTTCTCTTCCTCACAGCTATAACGCTCCCCCCGTACGGTGTTCTCTCGCTTATCGAGCATAAGAGCGATTGGATACCTTTTGCGATATCTGGGTTTGTCTCGGGACTTAATCTTATGGTATTTGGACCAAGGACGAGACAACTAATGTTGGATCGTGTTGAGCAGGGTAAGTCATCTCGTGTCTCATGTGGGATAAAAGCTAACGAGATAGGGACGCTGGAAGTGAAGACGGCTGAGGGACCGAGTTCTACGATGGGGGTTATCAAGAAGAGATTTACAACTTCGCATGCTATGTGTATTCATCTGAACTTGATTGGTCTGGGAGCTCATCTTTGGTATACTTGGAGACTGGCATCCCGTCTCGACTTTTCACTATAATGGGAGGATCACGCATTTCTCAAGCCCTCATAAATCTCTGATATATTTAAAGCCCGTGTATCCGATAATCTCTTTATAGCTTTTAGAACTCAACTTCTGACCTTCATCTCAACTCCAACCACAAATCAACATTATCTCCAGACCTTTGTCAAGGAAGATACACAATCATCTCAAGTCCACCACTGTAAGCCGTAGTAGTGGTCTTGAATCCATTCTTCGGATCATGGATATAATCCAAAAACTCTTTATACAACGCCTTGGCCATCTTTGTGTTATCAGCTAGAATGATAGCCCCTCGCTTCAGACGAGGCTTGATGATCTCCAGAGCTGGAAGAGCCATTGGTATCCAAGCTGTTCAACATTAGCAAACCTTCATAAGCTGAGATTCTCGAAACTTACTGTCAAGGAGCAGCATATCAATCTCCTCAGGCATACCCTCCTCCGAAAGCGTCTCTCTTAAATCTCCCTCCCTCAGGTCAATCCACGGCTGAACCTCTTCACCTGCTTCACTCCAATGCTTCCTCGCCCTCTCAGCTTTACTACTCTCCCACTCCGTACCAACAACCTTGCCCGTAACCTTCTCACCCCTCGCTCTCATAGCATTAACGTTCTGTCCTACCGCCAGAGCAAGATACATCGTCGAAACACCAAAACTAGTTCCTGCCTCAACGATGTTCTTGGCGTTTATACTGCGGGCGAGGAGATACATGAAGAGACATTTATCTTGCTCTAGAGCGACGAACTTATCGCTCATGTGAGCGTCTGCGGACGTAGACCATGTTTTGCCGGTGAGGTAGAAGCCAAAGAGATATTTGAGGTAGAACCAGGTTTGAGAGATGGCCTTTTCTTGAGCTTCTGATTCGGCGTGAAGGCGTGTCAGGAGGTCATGGAGGCGAGGACTCGCCTCGAGTGCTTGAAGGGCCGTTGGTGATGGTGCCATGGTGATGGAAGTTGACGATGAAGGCAGTGATAATACTTTAAAGTCAAAAGGATTCTCTTACTTTATATACGTGAAATATGAGTCAAATGAATATGTTTACGAGCTGAATATGGTAATTGAGATCGGGAGAGATGTTAGTCTTGAGCTGATATCACCGAGGCCGACATGTCAAGACCGAACTCTTGGGCCAAAATGGCATCCCTTCATTCCGTAGACTTGTCATAATAACTTGTTTGGAAAGCGTTTAAATGCGAGAGATTGATAAGCTCCTGTAGATTAGATAGAATTATTGTGTAAGCTTTCAGGTCAGTATATTATGAGATCCTGTCACTTTGCATATGTAATATACGTTCCGTTTGATCTGCCCTCGATTCACACCAAGCACCTGGGAACAGACATCGAGATTCAGTACCATATATTGTATACATATATGCATGATATTTTGCCTTATGAGTTGCCGTCCACTGAAACATCAAATTGATTGTCTTTGCAGGAGTAATCTGTGCAGTCTCGTCAAGACCGAGAACCAAACCCGGACTTCGGCCCCGGCTCTAAACGCCCTCTTTTCCGATCCCATCCCGACCCCATATTGAATCACGGAAATCATACGCATGCAAGGCACAGCAGAGACCTTTTGAGCTGCAGAATACAAAAATCCCAACGGGAATAATGCAGCTACCCGTCAGACTCTATCGCCAGCCTCTTTGCCATTCGCATTCACAGGGATACACACAATAAACATCAAACATCCGCCCTCGCTCTTGAAAGGACCATGCCGCATCCCAGGCTTTCGGTACGCATACGCGCCCTTCTCCCAACCCTGCTGCAGATTCTGGTCGTACAAATCACCCTCAACCATGAAAATCTCCTCAACGTAGTCGTGGATGAAAATGTCCTGCTGATTGCCGGCGCCAGGCTGCCATCGCTGTAATGTTGTACGTCTGCCTGTCTGCGAGTCCTCGTTGAGGACTAGTTCATCGACGCCCGGCTCGAGAGTCGACCATACACGATTGAAAGATGTGGAAGCGGGGTGAAATTCAAACTGCTCCATTGCGAATGAAATACAGACAGGTGATCGATACTGTCGCACTTGGGCTCAGCATCGACTGGCACAGCCTTAAATCCTCCAGAAACATAGCCATTGCATTGAATGACGAGAACACAATGATATCATTGGTAAGCTGACCATGACAAATGCAGCAACGTTATTATCTAAACCTCCTGCCAAAGAGAGCAAGGCCCCATACTGCGTTGGAAAAGGCAATCGAGATAATCACCGTAGGCTGGCTCTTCAAGACAGACAAGTTGCTTCGACATAGCCCAGGACATTTGCAACGGGAACGTTGCTGACTCCGTGAAGGGGAACCTGCAGCTTACCTAGGCAGAGTGCATCCGCTTGGATGCAACCGTTTGAGCTAAAAATGCACAGTACAGTAGACTCCTACCGTTGTCAAAGGTTATGCGCAGAATTGATAAGAATCACGGTGAGATATGCAGGATTGAGATCTGCGCTCACGAGGTATTGGTGACTCTAAACGCCCACTAGGACTCTCGCATCAAGCTCAAAGAGGTCATGGGGAAACTAAAGCTCGATCTTGAGTTGCATCTGAAGTGATGGATATTGACGAATACCAATCGATATATGGGGGCGGCTACCAAAACCCATGTTTAGTATGAGTTGTTTCATGTCGTGGCAGACGTTGGCTAGTGTCAAGGGATATATAACACGGCTAATCAGACATGGTGACAGCTCAAAAATGCTAGAGGCATTCCTCTCAGTCTCAAACACGTCCTTGAGATCGCCTTGCGTCGGTAGACTTAAACTGTAAACGCAGCCCGCCGATCCGACGGCTCAGAGTCACTTGACGAGCCAAGTCAGACGGCAGGACGGATAACATAGCGAGAGATTGTCACTCAGGATGCTGGAGGAGCGGGGAGGGTGTTACACAACATCCAAAGCTCGTAAAAAGAAGAGAGGTGCTCATCGATGTGGTCGTACAGCATCATCACGAGAATTTGAGACACTGCTTCCAATGATTCATACCATAGTTCCTGAAACATGTATCCCAAGTCTTGGATGCCGATAATGCCGTCTACAGTTCACGAACATCTGGTTGGTGTTTCCATTCAACTGTAGCACCAGTACTGGGGCAGAGCGGGGGCTTGTCAAAGTGTGCATATCAAGTCAAGGGGTGTCAAGAGCGTTATGCTCTGTTTAAGATCAACAGTTGATGTACACGCCGGCCAACGACTGATAAACGTTGCATCGCCAAAGGGGCACTGGTCGAGACTGGAAACGCAACAATGATGTGTAAATCATTGGAATTGTCGCATTGGTGAAAGTTGACTGGTGAAACCCATCGACGGGAACCAAGATAACCGGCGTCAGCCACCCGATCAGACTGAGCTTCAGCTCTGGGGCTGAGACAAGGCTCACCACACTGGGACTGGTCTGCATCTCTGTCACAGTGACAGTGACTGTATCTCCCCTCGAGGACCTATCGTCCACCGCTAGATTGACGCTCTCTTCTCACGGGGATGGGGCCAACAAGTGTGAGCGGGGCGGGATTGCCAAGAGCCGACCATGAGTGGATCTTTTGACAGAAATGGAGAAGGATTTCCGAGATGAACTTCAAGTTGTGGGACAAACAGCGAACGAGAAGAAGAGGATCGGCATCAGTTGAGTGCAAAATCAGAGGCACGCAGGATGTTGATCAAAGTACTTTGGTCCACTGAGAACATGCTTCAATGACACCGACAACATCAAACCGTAATCTGTGCTGAGGAACCACAAGTTGTTGGGTCATCGGCGCTTTTATTTTTTCTCTCCGAACCATCGTGAACATCCTCATTGAGCACATTCGAAGAGAAAAGAGGGTTTGGAGGGGAACGAAACGAATAATCATACCTGTCACTTACCATTGAGGCTCGCGAGCTTGACAGCCGAATCGCTGCCCAACGGGCTAAACACGACCTTGACAGGTTTGACCCCCATGCACCCATTTTTATTGGTAGCGATATAGGGACCCCTATAAAACAACCGCTCGGCCGAATAAGTGTCTCCGAGCGATAGTCAACAGGCGAAAGCTTGGGGCAAGATGACGTTGGGAAAGAAAAAAACAATATGATCTTATGAGGATGAGACCACTGTCAAGACCAAAAGGTGCTGTGACATTGAGCGTATCGTTGTTGCCTCAAGTTCTTGGCTTGGGAGACCTCTCACGATGACTTCACTTCTGACAGGTCCAGCATTTCAGTACGCCCTTGTCACGGGGAACATCCAGGCGAGAACAACGTTCTGCCTAAACGACAGGAGATGGTCCAGGATGAAATATGCTGTCGCTGTCAGTCGGTTACAACCGTGAACCACTTTTCTTCCACGTTTCTTCCAAAACGATACCAGCACCCTGGTATAGACGCTGAACGGTGCGAGGAATGACGAGAAGATTGCGATTTGCGGACCTGGTCAAAGAGCTGATGATCATTATCAGAGGGGCGCGAAAAGCCTGCGGCAAAGGTGACCGTCTTGGACTGTGCGTTCCTGGAAAGTGAGAGGGATAGGCAGTGATTGGAGGTTTCGAAAGACGGTGGCCGTTTCGTTGACTGTTGATCTTTCGAGAATACTGTACTGTGATATTGGTCATGTTTCGCCCTTGAGCCTGTTGAGCCTGCAAGACCTGATACCTTGGGACCTTGTAGGGAAGTTGACGCGGCAGAATGCAGATCCATGACATCAGACTAGTCGAAGGGTTACTACCTGGACACTTGCTGCTGGATGGAGCTCTTGTGTTTCCGAGGGCGGAGTGAAATGCAACCCCATAACCAGTGAGCGAAAGGGATGAGACGCAGATTGATGGCTTAACGCACTGCGGGAGAGATCAGACTGATATGCAAGCTAAAGCTGTAAAGCACCGATGAATCATATGATAAAAAAAGAGGCTGAAATCGCAGCCAAGAGGATTGTAGGACCCGAGTGTGCGGTGTAAGTCCAGGCACAGCCAATTTGATACTCGAGAATACCCTTGGTCGCTCTTCTTCCTTGTCATTCCGACTTGTTGGGTTTGGCAGGAGTAGCATGGCGATCAGCTAATAAGTCGCTGACCGGCAATGATCATTGAACGATGTACCAGAAGGGTTCCTTCGAGTGACAATTCAGACAAAGATTTGCAGGTCAAGTCACAAGAGTTGCAAATCAGTACTGAACTCGGTGCCCTGACCGACACCGCTCAAGGATTGGTCCAACGAATAGACAGTAACAAACACTGTATTAATAGTTGGTCAGTATTGGACATTCTGCCGCAGTTGCTTTCAACCTGCAACAGCATCTTTTTGGTGAGTATCGGTGGGCACTTGGGGGGTCCAGCACAACAGGAAACGGCCAACCGAAACCCAATCACGATGGTGTATCAAAGATGGAATGGTTGGCGCGAAGAGAAGAACCGACGATCTCCAACAAACAAAGAAGCAAGAGAGTTGCGAAGTTTATTCGTTGTCAGAGAAGACAACCGGCCGTGCTGTAGTGAGCCCAGCAACAGCTGTCATAGTGGATATGCCCTGACTCTTAGAAGGTCGCCGTCATGGGGCAAGAAAACACTGAACCTTGATATAGGTTGTCAGAATAAGATGAGCAAAGAGTCCCCTAAGCTTAGGCTAAGTTTTCCTAAAGATTTTCATCACTTAAGGTTAAGGTCCTCAGTTTTCTTTCCTCTCTTAGGCCGCCTCTCCGCTGAACGTCCTCCGAATCCTCTAAAGCCCACCGAGGCTGGTTAGTTGATAGACACTCAACGTCTATTGCAGGGATTCAGCCTCCAGAAGCGGGCCTCAACCGTGGTCTGCAAGGGCCAACAATTGCGTCACGACTGAGTGTTGATCGGTCAAATTCTGTCAGGCCTTCTCACGAGGAGGCTTGGCCTGGGGGTTTCTGAGGCTCGGGTCGTTTCCCTGAGGTCGTCTAAACTCTTGGCTTACCTAGGGGCGGGGGGGTTTGTTTGTTTTTCAAATTAGGCAGGGTGATTTGATTGACATTGTGAAAGTGGCTGTATGAGTAAGGACCACGTACGGTAATACTCGTAGTGAGGGGTTTTCTTGATTTCGTTAAATAACGACGTTCGTGAATTGCGAAGCTCGTGGTGTTGAGTATGAACATCTCAATAATGGATGCGGCATGAGGTCAGTTTTCCAGTGGAGGAGATACGTACCTCTGCCGGTCCTGCACCCAGACGATGGCAGGGCCAGTGATGTGAGCTTCCATAGCCTTCCTTCCATTTGGGGGCTGTCGAGTCGCGTGGGAGAAAGCTGGTGCCACTGTCATCCAATCCAAGGATGCTGTTTCCTGCTGGACCGCGACATTGAATGCCTGGGTCAGGATACCCGATGGCAGATGCCTGCATAAGTACAATCCCATATAATTTAATGCGATAAAGCACTTGGCCCAGGATAGTTTTTGCCGTACCGAGGGGCGCCGATCTCAAGTCCCATGACTCCCTGTTCTGTCGTCACTTTCCTCATTTGGCCCCCCCAAGTCCATTGTATCTTTCCAAGGGTCTCCTCCCATCCTCATCCTTGGGAGGCACGATGATACTGTAGCTGCCCGCCTGCTGTGTCTTCTTGTCTTTTTCTTTTTCATTCTTCTAGAGCCCATTATTATTCGACTGCCGGTTTTCCTGGCCCTACGGAGCATTAAGTGGTACCTGCTCCTCGTGTCTGCGAACCCCCCAGCGGCACACTGTAGGTACTGTCGCCGTACATACAGTAGAGAGAGTCTGAAAGAGAGAACTAGAAAAATATCCCGACGCCTACCTTTCCCTTTAGTGAAGTAGTGATGACCCTCAGCTTGAGGTCCAGCGAAATTATCAAATTGACGAGAAATCCACTTTAACATTCCCATCCCCATTTCGTCCATCCCCTTCCCCTCTTTTGTCTCTTCCTTTTCTGTTCTGGGTTCGCTCCTTCTTTTTCTGCTGGCCGGGTTCTTTCTTCCTGCCACCTATCTAGCACCTAGCACCTGCCACCTGCCACTTCCATTCCGAACCCGACCTAACCTGCCTTGCCCTGTCTCGCCATCGCCATCGCCATCGCTTGCCCGTTGCCTTTTCAAAAGAAGGGTCCTTCCTGCCTCTGCCCTGCCCGCAACCGTTGGCCGAAACTACCTTGTTTGCCTCTTGGACTTTCATGATTGTTTGCGCCTTGGAATATATTGCCACTGCCGGGATTGGTCATTCTGACTTATTCGTCATATTCTTTCAATTTAACTTTTAACGTTTTAACTTTTTGGTTGGTCTTCTATCTCTTCTTCTTTTATCTATCAGTTATCATTATTCTATCGCGACTTGATTATTATTCACCTTCCAATCTGTCTGTCTGTCTGTCTGTTACTGTTAGTTATCCCATCCATCCCCTCTTGTTCACTCACTCCTACGCACCTGCATTTATCCTTGAATGTGACGTTGCTGCTCTCTATTGCAATGCAGGCAGTTGCTTTTTATTTTCGCATGCTGCCCCTGCCATCAAACAATTCCAATTCTCACTCTTCGTTCTTTTCGTCTGCTGACATTCGCGCTCTCTTTGCAGGGTCTTCCCCTCGGCAATTCAACAAAATCTTTCCACCACCTGCTTCGATTCTTTAGCAAAAGCAGGCTAGTATTCCTCTGACCGCCACCTGCTGCCGCCAGCACCTTCAGCCCCTACGACTAAACTACACATACCACCCTTACTCAATCACACCCATTCCTCCCGTTTCGACATCACAATCCACGACTGAAGCCACCAAACCCACGATATCTTCAAACACAAGCGTTTGCGAATCTTATCTACCGCTACCGAAGCCACGATTTCAATCGCGATCAAGTTTCGAGTTCATTTGCGGCTAGACTAATCGGCCTCTCCGCGTGTCGACTCCGCCTTCTAAACGCCCTCTAGAACACAATCCAGCCTCATCACACCCTTGGTGGATCCGGAATCGTTGCCTCCCTCGCAAGCGTATATGCTCGGACTTGGAGAACTTTAAACCACGTGGAACTATTTGGTCTCGACTTGCCCCTCTCCACAACTCCCCTCGACAACGAGTTCACGAGACTCTTAAGACACCTACACCAACATACCATTCATCCATTGAGTTAGCTATTTTGGCTGACTTTTGGTGCTTCTCAATTACTGCTGTCTGTGTCGTCACACGATTGTGGATGTCGCAATAACCTCGTATACTCTGTGCGACAAGTTGCGACTTATTACGAGTTATTTGAACCGAGCGACAATCACCACTTCACCCACATACCATACCATACTATAATGGCAGTCAACGAACTCCCAAATGCTCCTGCAGAGCATCCCCATGCAATCGCACGATCAGATTCTTCCACATCATCGAGCCCCGAAGACAATAACGAGCCCATTATTCACCAGCCGGTCCCTATTCGACCTAGCCTACCTCAACGGAAAAGCAGCGGCCCTCTAGTTGTCCCTCGCGACAGCTCAGCAGTTGGCCCTCTCGAGCCCGACTTTGGTCCAGATGACGTCAGGGCAATGAGTCCCAGGAGAACGAGCGAGGATCTCGATAGGATTGGAAAGGCTGCGCGCGAAGAAATGAGAAGGTAAGGACTTGACAATTGAACAATTCGCTCAGAGCTATCGCTGACTTTCATAGACACGCCAAGGCATTGCAGGACTCTCTTCTCACAATCTTCAACCGCATTGAAGCCGTTCGCGAAGAACACGACAAGCTTGATAACAACAACAAGTTCTTGCAAAAGTACATTGGCGACTTGATGAGCACTAGCAAGATCACAGCGACGAGTAGCCAACGCAAGAAATAAGTCTATCTTAAGACACGAGACAATGCAGTGTCTCGACTTCCCATTCACAACCATCTTACACCGATTCGACGGGCTAGGTGAGACTAGATCTACATCTATGCCAACACTTTAGAAACATTCGATATTATACTTGGGATTCGCGACTTTTTAGGGCCCAGTGTGGGCATGATACCCGCGCCTTGACAGCGCAGTTTCTTGAACTCTACCTTTTAGGGAAGAGAAAAAAACATTACATTTGCATTTCATTGTACATTAACGCATTATGAAACCGGGAGCAGTTGGGATCGATCCATCATGAAGGATGGATCATCGCACCGTGGGAGCACGCTGGAGCTTTGGATTTCTCGGTTTTGCATGATATTGCATCACCTGCATTGCGCTACGTCTTGTCGGGGGTTACTGCACCCTTTGTTTGCGCATTGGTTTGGCGTTTTGAGATTGCAGCATACAAGGACTAGGATGAATGTCTGGTGTTTTTGTATTGTATCATGGTATTATTATACGGCTTGATTTTTGCAGCTTCTAAGAGAGAAGCTCAGAGTGGGGTGATGGATATGGGATACTGACATCTATCTGCCAGGGGGCACGGAGTGAGGTTCGTAAAAAGAGTATTATCATTTTTTCAGTGAAGTGTCTTGGTCTTTGCCTTTGCCTTTGCCTTTGCAGAATGATACCAACGCGATGCCGTGAGTTGAGAGGAGTCAATAAAACTGCGATTTAGCAAACGTTCCGATTTGATACCTTGTGATAATTACATCTCCACCATTGGACTCAGCTTCAACTGGACTAACCCCGTTCATACATTGATATTCTGCGAACCTGCAAGATGGATAGACCGGGTATGTCCCTTCATACATTAGTGCATCCATGGATCCCATCACCAACGCAGTCTCCACGCTGGGGCCGAACCTGATAGCCTGACTCGGGGGTTTTTTACCCACCCGTTGCCTTGGTGCATCTAGAATTTTTCCATTAGTTGCCGTGTTGTTTCCGGTGTGGAGAAGAGAGTTCGTCTAGAATTTGCTTCTGTATTGGGCATTTGGTGGCTGCTGACGATAAAAGTCTGATGCCGTTGCCGACGGTCGGTTTCACCGGTGAACGATGAGTTTTGTCGGTGCGAGAACGAAAGTTCTTTGCATGATGGTGTTGCAGGTGAAGGGACAGGGGGATTGTGCAGCCGAAGTGTATCGGTGAGGCGAGCTTTGGACGGGACCGAATATTGACGGCATTTGTCTCAGATAGAACTGGACTAGTTCCCTTGCTTAGCCGGTGGCAAGAATGGAATATACGATATTAGTATGACAGCTGAAAAGTCGATAGACTAATGTAGGTAGGTAGCTATTGTCTTGTATTGATCAGCTGGGGAGTTTAGGTCAAAGCTATATCGCGCTAAGTAGTTCGGCGAACTACGTATATCTCAAGACTATGTTGCTGATAGTGGTCTAGACCTCTGGCTACTACCCCAGCTGTACAATCATTGCTCTGTAATCAAGTCTGGGAATGTGATATGTTTCAATTGTGTCATTTACAGTCTACTCAAGATTGTCTACAAGCCTACTCGATTATACAATAGTGTATAAACGAAGGAAGATCCTATTATTGAATAAATACAGCTCATAAAGAAAGTTAGTACTAACCTAATACTATCCTATCAAAAACTTAGTGGTAGGATATTATGTGATAGCCTGACCACTACTAGAATCGAAATATTTATCGATTTCAAGACAACGCCGGATGGTGTCTGCGCCTGCAAACTTGAGCGACGACAGATTTGGGTTGCAACTCGCGTATGTACATATTCACCAGCATCATACTCATTGGTGCAATAAATCGTGAAACCAACATCAATTTTATACGCAAGGTTCCTCGACTCGACCCAAAGACTGCTCTCTATAGATGCTGTGCCCTGTGACAGAAGCAAAAAACACCCTGAAGCTGCGATACCAAAGTCACTTCACCTAAACTGCATGCCATTTCCAATAAATACCTGGCAGAAGTGTCAAAGTTGCTTTCGTTAATAAACGCAAACTGGGTTTAATCCGCCATCCAGCATCCATCAGCATCACATATCATCCAAACAGCGGCTCGAATCCATCCTCTGCATCCTACTCAATCCATTATTTAACCATGCCTTCATCTGGGATGGGTGCTCCGTATGCGAAGTTTGCCTCCTTGAGCGTCTAATTGACAATGACCATTGTGGTGTATAGCACCTTAGTGACGAGTCTGATACGGAATGGGGGCTTGGAGAACCATGAAGCAATTTTTTGAGCAGTGTCAAGTGACTGTAGTGTGTCCCTGGGATGCTGGATATGGTATGTCCCGAGTTGAGCCGTGAGAAGGCCGGTCCAAAACAGCAACCGTCAAGTACCACCATTCTAAAATTCTTGGTCTAGAACGAGCACTACCGTAAGTCATGGAAAATCAAGACATGATCTAATATAAAGATCTAATGTGCCAAAGACGGGCCCCTTTGTTTCCGCCAAGTGATGAGGATGGTGCATGTACATGATTCTTCCTTATCCATGCGCAAAATCAGACACTATTCTCATCACTGACACCAGAGGAACCGTCCCTCTCGATGCAAGATCTTGAGAGATGATCTCTCGGGGTATTCTGGTGCGCTAAGGAGATTGAAGAATAGAAAATATGCTGATCTTGAGTTTGAAATGGAGGCTCTGAACGAGCGATCTGAGATTCCAGTTCTTCTAAAAACAACAACTCCAACAACACCAATACCACTACCATCCGCGGATGCTCAGAGCGGTTGAGTGATACCTCGACTATATCTTGAGCGAAACCACATGGGCAAGTGACTCCTCTCTCATAGAAAAAGGACGAGAAACAAAAGATGGGGGAAACAGAGAGATGGCTCTTGGAGCGAGTTTGTCCGAGATGAGTGCGGCTTGACTCCTGAGCAACTGCAGAAGGTTCAAGACATCCGAGCCGAATACACAAAGAAGCGGAGAACTTTTACGCATGGAATGAGACCCAGGAAGCCATAGTCAGAGTCACTGAAAAGTACAAATGTACGATTTGCGGCTATGTGGCAGATAGCCCATCTCATCTTCAGATTCTATCAAAAGTCGCAGAAATGCCAGGCTCTGGCAGAGTCGCAGCGCATAGGAATACCAATCGTAATGACGTTCTCAGGGGTCTATTGATGGACTGGCCGCCATATGTGATACTGGCTCCCGTTGCATCAGGTAGTTGGTATTAAAGCCCTCGTCCTGACGCGCCAGTATTCTGTCATGATGTCCTAAGCAATGGACGATTAGATTTAACTTACGTTAGTGGCTCAGACGACATCGAGAAAAGAAATTTTCTCGATAAAGTCGTTGGTGTTCTGCGTCTTCTTTTGACAGGCCTCTTGTAAGTGCTTAGTTTAATCGACGACCTGGCAAAAACCTCCGGACACACAGACTCAAGCGGAGGGACGAGGAGGGGACGGTGATGATCCTTGGGGTCCCCGAAAGGAGCGCGCCGTTGGGCAATACACCTTGAAACGTGACTCCTTGCATGAGGATCAAGCACTGCTAACCGTCGTCCGCTTCGGCCGGTGGCATCACAATGCTGGTCTCGAGAGAATCTTCCCGTGGCGAACTGTCGCTAACAAGTTCCACACGAGTACATCTTCGTGTTGGCCGGCCGTTTAGATGATTGTGAGTGTCTTGCTGATGATATACTGGTATATGATACTGAGGTCAAAGCTCACCCAAGATGCTCACATTTACCACCTACCTAGCTACAGCTAGAACAGAAATGCTACGGCGCAGCTATTGTATGAATAAATGAGTTATGAAGAGCAGTTCAAGCTCAAGACACGAACACGAGAACCAAACGCTCAATTAGAGTAGATGAATTAGTGTTTGGCGGTTATGCAGAAACATGACTTGTAAGTGAGTGAGTGGCAAAGCCGTGGCAGCCACTGGCAGATGAGAAAAACTTTCGTCCTACAAGATCGGGTTTTCTTTGCCAAACATCGAACCAAAAACATAAAGAATTCTCCCTCAAATCATTACTATCTCAGATTATTCTTCTCTTAAACTTCTGATATTCTCTCCTCTTTCAATGGTCAACAATGCAATTCTCACGACAAAAGCAGCCAGCAAACAAGCGACGCAGCAGACCAGATTTTCCCTTTCCCACGAAAGACTTACACTCTACCAAGGTTCCCCAAGCAACAGTCTCTCATTTCCTCTCCCAGGCCAACACATCCTCATTCAACAACCCCATCTCTCAGCCTCCTCTTACACTCAGAACCAGCCTCACTCAGCACCAACTCTCCCAAATCCGAAGACCTCAAGAAGACCAAAACTCTCAGCTCGCGCATATAAACACCAAAACTAAGCGAGCTTGCCAATAAGAGGACGACACGCCCCGGCCCCGTTGGCCAAGTGGTAAGGCGTCGCACTCGTAATGCGAAGATCACTGGTTCGATTCCAGTACGGGGCATCCGTTACCCCAGATGTCTCAGACAGTTGAACCCTCTGTTTTTGCTTCCTCGACATATTGAGAAGTTGTCTTTTTGCTCGGCTGTAGAATTAGAGCTAGATTCCGAGGCTTTCATTGGCTGGTTTTACCTGGGAACTCTACTTTTGGTAACTGACTTCACTTGATGTGCTATAGATGGAGTAAGACAACGCTGATATGATCCCAATTCGAAATGACACTCATTATTATACACCTAGATCTAAGCAACTATCCTTCCCCTTTCCCTCTTTGGTTCTTCACTCTCCAACACCAACGGTCCTCCTCCAGGTCCGCTTGCATCCAAGCTAACCGTCACACCCTTCCTCTCACTCACGGCTCGTATCGACTCTCCCAAATTCCTAAAGTCAACTTCACAAGTCTGAGCCTGATTCTCTACTCCATCTTTGACCTCTCGGATCTCAATACCAGGATATGGGAGCCAACCTTCTCGAAGAGGAATCATGATAAGTGGAATCTCAGCTTCTGTGTCGGATGTTGAGGACAGGGGGTCCTTCTTTGAACCTGGAATGACAAAGTGACCTTTTCGACGACCACCGAGAAGCCATGTATCTCCTGCGGCTGCGACTTCATAGCTATACTCTGTGTCTTTCTTGTGTTGCATTTCAGTGTCCCAGATCTGCGTCCATCTAAGATGCAGCGTAGCAGCGAGCATCTGGTTAACAGCCACAGTTGGGACAGCTCCCGGTTTCTGATCCATTAATTCCGTGACCGGAGTTTGCAGCTCAATATCCGCGGTATGCAGTATAGGCAGTGAGGGTATCTCAACTGGGATGAGGAGTGTGCAGGGGTTATCAGGCTGCGCTGCTGAAATGGTAATTCGAGGATTGGAAGCTTGCCATTCCCTGATAGCAGTCGATATCTTCTCTGTTGCATCAACTTGCGTTCCAGGTACCCGTCCAATGCCAGCAAAGTACTTATCCCAAGGAACGTCAGCTAGAAAGGCAGTAGGCACTGCGCCAAGAAGTGCGGCTCGCTCGAGGTCAATGGGCTGCAGGGTCTTGGCTTCTCTCACAACCAGCGATGTGATGAGTTTCGAGAATGATGCCAAGGAAGGATCATTCAGAGCATCAAATATGGACTTGACAAGCGCCTCCTCGATCTCCGTTTGTAGAATGTTGTAATAGAGTTTCAAATACATAGTTCTCGCCGCTCGCTTACTCGACCTGACATTGGTCTTCCTCTTTATGCGGTAAAGTAATGTCGCGGGTTGCTTCGAAAACACCATGGTTGTATCAGCAGGAGGAACGCCAAACTCGGATTCGAACAGATCCGAGGGCATCAGTTCGCTCTTATACAAGCGAAGAGGACTGTGGCTCGCTGTAGACACGTTAAACCGAGAGTAAAGTGCATTATGCTTGAAGACATCTTGCACGTTGACACCCAAAGCCAGAGAGATGGGAATGATTATCGACTTTGCAAACGTATACTTTTGACCCGACTCAAGCGTGTATGCGACGTCGGCCTTAGCAGATACATTCGCAATGTCATGCTCAACCGAGTAAGGAAATCGTAGAGTGACGCTTGACTCAGCCGGGATTTTGTTGAAGTAGATGATACCACCCGCCTCGGGCTTCTTTGCAAACTCGACATCCGAGTCGATAACTTGGGCTTCAAGAGTTAACATCCGCAGGCCACCAGTAGTGGGCCTGAGACGGATCTCGCAACTCTTGATCGAGTTCCAGCCTGGGTTGAGAGTGAAGTCCAATGTGTTGTTCTTGTCTAGGGAGGTGTGTCTTGTAGCTACAAGATGCACATCAAGAGCACCATCTCGGTGGAAGATGACGACCTCAGGATGCTTGAAGATATCAGTAGTTTGTGGAGGTGGTTGGTTGATGTCGCGTTCAAAGTGAAGGAAGAGGTTGCTCGAGAAAAGTCCAAGATGATCTATCTTGTATTTTCCAGGAATAACAGACTGAAGCTGTTAGCATAATCTCTCAGTTTGGTTCAAGAACTTACTGTGCATTCAACTGTGATGCTGTTTTGCCCAGGCTGTAAAACAATGTCTCCCTTCCTTGAGAAAAGCAGCTCCTTGGTAGGCCCCGGCTCAGAGGCTGTGGCTCGCACATCTATCCCATCCAACTTAATTTCGTCCGGCAACAAACACCACAGATTGATAGTCAAGGAGCATTTGTCCTCTTTGTCAAAATACTCAGGAGCACATGCAAGTTCGATATTTGTAAAGAAGTTGGACAAGTGCACCTTGACTTGTGAAGATAGCGAAGAAGCCAGGTCAAACAAGTTACCCACAACACCCTTCATGGACATTGCGTCCACAGGCTCGGGCTTACCAACCCTCGATACTCTCTTTGAGCGTTGCTCTAGTCTCTCCTTTTCAGCCGCACAAGACTTCGTCAATAGCTTCAGAGCAACTCGCACATAATCATCCTTTGACTTCATCTCACGGAGACAGTGGAGATACATGACAAGCATAGACAACTCGAGTGACGTCCAACCGCTCTCGCCAAAAAATGGTGTGGCTCGGTAGAAATAGGAAGAAGCAGTGCTATACTCCTTGAGATAAAAGTTGAGCACAGCAAGATCTGCCATGCTTGCTTGTACAGCGTGATCGTGGTTTGCAACAGTGTAGTGTCGAAGGGCTTTGTCTGTGAGAATCTCATATAGACGGTAGAAATTCTCTGGGTTGTCAATGGCTGTCTGAAGAAGATTGTTGTTGACACCAGCGTCCAATGGAGGTATTTCCTCTGAAGTACCACTTGTAGCAGGCTGATCATCAAGACTGATCTCTTCAAAGTCTGCCTCAGCTTCTGCGATAATAGGCGCCTCTTTCCAGCCATCACTCCACCCGCGCTTCCTACCCAAGCCATCAAGGATACTTCGTGACAGCATGTAAAGCTCGGCGCGTCTAGCAGCGAGATCCTCAAGACCCGCCTTGAGAAATTGTGATTCCTGATCATTGTTGATTTTTGGCATGCCCGGCCCAGGGAACACACCTGGGCTTAGTGGAGGACGAGTCCCAGGTGCTGGACCTGTTGAGACATGAAGAGACGTAGTTCGGGCAGGGTGCATCATAGTCTTGGGCTCAGGGATGGAGGACTTTTGCTCCTGGCTTTGAGGAGGAGCAAGAGTGGAGGGAGGAATGGGAAGGGATTTTGATGCTGTTTGCGCAAGGATCTGTTGAGCAACTGAGAATGCGAATGATGCGACTACATTGTCAATGACTTCTGATAGATTGGGATCGATAGGAGAGTCATCTTCCTCAGACTTTTCAGATGCCACAGCAGTCAAAATGTCTCGTCGCATAATTTGCGACACTGCCGGGATGAACTGTAGAGTCCTTCGACATATCTCACCCAGGCTTGCAAGATTTTCCGTCTCCTCAGTATGCTTTGGTGGAGGTGCTAGAGGTGCGACTCCATGCAAGACAGAGTCTTGTTGCTCCTTCAACTTGTCGAGCAGATCATCCCTTGATGACCAAGCGTTTCCAAGCCGCAAGAGCAGTGCCATCTGTCGTGCAAAGATATAGCACCGGAAGTCAAACACAGAGACATCATTAGCCAGAATCTTGTCTCTATAAGCCTTCTTGGTGGCACTGATGGGTATCTCATCAAACTGCTCCTTGATAGTCTCATTCGACTGAAGATCCACAGCCTCTTCGTCTTCTGTGTTTCCACCTGGCGCTTTGGCGAGAGCGCTTTTGACAATCTCCTTGAGGTCCTCGGTGTAGCTGAGCATGGCGCCTCCGTGTCTCGTTGGCGAACCTTCATCAGCTTGCTCATTGACAACAGAGTCAAGTCCAACACTGAGCTCATCATATCCCACCAAGGCATCCTCTACTAGACCAACACTCTCAAAGCCTCTTGCCAAGCCTTCTTTGAGGATGAAGAAAGTACAGAAGTTCCATCCTGGTAAACTTCGCTGACTGTCTTTTTCTTTAATATCTTCTTCGTACTGTGTCACGCGCAAGTCGAACGAGGTGAGAATAAGGCTCTTGAACTTGGCAATGAGCTCCGCCCAGGCATTTTCAGCATCGTGCTCATCTTCCGAGTACCCTGTCGGCACCGCAGGAACCACTCTCGGCAGCTGATCATACGGAAGATCATTGATTCCAATTCTGATCTGTGCAACTCGATCCGGTGCTGTCTTTCCAAGGCCAGAAAAGTCGGTCCGAAGCTTCTCGAGTAGCGGTGTTGAGCCAGTGCGCCATCGCGGACCTGACTTTTCTGAATTCTCCTGTGAGCGAGAGCTGGTCCTCGGTTGCGTCGACGCCACCGTATTCGGAAGGACAACGTGTAGAATCAAGTAATCGAACGCATCGTGCTTCTCTTGTTTGCTATTTCGTTTCGGGTTGCTTGATGACGGTATCTGAGTCTTGATCCATTCTCGAATTTCGGCACGAACGGAGGTCTTGTATGTTTCATTGTCGTCGCATCTTACCAGTAGCACCTTGAGATACGGTGTCCGTCGCAAACCAGGAATTTGATGTCGTCGTTGACTCCCAATTGCCCTCGAAGGCAAAGACTGCGTGTCTATCTGATCAGCAGAAGCCGCCTGACCACCAAAGTTCTGCTGCTGAAACCCATCGTCGAGAGTGCTCCCTGATCGTCGAAGGGTGTGAGGAGAAGAAGCTGATCCAGGGCCATCCCCCTGAAGAAGCTCAACGTGAAGCGTGTCGATAGATCGTAGAGGTCCAGCATGCGATTGCCAGTTCAGATTCCGCAACGGCAAACGAGGAATCAATCCCGGGGCGAGGAGCTTGTAAACATCGTGAGGATCGAAGTACTCGACTTGCGACAAGGTGTCGTGTTAGCGGACAACTCAAGGGAGGCTTAAGGTTTACAGGGGAATAAACGCCATAGAAGGTCAGTACTCACCAGTCACTTTTGACGTCGAGAATGGCTGTTCCATGGCAAACAGCTCGAGCGCGCACTTGTCATTGCTGTTTGTCCAAGTAAACAGTCAAGGTACGGATCTCAATCGAGATGGTGTTTAACCGCTAAAGCTGTCCCGAACGAGCTCCAGTGGATAACGATTGGAGACCCCTGTTGACGTACAAGTACCTCCTGGGTCCTTCATGCGCCGGAAGCGGCATTTGTCCGGTCCCAGGCGGTGAGTGCACTTGCGTTGTGTTATTGGTTGGGTGTCATGACGCTATTTTCATTTTGACGGCGGGGTGGCGGCAGAATCTTGGAGGGGCAACATTTTGTCAAGGAATTGCGACTAATAAGCCTGTTAAACTTGTTCATTTCTCTCATTCCCAACCGTTTTGACTCTTTATCATGTCTTCTCTCAAGGCTGTCAAGTACACTCGGGGCCAACTCCAGGTCCTCGATCAACTCCGTCTTCCTCACGAATTTCACTACGACGATGTCTCCAACAGAACAGAGGCCTTTGACAGCATCGCAACTATGCGAGTGCGAGGTGCCCCAGCTATTGCCATCGTAGCAGCTCTCGGTCTAGCTGTTGAACTTCACAATGGAAGCATCACAGCTTCAAACGCTGAGGATACTATCTCTCAAATTGAGGAAGCTCTCGACTATCTCAAAGAAAGCCGACCTACAGCTGTCGACTTGACCAACGCTATTAACCAGCTCAAGTCCACCATAAGAGCGGTTGGAAGCACTGCTACCAAGGAGCAGGTTATCACAGCTTTCATCGAAGAGGCTGAGAAGATCTTTGAGAAGGATCTCCAGACCAACCTCTCCATTGGTGACCATGGAGCTGAGTGGCTGCGTGCCCAAGCTGGTGCCTCTTCTGACAAGAAGATCTCGGTCCTCACACACTGCAACACTGGATCCCTCGCTACATCTGGCCACGGTACTGCACTGGGAATAATTCGCACTCTTCAGTCCAAGGATCTCCTCCAGCACGCCTTCTGCACAGAGACTCGACCTTACAACCAAGGAAGCAGACTCACTGCCTTTGAACTTGTCTTTGAGAACATCCCCAGCACACTCATCACTGATTCCATGGCTGCTTCACTCTTCCGCAACCGCAAGCAAGAAAAGAACATCGCGGCTGTCATCGTTGGTGCTGACCGTGTCGTTCGCAATGGTGACACAGCTAACAAGATTGGTACCTACCAACTCGCTGTTCTTGCCAAGCACCACGGAATCAAGTTCATCGTCGCTGCTCCCACAACCAGCATTGACCTCGAGACTGAGACTGGCGATGGTATCAAGATTGAGGAGAGAAAGAAGGAGGAGCTCACACAGGTCACAGGAGCTGTGATCAAACCCGATGGTACCGTCGATGAGAGCAGCAAGGTCCGCGTTGCTACCGCTGATCAGCGAATCAACGTCTGGAACCCTGCCTTCGATGTCACTCCCGCGGAGCTCATTGACGCCGTGGTCACAGAGAAAGGCGCCATTGAGAAGGGACCTGATGGCAACTTTGACTTTAGCAAGATCCTGCCTGAGCGCTGGGCTAAAATCACTGGTGCATAAGCCAGTTTTACGATGTCATATTTCATTTAAGCGGGCTATCATATCCAACATTAGACTAGAGCAGCGGAAAATTGGGTTTCTATTTATTGCTTCAACGCATGAAGAATCAGCTTTTGGTACCCTTCAACGGCAGTTTCAAGATCAGCAACGGTCAAGTTCTCCCTCGCGCCATGTGCAACAAGAATGTTTCCTGGGCCGTACAGGTACCTCGTGTGGTCACCCTTGAGGTTGGGAATGTCGGTTCCGTAGTTGACGGTGATTTTCTCAAAGCCTGAGCTTGTCAGCGACGCTCCCACAAGAATTTGAAATGGTGTACGTACCATCGACATCGCAATTTGCTTCCACAGGTCCATACCCGTGGGTGCAGTCGAAGATGAAAGCATCCTTGTCGACCTCGTCAAAGATGGCTTGGATCTTGTCATGAACAATGACATGTCCATCAGCCTGCTTTCCGCTCGCAACTCGCACAGCCAGTCCAACCTTGGCCTCCTCGGGAATGACATTAGCGGCCACGCCACCGTTGAATCGACCAATATTGACAGTGGTGTTACCAAACAGCTCACTGCTACCAAGGTCGGTGTCGAGCACTTTAGCAAAGGCTCGAATCATCAGCTCGTTGGCTGACTTGCCGAGCCATGGGTAACCACTGTGACCGGGGAAGCCCTTTGTGGTAACGTCGCAGCCCAGCATGCCCTTGTGTCCGCAAGCAAGCTTAAGCTCTGTAGGCTCGCCAAAGATGACAGCGTCCAGACTGTATGGAAGCTCCTTGGTCTCGATGGCCTCGCTGAAACGGCGCATGCCATCACCCTTGACCTCCTCGCCTACAACGAATAGCAGGACGACCTTATGGGGATCGATCTTTCCGTGCTCGATAAGGTTCTCAACCGCAGTGATTTGAGCAGCAACGCTACCCTTGGCGTCCACACTGCCTCGGCCGGTGATCATGGTCTCTTTTGTAACCTCACCATCATCAATTCCATACGGGATATGCGGTGGAACGACGTCAATGTGGCTGCTCACACAGACCTTGGGATCGAAAGTCTTCTTTCCATCTTGTCGCCAAGCCAGCACATTGAACCTCGGCTTTCCTTCCGGCGTATTATCAAAAGGCTCAACTTCCTGACGCGAAGTAGTATATCCCTTTTTCTCAAGATACCCCTCAAGCCAAACTCCCACATCATGTTCAGTTCCAGAAACCGAGGACGTCTCAATAAGAGACTTGTGCAAGCTCAGTAGCTCGGACCGGTACGAGGGCGCATCGTCGTTGCTGGCAATGACGTCGGAGGAGGGCTTTTTGTCATAATCTCCAAGAACCTGCTGCCAATCGAAAGCAATGGCCAGAGAGGCCGATGCCAGGAAACTGGCGACTGTTGCGATGCGCATCGTGGGGAAACAAAACGGATTTGTTCGTGTAGCTTAAAGTTTTGGGGTGGAGGTTGGGGAATAAGTCAGAAGGGGAGCTTGGGTTCAATTGAGCTCGGACATTGGTGGAGAAGAGCGGAATGACGCAAGTGGCCGATGTCGGGTGTTGTCTGGGGTACCTGGATGGTCTGGTCAGATAAGAACAGAGATAGGATCTTCTTTTGGAGAGGTCAGTGGCATGATATAGTGATCCGTACCTAGACGGGGAATGCCTCTATTTGGAAGGTCTATAAATCGATCGGCGAATAACAAAACCCGTATATAAACGGATGAAAACTGCTGGGTTACCCGGTTACCCCACACTGAACAAACTGTCACAGGAACATTATAGTCTATTGCTCCTTCGAATAGGTTTCTATTCGGGGTTACTCTACATATAAGATAATGTCTTAAATCTCTCAGCTCTAACCAGTCTATTAGTGTTGCTGGTTCTCTTATACGAGAAGCTGTAAGATTACGCCGCGACATTGGGCCTAACCTACACCTTGGACCAACTATATCCATTTCGAACTTACACGCAAGACTTGTCATACCAAGTATGTTCGATGGCAAATTATTATTGCTATAGATTGGTTATCCCATCCTTCTTATCAGCTACTCTTGGTCTCTCCTTTGACTAGCTTGGGGTCAAAATTATGGCTTCCTTTACCGGTTCCTTGGCATACCTTGCTTGGCTCCAGAGTTGTGACACGAACAGTGAAATGCTTCACTCTACACGATCTGGCATTACAATTCTACACAACCTGTTACGCAAGAAATATCGGGTCACGGACCGTCATGTCGGCTTGTCCTTCCGATCAGAGCCGGCTAGTTCCACGATGTTGGAGATAAGCGTAATGCGGGGTTGATAAGTTGTTCTTTTTTCGCAGTTCGACAACTGACAACAAGGATTTTTGTCTTTCCTGTTTAGGACCATATCCTATTGATCCTTATTTCTCGAGTGCGGATGGGATCTGAAGCCGATTGTGCTCTTATTCCGTGTTATTGCACTGCTCCAAAAGTTTGAGGATCAAGGCTTGAAGGCTGGTGGTGCTTGGTCTCCTCTATTCCGAAGATTCCGGCCGAATCTACATTTTCTTTGACATAAAACAAAAATTGCTTCTTCTTCCTAGACATGTCTACTATTTTGTAAGTTCTATTCATGGTGTTTAAGAGTTGGGAGACGTCGGGACAAATTTGTAGGGGAAACATGCCATCAGCCTGTAAGCCGTGGCGTAACTAATCCAGATTATCAGGTAATTCTCGTTTGAAGTGAAACACTCACTGCTGGAAAGAAATGATGGGGTCCATTGACGAGGTTTCATGGACCGGAACGGCTTATGTTCAAGGTCGAGCCACGGCCAAACTCCTTGCGAGTGATCTTGAGCTGAGCTTCTGGGGAGGCGTTGACCCCCAGACCAGTGAGATCATTGACCGACACCATCCATTGAGTGGAGAAAATCTCCAAGGCACTGTCCTCGCTATTCCGGGAGGTCGAGGATCATGCACAGGTAGCGGTGTTATGCTTGAGCTGTTGCTCAATGGCAAAGCTCCTGAGGCAATCATCTTTGAGAGACGAGAGGACATTCTTACTCTTGGAGTCATGATTGCAGAGGAAGTCTTTGACCATTCTATCCCCGTCGTGGTTTTAGACAAGGAAGACTTTCGACATCTCATTCGACTGAGTGGACAAACAATATTTGTGGACGATGGTTATGTGTCCACTCACCCACCGTCAAAACACCGAAAAGGTTCAGTGATAGACACAGAGAGCGGTCTTATTCTTGAAACGACACCAGCTCTAGAGGGAATAAAGCTCTCAACACTGGATCAGGAACTTCTAAGAGGAGACTACGGCGACGCATCACGCGTCGCTATCAGAATCGTCCTCCGCATGGCGCACCTCCTAGGCGCAACACGTCTTATGGATGTAACACAAGTCCACGTCGACGGGTGCGTCTACACTGGTCCTGCAACGCTCGCTCTGGCTAAAAGGCTTCGAGACTGGGGCGGTAAAGTCCGAATTCCAACGACACTCAACTCTTTATCAGTTGACCAACAGCGCTGGCGGGCTCTTGGTGTCGATACTACTTTCGGAGAAGCAGCCGATGCGCTCGGAAAAGCATATACAGACATGGGAGCTAGACCGACATTTACGTGCGCACCTTATCAGCTTGAGAGTGCACCTAAGCTTGGTGAGCAGATTGCTTGGGCAGAGTCGAATGCCGTTGTTTATGCGAATAGTGTTCTGGGGGCGCGAACCATGAAGTACCCAGACTTTCTGGACATCTCGATTGCTCTGACAGGGAGGGCGCCCAGAGGAGGCCCTCATCTCGGTATCAATCGACTGGCCTCTATTTGTGTAAAGATCGTGGGGCTGGAGGACACGACAAGACTTGATGATTCATTTCCACCATTACTGGGATACTATGTTGGAACTTTATCGACCAGCCGAATCCCTGTGATAACAGGGCTTGAGAGGCTTGGTCTCTCAACAGATGACCTGAAGGCCTTCGGTGCGGCTTTTGCCACGATATCGAGTGCCCCAATGTTTCACATCGTGGGCATTACGCCAGAGGCACAGACGCTTGAGACAGTGCTCGCCCCTGGATCCACCTCTGCTGAAGTCAAGCTGGGTGATTTGGGAATATGCTGGGATAAGCTCAACAGTGCACCAGCAAACCAACCCATCGACCTAGTATCACTGGGCAACCCACACTTCTCCCTCACCGAGATACGAAAACTCGCAAATCTTTGCAAAGGGCGACGAAAAGCCTCTAGAGTATCCCTTATCGTTACGTGCGGTCGATCAGTGTATAAACTCGCTGAACAAGCAGGTCTTGTAGCCCAACTAGAGGATTTCGGGGTGCAGATATTGACAGATATTTGCTGGTGCATGGTAACAGAGCCTGTGATCCCAACGACGGCAAAGACAATCATGACGAATTCTGGGAAATATGCCCATTATGGGCCGGGCCTTACAGGGAGGGGGATGTACTTTGGTAGTCTGGCTGGGTGTGTTGAAGCTGCTTGTTCAGGAACATATGAAGCTGAGAAGCCAGGGTGGCTTGAAAATAAAGGAGCCATATAGAACTTAAATTCAATAGGAGAATTCCTAAGAGGACACGAGATTTTGTTGACCAGCAACCCATGGATCAGCCTTCGTCCCTTTTTCAGCAGCCTCCTCCAGAATAGGCATAAGAATTCGTTTGCTTGGTGCATCGAACAAGCAATCGATCCAGAGAACAGACTTCAATGCCACATGCAGTTCTGGCCATGCACATATCCCCAAGCCATCCATGACTTCTAAGAACCACTCGTCAATGGCTTCATCACAACCAATTTGTACAGAACTTATTCTCCAAACCACCAGAAGCCACAGAAAAACAGCAGTGGGCAGCTGAGTTGTAGCCTTCTTCAACTCCATTAACGCGTCCCTGAAGGACCCATCCAGATATGCTTGTCTTTGCTTCATATCTCTCCATCTGAAGAAGATACTTGCAGCGAACGTCATCATTCCAAGTCGAAAAGCGTTTTCTGAAGCTGATTCTGGAGACAGAGCGAGTAGTCGGTAAAGAATCGACACCATGGCTTCGCTAAAGATGTTGGGTTGAAGTTTTCGACCAGTTTGGCTGGCGATGTTGCTGAGCTTTGCGAACTCTTCGAAATCTCTCCACACGTTTGATAACCTAGGATCAAGATTTTTCAAAAAGGCTTTCATATCGTGGCTCGCATCCGGATACTTCTTTTTATGACGGAGTAAATTTTGGCTTGAAAGATATGGATTCCAGGATATGTCTTTGTTGAAGAATACAGGCTTGCAGCCGAAGCGAAGGGCTAGACCAATATCGACTCTACCAGATGTTAGATATTGTCCGCATAAACGGATATAAGCACTTACCTGCAAACTTTGGCTGGTAATCTGGGATTATCAAACCTCAACATCTCAAGTCCACCCCTTAAATCCACTATCCTCGCCATCCCAGCAGCATGATTCTCAGCCGCTGTCCGATCACCTATCATCTCAGCTGCCAGACCCAGAATAACGACTACCATGATGGTGGCATCTGAAATAGACGTTGGGTCTGCAGGATTATTTATTCGTGCCTGAAGAAGCCTGAGCGTTTTCAAAAAGTGAAAATTTGCAAGACTACCATAGTCTCGTCCAAGAAGCATGTCGAAGTATGCTTCTACCGAGAACATTATAGAGTGGAAGTATACTTGGTCGACTAGGAGGTTTGTAGTCCAGGATGATTTCATCTCATCAACTTGGAGACATATTTCGGGAGGATATAGTGATCCTCTCATCCCGTGAAAAGCTCCTTGATATTAGCTCGTATAACAAGTTCAAGAGAGAGGGACTGACATCGAAATATGTCATTTTCCATATATGGCTGCAATTGCTCGGGGAAATCAAGTAAAGAGAAGTTCGTCCCAACGCGGCCTGGTATAGTACCATCAGGAACCTGTAATGTCATGCGTGCTTCCTTTTGGTTTAATATCCATGATGTGACCCGACCTTGATCTTTTCGAGCTGAGTTAGATCGTGCACGACTTCTGACAAGTCTTTGATTCTCTTTGGATTTCTTTGATGGTGTCTGGGCGATGAATGTGAAGCTTTGGTCTACTTAGGTTAGTCAATATGTGATAGCTGGCTGGGAGAGATCTTACTGCGAGACGACTGCTGGTTCGATTTTAGCATGACTTGACGTGAGAAATGCAACCCGTAGATCGCATAAGTTGATTTTTACAAGATCCTGAAGTGAACAGGTCGTTAAGTCAACGTTAGATTAAGTGTGTCAGCTCATTTGCTGCCGATGTCATCACGGATTTCGGGCTTATTAACTCCGAGCGCCTAACTTGTGGAAACCATATAAGAACATCTCAAGCCACATTTGACATGGGATATGATTTAATTATTTGAATCTTCATGGTTGATAGTAAAATTAATCACAAGTCTCAGAAAGTAGAATATAACTGTAAGAAAAAGCTGAGAGAGGACTTGGATATCCATTTTACGCCGCTTGGCTTAAATCAGTGGTGATCCAACACAGATCGAAAATCATAAGCCAGAAACAATGCTCTTGACACCTGCAAAGTCCAACTCCTCCAGTGTCTCGTTCCAAACCTGATCAACCAAAACATCACCATGTGTATAAAACCAACCTGCCAACCTAAAGCCCAGTTAGTAATCCAAATCCACGCTGATCAAGAATCAACTTACGGTGCAATCTCACAACTCATCAAAAAGCACCCATGAGACTCCTTTCCATGTCCATAGACAGCATTAGTATAGCTTGCAGCACCTCTATCAACAGGTCTTCCACAAATCGCAAAGAAGGCCCCAGCAAGCGCCCCAGCAACACCACCCATTTCATGATGACCTCCAAGGCCAGTACCCTTTGTGAGTCCTGGATCAACCATGTTGATAATCACATCATCTGGATCAACCTCTTCACAAAATCGTACGAGGAAGAGTTGGTTCAGAAGTTTTGACACACCATATCGTTCTTGGGAACTCCATGGTGTGATCTTCGGGTCGTCGAATGATGCGAGGAGTGGGCGTTCATCTTTGTTTGGGAATTTGCAGAGATGAGCTGTAAGAGAGTTTACTATTGTAAGACGAGGTGGTCCGTGGCCTGAAGTTTTGGTCTTGAGGATGGGGATGAGAAGGATTGTGAGAAGAGCGGTGCTGAGGTGGTTGACCTGAATACCAACTTCATGACCTGTGCTAGGCACAAGTTCGAAGTTATTAGGTGAAAGACCAGCGTTAAGAATAACAAAGTCAATGCGAGAAAGCTCAGCGTCACATTTCTTAGCAAAAGCCTGGACAGAATCATAAGATTGCATATCAAGCTGCCAAACATCAATCCTAGCAGATGGTGCGATGGTTTTCAACTTCTCAGCAGCAACTTTGCCTTTTTCAAGAGATCGAACTCCCATTATGAGATGAGACAGACCTAAAGAGAGGAGCTGTTTTGAAGCTTCGAAACCAAGACCTGTGTTTGAACCGGTGATGATGGCTGTGCTGCCTTGGACTTGGGGGTATTTCTCTCCGGTGGGTAGTTCGATAGTGGTGCGGAATTGGTTCTTCCAGAAGACTGGGAGCCAGAAATCTGGGAGGGGAGACATGTCTCTTGAAGGGATGGTAGATGAGTACTTTTGGTTCTTTTGGCATGGCATTTTGATGATGGTGATGATGAAAAGACGGTTGGAGAATATGGAATATTGGGAACGCAGGAGCTGAAAGGGTTGAGAATGAAGAATCCTCTTGGCTTATATATACTATAGAGAGAGATATTCTGCATGTTTTATACCCAAAATCTCATTTTATGGCGTTATACAAACTATTGGTCGTGGTCGGATTCTGAACTGAATCATGCTGAAGCTGTCCCAATTAGGAAATTGAAAAAGTCTTGGCATTCTTCCAACCTCGTCATGACCAATGAGAGACTCGGGATACGCTCCCAGAAGACAACATCACAGCTATTTCAGATGCGTTGAATTGCGTGTTATAAGCGATTGCCTTGTGTTCAGGTAATGAGAGCACGGAGTTAAGATGACTGTTCACATCAAGTCCGAAGCTGCTGTCTGTCTTTGTCATGATGGGTTGGTCTTGGAACAACCATGATGTGGCCAAAAGTCTAAGCCAACAGATCAACCACAAAGACTTGTACCGCACTCTCGCTGAGGGTACACTAGGTAGATAAAGAATCAGCTTTACAAAGAATGCGAGATGTAATTCGTATCAGAACTGTATACCGATCTTGACAGCAATGTAATATACGCCCTACAATGTAGCTGGTCCCCTATCATAGCACGTCTAGTGTAAGTTAGACCGAGGATAAGTGGCTACCCACTCCCATCAGCCTAACGCAGCATTTCTAGTTGCAACAATCACCAGTAACTAATTCCAATCACTATCTCTAGTCCTCCATTTAAACCCACTATACTCGCCAGTTCCCCGAATCTCTCCCGACTTATCACCCTCTCTAGCTTATCTCACCACGATGGATAACCCACGATATGCCTCCCCCCGCCGACGCCGACTCGGAAGCTACATTTACCACCGACTACACTTCTTCTACTGACTCGCTCTTCCAAACGCACGCCAAAGAGCAAATGACATGTTTTTACCCCTCGTGTCCCTTGCGCCCTACAACACAAGTCACCCAATCACTAACCCCAATGTCAATGTCTTGGCTCTCAGAGTGGACCATGCCATTCGTGCCCCGCGATGCCGGCAACGGAGGGGTCCAAGGTCAAGATGCCTTATTATCGAGACGATTCCCTTGGCTTTGAGGTTGTAGATTGCTTTTGATATCCAATTCTATTGTATTGTGTTGTACAAGACAAAATGACTGTTGTTACTCTTCCCGAACCCTTTGCTAGCATCCCCCGAGAGAACTTTCTCTTTGGCGCATCGCCTCTTCAGCCCCTCCCCAGAATATCCGCTGCTCTCGGTGGAAAGGTCAATGTCTACGCAAAGCGCGAGGACTGCAACTCCGGTCTCGCCTACGGTGGTAACAAGGTCCGAAAGCTAGAGTAAGTCGCTCTCTCAAACTCACTCATAGCACATCTAATCGAAAAATAGATACCTCGCCGCTGAGGCCCAAGCCCAAGGCTGTGATACCCTCGTCTCCATCGGCGGCGTCCAGTCCAACCACACCCGCGCCGTAACCGCCGTCGCCACAAAGCTCGGTCTCAAAGCCGCCACCGTCCAAGAACACTGGGTTGACTGGGAAGACCCCGGCTATGAAAAGGTCGGCAACATTCAGCTGTCGCGGCTCATGGGCGGTGATGTGAGACTTGACCCCTCGACATTCGGTATCGAGCACAAGACTACTCTCGCCAAGCTCACAGATGAGCTCAAGAGCAGTGGTCGCAAGCCATACTATATCCCTGCTGGAGCTTCAGACCATCCCCTCGGCGGTCTAGGTTTCGCACGCTGGGCATTTGAAGTCGAAGCGCAGGAGAAGGAGCTCGGAATCTTCTTCGACACCATCATCGTATGCGCCGTAACAGGCTCTACATTCGCCGGCATGATCGCCGGCTTCAAGCTCGCCCAGAAGAAGAACGGCTCTCCCGCGCGTAAAATCATCGGCATCGACGCCTCCGGCAAAGTACAGCAGACCTTCGACCAAGTCCTGCGCATCGCCAAGTCGACAGCTGCCAAGATCGGCCTCAGCGAGGACGACATCACAGCGGACGACGTGATCCTGGACCCCAACTACAACGCCAAGATCTACGGCATCCCTGACGAGACGACTATTGAGGCGATGAAGTTTGGCGCTGCGACTGAGGCGTTCATCACGGATCCTGTGTATGAGGGCAAGAGTTTGGCGGGGATGATGGATTTGATCAAGACGGGCAAGATCGCGAGTGGGAATGTGCTTTATGCTCATTTGGGAGGTCAATTGGCGCTCAATGCTTATTCTTCCCTGTGATATTGTACATGATAGATTGTTATTTGAGCGTAAATAGAATTAACCAAAAATTGCCTATTTCTAGAATAGTATGAGTGTCTATGGGAACCAGGGTAAATGGATAGCCTATAGCCCAGACATGCTCTTGTCCAGTGTGCTTATTAGAGCTCACAGCCTGTCTGTCACCTTTGCATTCCTTCGACGTCTCTTCTTTCTGATCCTTTAAAATCACCCAGCTAAATCCATAGTAGAATCTCTATCATTATGGGCGATTTTCAAGACACCAAGGTAGCTGTTCTATCCGCTCTAACCGACTTCTTCAACATCTCGTCCCAAAACCTCCAAGATGCCCGCAACCACCTTCTCGAGACCTCTTACGTCATACAGTCCACCCCAGATACTATCGAGCAGACGACACTAGGAGAGCTATTCCTCAGCGACACAAAGCAAAAGGGTCATCTTGAATGGGCCATAGACGAACCCCAAGAAATCTTCATTCACGAGAAGCTCGCTGCAGTTTGGAGCGGGTGGTCTATCCGTGCCGATGATGGTACTATCATCAGTCACAAGAAGGGCATCCTTGGACTAGCCTACACTGATGGATGTTGGAAGGTATCAGGTCTAGCTTCAACAGAGCGGTCCCTCGAAACACCGAACCCAGATGATGAGGCAGCTCTCACCCAAGAAATCATGAAGCCCATCAACGCTCTTCTAGACGACTTCTCCCATCCTGACTGGGACGTCCTCAAACAATGGTTTCTTCCCAGCGCTGGTGTGACTTTATATCGACCACCCGCTGACCCAGCTCCTATGACTATGGAGCAGTCCATCGTTCGTCTGCAGGGTATGATCAAGAGTGGTATTACTATTCAAGAGAAGTTACATGATATTCAGGTCCGAAAACACGGTGATATTGCATTGGTTTGGGCGCCCTTTGTGGTTGAGATTAATGGGGTGCCTAAACATGATGGTGTGAATGCGTTTACGCTTCTGAGGAGGGATGGGAGATGGGTGTTTAGTGGATGTCAGGACTATGGTATTGCTCTTGAATGAGAAGTAACTGCTGAGCTTGCTTATCGATGTCTGTGGTATCTGGTGAATATCTGTAGGAAGAGCGAGGCTGGTCTATTTATTTGGTGCTCTGCTTGAAAGCGACGAAGCCGAGGGACTAAAGTGGATGCCTAGTTATTTGCGACCTATAGTGTTTCTGTCTGTTGTTTGGTATCAGATTTTACACTGGTGAAAAAGTGTAATGACTTTCTCTTGTCCTTTGGGGAGCCCGATGGTATGGCTCAAAGGGTGCACGACGCATATGAGCGTGAACACCCTCTGCAAGTTCATCCATGGAATCGTACTCTGATAGCCATTCCAGTAACAACACGTATTACAACTGTGCAGATCACACCTGGAAATCCTCAAAGAGAGTAAAAAGAGGCTGAGTGTGTTTATGCATGGGTGCTTTGTTCAGATGTTTGTACAACTAACTGCCTTATGGAGGTACCATGCAGGCTCCCGTTTCTTTGCGTACGTATCCTGAAAGGTACCTACATGCTGGAAACACATCTGTTTTTTCTTTGGTCAATAAAAACAGGATTGTTATTGGCTAAGCTATTGTCACATTTGCTCTCCTTTTTGATCTGTCGTCTTTCAGCTGCAGCGACTAGCTCTAGAAGCCCTAATACCACCAGTTTGAAGACGTTCATATTTGTTTCTTTAGCTTTTTGGATTTTCTTCCCTTCCATTATTCTAGTTGACTTCTTTTCTTGGCCATACTCATAATTGGGTATCGCCTCTCTGGATCCTGAACAGGCTGAAGTCTTTGTGGGCTCACTGGGCTCACTGGGCTGTCGGTTTGTTCACCCCAAATCAGAGAACAATAAGAGTGTTTGAAGTGAGCTAAGCTATTAGAAAACCCAACCCCATGTCACTGGTAGCAATCAACAAGATAATAAGCTCTCAAATAGAATAATACTGCTGCAACTGACTTGCTACGTCTGTTAGTTGCCTCAACCATTTCTTGAAGATGCCGCACAAAGGGGCGGACAATATAACAGCAGTCTCCAGTTCATTTTCCAAGTCGAAGCAAGGCTATCAGAATTTTTTCAGGTTTACTATTTACTGAAAGACGCTGGAGGAGCACTTGGCGTTATTCGCAGGCTGCCACCTGTCAGGACAACAAAGTCCAATCATTGATCAAGAGGTGACAAAGCCTAGCATACTCGATATCTGTGCATGTGAGCAAAGAGACAGAAGGCTGGTAATCTTTGCTCTAGATTTTGATTGGTTCTTTGATAGACAGTCTGCTTTGTTTATAGGTGCTAGAATAATGCCTAGAGAGAGGCTTCCACTGGGCTCCAAGCCATCCTGCACCCTAGCACTGCAACAAGCGTCTCTCACGCTTCTTTATATTGTAGTCCAAATCAACGGGGCAACCATTCTCAGGCGACTATAAATCCAAATCTCCATCAATATATAATTCTTCTTCCTTCACCCCACTCAACCTTCACTTCAACCACCACTTAGTACTTCCGTCTGATCTCACCCGTTCACTCGTTTTCATCGCCCAACATGGCAGACATGTCTTATGAAGACACTCAACACCTTCTTGACTCTATTACCGACACGAACTTTGACCAGCGTCTGAATGATCACATGGATGGCAATGCTACTGAGGAAGTTGATGAAGATACAAAGGTAGATATGCTCACGGGTCTCAACACCGCCTTTCAGAACCCTCGTGCCCAACATGGAATCGCGAGCGAGGCTCTCCTAGCCTCTAACCCTTTTGATAAGGAGTTCATGGAGGCATATAACGCTGAAAATGCTCGGACTCAAGCTTCTTCAGGGTCCGATGCACAGTTGAGTGGTCCCCACAACAATGGCAGTACTATCACCGACGATGATAGTCAACTTCCTGTCTCTTCAGCCGTCACACCTGCGACTCAGTTTTCTTCACCTATGAATCCTGAGGACTACTTGCCCGAGTCATTTCAGACACAGCCATATCCACCTCTTAATAACCAGCCTCAGGCCTACCCTGTTCCGATGGGTCAGCCATTCTATGATCAGACGGCCCTTCAACAAATGCAGCCTCAGCAAATGCAGCCCTTTGCAGTACGACAACCTGGTCTTGGCGGACGTCGGATGAGACAAACTCAATACCCTCAGCAGCAACTCTTGTTCTCTATGAACAACCAAATTCATGAACCTCTCCCTGGGCAAGTATCTCACCCGCCCTTCCCAGTACCTCAACCTCGCGTACCCCCCTCTCAAGGGGCACCTCGCAAGGGTCCTGCTCCCAGCGAACCAACCCGTCACAAGATCCCAACCAACCCAGCCAACATCAGCCCCCACACTCTAGAGCAACAATCACTCCTCTCAGAGCTGCAGCACTTCACTCACGAATATCAGGGCTACATCACCAACCCAGTCCAAGCTCGCCAAATAGGCAATCTCTTCCTCTCCCTCGCACACCATGAGGTCACAGTTACACCGCCAGAAATGGATCCCACATTCCCCCGAACCAACGAAGCGTATCGCGCTCGTGTGCAGGAACTCTTCATGGCTATTGTGGACTGGTCGAATCCTAGGGGGTGGCGAACGAAGATGGGGTCGAAGCTTGCTGTTCAGTGGGTTGAGGAAGTCAAGGCCTATCGAAAGAGTGTTGGACTTTCTGTTGAGCCGTCTGATATGCTTGATCACCAGATCGAACCTCCTCTGGATAGGATGCCTCCTGTGAATGAGCAGTGGAAGAATGTCGTTCATCGTCAGTTGTCCAACATTGAGATTGAGATTCTCAGTTCCAAGATTCTCGTAAGTCCATTTATTGCGTTTACTTGGTCTCTGCTAACCACAGTTATAGGACTCAGCCATTTTATCGCAGCAGGATCGGAACTATGTTCCGCTTTGGAGTAATGCCGAGTGTCAGTGGGAGCAGTTCGCTAGTTTTGGAGAGCGTTAGGAACGCCTCGTGAGCGCTTTTCGAGTAAGCCACCCCTTTTGATTTGACAACCAACAACTAATTTGACTAGGACAACAAGGTTTTGATTCACTCAGCTCTACGCTCATCGTGGCTCTCCCGAATCACCAACTCTCCAGTTGCCGAGCTTGTCGTAAGTATATGGCCATGATTTTAAGAAGTGAGTACTAATGTGAGACGCAGCGCAAGGAGAACAACAAAGCTGGCAATGACAAGAAGCGAAATGCTGCTAGTCGTCTGAGTGGCAAGGGTGCGAAGAGACCTCAGAATGAAGAGAGTGAAGATGAAGGGGGCGGTAGAAAGGTCAAGAGGAAGCGATACTGATCCTTCGTTTCGATCGGTAACATGGTTCTTTTTTGCCTATATACGGCTATATCAGGTAATTTGGGATTTCAAGTGCAATTTTCCAAATGGTGGCATTTTGGCATCGTTGGATGGCATTATATACAACGCACCTTGGGGTTCGACCTAGACAGCATAGAGATAGACAAGAACGGTTTGTTTTTTACATGTTGCGATGGGAACAACGACTTGTCACAATACACGGGTACTCATTACAGCAGAGAAAAATGGGAGAAATTTGTTATCAATTATGGTGTTGAAACACCCGCTTATATCGTCCATGCATACTTTATCTAGCCGAGTTGATCTTGTCAACTAGGTATCTTCATTTTCCTTGCCCTATTCTTTTTCCTTTTTTCATGTTGAATCCTCATCAACGCCAAAAAACAAAACACCTCTTTTTACTCTCTACCATCCTCGTCCAGCAAGCTTCTCCTCAGGCTTCATGCTATCGCAGTTAATTCCCACCATAGCCTCGCCAAGCCCCGTGCTAGTCTCAGCCAGCACCTTGGCATCCTTGTAGTGTGTAGTCGCACGCACGATGGCCTTGGCCCGCTTCGCAGGGTCGCCCGACTTGAAAATACCGCTTCCCACAAAGACTCCGTCGCAGCCGAGCTGCATCATGAGCGCGGCGTCAGCGGGCGTGGCGACTCCGCCGGCGGCGAAGTTGACGACGGGCAGACGGCCTAGCTCTGCGGTCTGGCGGAGGAGTTCGGCGTCGACTTCGAGCTCGCGGGCGAGTTCGCGGATGCGGATGATGCCGCCCTCTGCGAGCGCGGCCTTGGCTTGTGCGATCTGCTTGTTGACTGTCTTCATGTGTCGCACGGCCTCGACGACATCGCCGGTGCCAGCCTCGCCCTTTGTTCGGATCATAGCAGCGCCCTCTGCAATTCGTCGCAGCGCCTCACCGAGGTTTCTGCACCCACAAACAAACGGAACACCAAAAGTGCTCTTCTCAACGTGGCTCTCGTCATCAGCGGGTGTGAGGACCTCAGACTCGTCGATGTAGTCGACACCAAGAGCCTCGAGGATCTGACACTCGACAAAGTGACCGATGCGGGCCTTTGCCATGACGGGGATGGTGACGGCTTCTTGGATCTGCTTGATCATGGCGGGGTCTGACATGCGGGCTACGCCGCCGTCTTTGCGGATGTCGGCGGGGACTCGCTCGAGGGCCATGACGGCGCAGGCGCCGGCTTCTTCGGCGATGCGGGCCTGCTCAGCGTTTGTGACGTCCATGATGACGCCGCCCTTGAGCATCTGGGCGAGGCCGGCCTTGACGGTGAAGGAGGACTTGGCCTCGCCATTGGAGGCGGCACCAGTGTTGGAGGAGTCGTTGGTCATGGTGAAGTTGTGGTGTGAAGTAAAAAGACAAGGTGGCGGGGGTATAAGGGTATGGTTTGAGTTGGGGAGTTGGAGAGTTGGAGTGAAAAAGAGAGGGGAACGGGTAATTATAGGTCTTTTCCCAGAGAGTCAATGACTAGAAAGGGTATTACTCAAAGAAGAAGTTGACAAGAACAAATCTTAGAGTTTCTCCTAGTCTGACTGTTAGTCAAACTGACTGTGCTGTACTGCATGTACAGTACCTCCGGCCCTCCGCCTCCGCCTCCGCACCCGGTATACGGCGCCGTGAGTGCGGAGTCAAAAAAGGGTCCAACTCACACCAATTTATTCTACTACAGCCGCGGCCTCCGAATATGCAGGTCTAATGCGCCATAGCCACTGTAAAAGACCCCGGCGTCGAGCTCCGGCCCATCTTTAAGCGCGCCCTACAGCAACAGTAATTGGATGATTCATTGACATGTGCCGATGTTTAGAGGCGGCAATTGTCGGGAAGACGAGGCTCAAAGTGGTACTCATGCACTGAGTGAGGAGTATCCAAAGAGGGGGATATGCATGCATTGTTCTAGATTCTTGTGATATCATGGATGGAATCATTTGGTCGATCGTAGATAATGTCTCATCTCATCTCATCTCACTCACCATCTCACGCATCTCTTATCTTGCATGCGTTTGCCACGATAAGCCATCTTCTCTCTACTTACTGTAACTGTTGTCTGCTCATAATTTGTTCTCTCAGCCTTTCTAGACTCCAATACCAGTACTAGTAAGTACCTGACTCAATATAGTTCAACCACCCTCCTCAACTCTTAATTTCTTAGCCCGGAGAACGAACAATCGGGGTAGTCCGGAGGTACTCTCGCCCTAGCGGCTCCGTCATGCATGCAGCCTTCATGCACCTCTAATGCACGTCTTTATCCCTTTTGGGTCACTCCGGTACCCATCACCAGAATCTGGGGAACCATTTTACTATCTCGTATGTCACTTGCGAGTGACTAAGATTTTTTGCCTTCGGTGAAAGGCTCCGAGTTTAAACTGTCCCGTTATCGCTCCTTGTCTCTTATCATCTTACAATTCTCTGGCAAATCATTAGTTGGTGAGATATCCAAGTCAAGATGATCAGTCTTACGGTCGGTGTCTTGGCCCTTCAGGGTGGTTTTGCTGAGCATGTCGATCTTGTGAGAAAGGCGGCTGAGTATCTTTCTTCTACGGAGGGTATTTCCAAGACGAAATTTCACTGTATTGAAGTTCGCACAAAGGAAGAGCTCGATCAGTGTGATGCTCTTATCATTCCTGGTGGCGAGAGTACAACCATCTCTTTCGTCGCCGCTCAATCTGGTCTCCTCGAGCCATTGAGAGATTTCGTCAAGTAAGCGATCCCCGTCGCATAATTTGATACAAATACTAACATGAATCAGAGTCCAGAAGAGGCCAGTCTGGGGAACCTGCGCCGGTCTTATCCTCTTATCAGACGAGGCAAATGCCACCAAGAAAGGTGGTCAAGAACTCATCGGCGGTCTCGCGGTCCGCGTTCACCGCAATCACTTTGGTCGTCAAATGGAGAGTTTCGAGTCAGGAATGAACCTCCCCTTCTTGAACGACAACAAACCCTTCCCTGGAGTGTTCATCCGCGCGCCTGTCGTGGAAGAGGTTATCGGCTCATCTGACGATGGACGACCACCGGTTGAAGTCCTGGCCAAGTTACCAGGTCGAGTAGATAAGATGAAGTCTGGCATATCACAAGCCAATACCAAGGACGATTCAGGAGATATCGTTGCTGTTAGACAGGGGAATATTCTGGGAACAAGCTTTCACCCCGAATTGACGAAGGACGAGAGGATACACGTGTGGTGGTTGAAGGAGATTCTCAACCAGCAATAGACACAGCGACATAGACGGCGTTTTGGGAAAATAGAATTATTACTTATTATTCAGGGGTATCAACCGCTTATTTACTATGTTTTTATACCTTGCCCATAGCTGCATCATACCCAGGCGGCGGTGGTGAATGCGTTCGAGCTGGTCCTCCCTGTGAAGAAGATCCAAAGCCCAAAATCTGCAGAATCTCAAGATCGCCCATCGACTGCGCCAGCTCCGCCGGTGAAATACATCCCCCAACATTCATATCAGCGCCATGTGCTTTCAGAACCCTTATCAACTCCGTATCCCTCCTCGAAATAGCCTGCATCAACGGCGTTCTGCCCTTCTTATCCGCCGCATTAGCATCAGCGCCAGCTTCAAGAAGAAGCTTAGCCTGATCCCTCTTCCCATTCTCAATAGCGTATAGCAAGAGTGTCTCGCCGCTGCTCATCTTCTTCTTGGTGTTGGAGCCAGCTGCGAGCATCATCTTCACGAGGTCCGTGTTGCCTGTCTCCATTGCGAAGCATATCGCTGCGACGCCCCATGTTCCGTCTGATACATTTGGTGAAGCCCCGTGGTCGAGGAGCATTTTGACGACTCGGACTTTGTCGTTTTGGGAGAGTTTGCTGTCGCGGAGGGCGATCACGAGAATTGGGTGGCCGACGAGATCCTTGGCGCTGGCGTTGGCGCCGTGTTTAAGGAGAAGTTCTGCCATGTCTAGTTTTCTCTTTGCAATAGCGTCTGCTAGCACAGATAATCCACTCAGATTCTTTGAGCTTGCATTTGTGCCACTTTCAAGAAGGAGCTTCATCATATCCATACGGTCCTGGCTCGCTGCAATAGACAACAGCGAATTACCCGAGAGATCGCTAGTATCGGGATTCGCGCCGTGTTGAAGCAGCATCCTAACAAGCTCCAAGTTACCCTTCTTGACAGCCTGTGCGAGAACCGGTCGTCCAGAGGTGTTGGTGGTGTTTGGCTTGGCTCCGTTGTCCAAAAGAAGTTGAATACCCTCCAGGTTCTCACTGTTACATACATCGACAAAGTATGATTGTCCAGACCAGCTGGCAGCGTTGACGTTCCATGTTCCCTGGTCGATGAGCATCTTTGCAACGCCAATGCTTCCGACTGATGCGGCCAGAAAGACCGGTGGGATCTTCATATCTTTGCCGTTGGTGTCGGCACCAGAGCCGATAAGGAACCGCACAGCGTCTTCTTGGTTGGCCAGGATAGCACAGCCAAGAGGTGAGTTGCCCTCTCCGTTTCGGCCATTGATGTTCGCTCCTTGTGCGAGTAGACCACTCATCTGCTGAACATCACCGCGAAGAGCTGCTTGACAAAGGGCTGTGGATAAAGGATCGGGCTTGGGCCAGAGACCAGCTGTCATGGCCTTGAACGAATGTGTCAAAGAAGACAGACCCTTGGCAAAACCGGAAGATCCACTTGGTGACTCGCAGCCCGGCGATTGAGCTGAAGAAGGCTGTGCTGGTTCATAAGGCGGAGGTTCGATATCGCCAGGAAGAGGCCCTTTACTACTCGATGCATAAGAGTCGTTCTGCGATCCAGTGAAGAGAATATCTTTTGTCTGCGAAGCCTTTTGACAAGCTCTGTTAACATGATCAAAGATCTCTCTTCCACTCTTTGTATCAAGAGTAGAATCCTGATCATCCCGAACTTCGCTAGCACAACATAAATAAACGTTCACACCACACAGCGAGACGAGCACCACTTACATCGACAGCACCTTTGCGTAAAACGCAAATAGTCGTGAAAACGCAACAATAGCATCACTATAGACCACCAAAAACACCTCATCCATCAACGGCAGCGTCTCGGCCTGCAGTCTCATAACCTGCTTATTCAACACCGTCGCGACAACATCGCACGATCCCAGACTCTGACTTATCGTCGTCTGCAACCGACCCGAAATAGCACTAGCGCTATTCAGCGCAGTCTCGAGAACTCCCACATGCTGATGAAGCTGATACAGCCTCGTCGCAAACGAAGACAATCGCTCGTCGGGGACTTCAAGCGCCGTGTTCAATTCATTGAGCTCTTCGGCGCTGGATAACACGCGGTGAGAAATACTCGAGCCGAGCGAGGTCAGTGAAATAACTGAGAAGCCGTCTCCTTCCATTGTACGTATGTGGGGTAGTAAGAAGATGTTGAAGTGGGGGATTGTCAGATCGACTGAGGAGACAAGCTTCAGTCTATATAACCATGGAACTATTCCCAGCAGTAGGGCTGATAGCGGGAAGACACAAAAAAAAAAAAAAAACGCCTAAGAAGGCTGAAGGTGAAGTCGTGTGCTGATTACGCGGTCTGTTGACTGCGACACGCACGTGTATATCACATCACAGACGAATAGAGAGATAGCTTTGGCTTGGCTGCCTCTTTTTGAGGCTGTAAACTAGATCCTACGGCGAAGCTTGACAGGGATATAAGCTCTTCGGTGATAGGTGCGGAGATGCCGACCTGCCTCATTGATTTGATAGACAATGCAGTAGAGCTGTAATAGGTTCTGCTTATTGTTGACGACCTATTTTCTTATTCCTCTCAAAGTTGATCATCGCTTACGCCATCGATTGTTATACCCTGCATATCCACGTTGCTAACCCCAGACTCTGTCGTATCTCGTATTCCTTTGGGCTTTGATTTTACACCCTCGATAGGTTGTCCCTTATCGACCTCTGTCCTGTATACCCACGTTTGCTAACCCCGGAGTCTCTCGTGTGGCTTTGACGTGCCATCGATAGGTTGTTCCTTTGCTTTCTCAGGGTTCCCCGTAAGGAGGAAGAAGAATGCACCGATTGCGAGACCAAGACTTCCCAACATGACGATCTGAGCGCTACTCATCATCAGCTACAACTTCAACTTCTGCCTCTGCATAAACTCACTTGCCGCCCTTGGCCTCGGGCTTTTCTGTAGCTTTTGGTCCAATAGGTTCCTTCTCGTTATGTTGAAGCAATCTCGTTGTGCGGAAACCTCGCTGGATTGAGAGAGAGGGCCTCAAGGCCATTGAAGATCGAGCAATGCGTGCAGACATGTTGGAGGATGTGTTGTTGAAGTTGAACGTTTTGTTGTTTCACAGAGTTGACAAGATGAGATTAGGTATGACAGCAGAGCAACTCCCTAGGGAAGTATGGATATTGAGCTTATTATTAGGAAGCACAAATTATTGATGACGTTCTAATCAACATGTTTGGCCGCCAAAGGTGAATCAACAGTGGGACTCCTTGATCGTGGCGTCATTGATGCGTACCTGCAATCGACCACTTTCATCATTTCTGCAGAATAACTAGGACACTTTCACTATGAGGCGCACTAATTAAACAGTAGAGCGTTAGGTTCAGTGTCGATTTATTTACGAGGTGGCTGAACGAAAAGGCGAAATCAACATCTCACCTCAAGAAATCCGTCATGAGGCTCTATCAGATCATCACAAGCCCCCTCAATATACTCAACAGCTCTGACTTGCCAATCACATCACATAGCTACTGGTACAAGACTCTCAACTCGCTCAATAATTAAAGTAAATACGTAAAATTTCCGTTCTATGATGCCCCTAACGTCTATGCCTGCTATTTTCCCAAAAGTTTTCCCTCCCAACCCCCCTCCCTCACCCACTCACTCCGAACAGCAAATCGTCAGATTCAACTGTCCGTACCTAATATCGCTTGGGTATCAAACATTATTCGTAAAATCCCCATGCACCAGACGCATCTTAACGGGTGGGACCATCGGTAGAAAGGAGGCTTTGTCTTGGTTTGTTGTTTTGTTATAAAAATATGCTTATGATTTGATAGATTGGGAGTGTCGGTTCCTGGCGAAAAAAAAAAAGCAATACGCCTTTTCTGAACCCGTTAAAAAAGGAGTCGAGACGGGTTAGGATGGGATGTTTTCCGGCCGTTCGATAGAAGGGAATCTCTGTTTCGGGCTGAGGCATGTCGCGGGCGACTTGCATCGGCATCGTGCTCTTTGGCACGTCGCTGGGCCATGGGGTCATAGTGAGCAGCTTCCTCTAGTTTCATGTCCAATACTCAGATATGCTGTATCCAACTACCGCGAAAAGATTCGAAGAGACATATCTACACTTCCTGTAGCAATGACACAGCGGATCTGCACATCTTGAGGTGCCGCCGCCGCCGCTTTCTTGGGAGTGCCCACATCACCATTGGCTTCCTCAGTCGGACCCTTGTCCTTTATAATAGGTGGCGCCCATCTCAGACTTGTAATGAAATGTTCGTGCGCTCCTTCGACGGTCTTGACGCACTTTCCTTCTTGGCTCAGATCCCAGCATCGAATCGTCTTGTCGTCGGATACGGAGAGGAGGAATTTGCCGCTTGGATGGAACACAAGTCCTCGAACCCAGTTGTCATGACCTATCAGGGTCTTGATACAGGTTCCTCGACCATCCCATAGCTTGATCGTCTTATCTCGTCCACCTGTCGCCATGAACTCCGCCGTGCTGCTTGCTGGAGGCGCTTTCTTTAAACCGGCCAGGGTAGCCATGTGCGAGTATGCTGCTGGTGGCGCAAAGGTACAGCATTCGACGAAATGCTCGTGGCCAATCATGACGAGCTTGGCTTCGGGATTTGGTACTGAAATATCCCACAGTCTCACTGTTCGATCGTTGCCAGTCGATAGCAGGTATTTTCCATCCAGCGACGGAGCGACATCACGAATCCAGTCGACATGTCCTCTTATCGTCTTGACGCAATACCCTGTCGTAACATCCCATATCCTCACTGTAACATCTCGACTAGCGCTCGCAAGCAGATTTCCCGATAACGGCGCCCCAGGAGCTCCAGAGGGTATAAATCGGACAGCGCTCACACTATGGTCGTGGCCGGGTAGTGTGCGAATATTTTGGTACTCGTTCGAGGGATCCCATAGCTTGATGGTTAAATCGGAACTGCAAGACGCAAGCAGCGTATGACCTTTCGGGCCGCCATAGTCGAGATCGAGAACCGCTTTGGTGTGGCCTTTCACCGTCCTTTCAAGCTCGCCAAACTCCCAATCCCAGATCTTGATAGTGGCATCTTCATCTCCAGATGCGATAGACGAAAAGATCGGGTGAAAGGCTACGCAGTTGATGGGCGTTCGATGCGATTGAAGGACGTGTCGTGGAGGACCGGCTGGGAGCCAAGAAGATGGATCTCCTCGTCGGTTAGAGAGAGATGTCGGTGTAGCGCTATTAAGTTCTGTCTGAAGGGCGTGGTTCTGTGCTTCTAGATCCATGATCTACAAATCTCCCTATTAGCAACGCTACGATATGCGCATCTTGCTGCCGTACCTTTTTTTGTAACCGCACGACACTTGTCCATTTCTTCTCCAGCAGGGTCTCGTATTTCTTCGCGGTCGCCGTATCGAAAGCATCCTCCCCAAGACTGAGCTCCGTCCTCATGGCATTGGCGCTTTCCTGCAGGTTATTTGCGGCGAGGTAGGCGATGATGGATTTATGCCTGCAGCAGTGTCAGATAGGCAAATCAAAGCTCCAGAAGCTCCCCTGTACGAACAGCTCCTCTGCCTGCCGGCTCGTCAACGTCCGGCTCATGATGGCGGTTCCGCTCAGGAGAGCACTAGGGATTCCCAAGATCTTTTGTGTCTACTGTAATTTCCAAGAGTTGAGTTCTGTTATCGTTGGGTGTTGGGTAAAAAAAGGAGTATGCGAGATCGGGTTTCGTGGAGAAAACGGCGGGGGAGGGGCGGCAGGAAGTTTTGGTGGGAGCTTCGTTCGTTTCGTGACGTGTCTGTGGAGGATGCGCTGAAGAAAGAGATGATTGCTGTGGAATTGTTGACCAATGGGGCGCTTGATTGGGGGATCGCTTGGAGGCGGTAAGACGCAGGGGAACAAAGGAAATATCAACAGCTAAGCAGGCTTCATTGAAATGCGCTGCGCAGAGTAACACGGTCTCGCCAGGGGCATCAACATCGGATATCCAAAGAGCGGTGCAGCTAGCCTAAGATGAGCCGCTGCCCAAGATCACGTGTAGATAAGATAGTCCTACCCTGTATCGCTGCATTGACAATCAGAAGATGTGTAACATATCCGGTAAGAATATATGTTTGAGCCGGGCTAAAGGAAATGATAAACCTTATAATGTAATCCTCTGTAATAAAAAGCAAGCTCCAACAATTTGTCCTGAGTTTAAGGGCGTTTTTCACGATTGTTTTGCATCCTTGACTCTAAATGCTATAAAAGACCCGTTCCAGCCAGTGAGGTCAAAATCTAGCGATAGATTGGTGTTTGTGTAAATACTAATATTTTGTTACTTATGCGCGAATACTGATAAACAGCTACCAAGAACGACATACATGTTTAGCCGTGATTCTACATACATATGCGAGTTTGATTCTCAGTTGTGATACATTTCTTAGAGCGTTTGCACCGATGCAATAACCAATAGACTTAGCGCTACTTCTATCCTGCTGCATGATGACGGATACAGATAGCGTATTCGTAGGTTGAAAAAAGACAAGGAACTGATGTGAAATGGCTCAATGAAAAGAATCGATTATCTGATTGCTAGAAATGATTTCAGTCTTCCGGCCATTTCCCACCATTTCCTCATTCTCAGGCAGTGTTTCGTAGTGAACTTATCAGACCGATGACCGGAAACAATAGGACACTATGTCGCAGACAGTTATAGATCCAACGTCGTTGGATTATACACGAAAATCTCATCCATGAACTCAATCGTTGCTACCCTGTTCCCTGAAACACACAGGCATGAGTCCCTATTCCCGGGTGGATATAGGTTACATCCATCCATCAAGACATCAGAACTCGCTAAATCCTCCTCCCACATGGCATCCACGATCGAGCGAAGCATTGTTCGGCGCTCAGGCCAAGTGAGGCTTCTACTGTAATTTTCCGAGTTGGATCATCTGGGGAATGTGCCAAGCGAACAATCTCCATATACAACGTGTATCCATGAGATGAAACATCATGATGAGTTCATGGTGATGTCGGACTGCCTTGGGGAGACCGAGTAAAGAGCCTGAAACCTTTGCGGAAATGGTCGGCTGTGTGAGCCTTGAGGAATTGACGTGGAACCGCATGTTTGATGACTGGATTTTGATCGACTGGGACGATAATATCCATGATCGCGCAAAGTTAATCGTTATTTGGGCTGGAAGACAGGAGATCTTGCTCCGGTCAGTGTAGTAATTTCTAGATACAAGGTTAGAGGAATTGGCACTACCTCAAAAGAAAGACTTATTTATTGGGTATTAGATCGAATCGAAAAATACAAACGCCCCTCTAACATCACTGCCTGCTTTTAGTGTCTAGTTTATATAACAATGAATCAACTTCCGTTGACCCGGACTTTCGGTTATGGTGATCGTGTAGTCGTTTGCTGGAACTCTCTGTGCACTCTTATGCCCTGCAGTATCTCCTCACTGCTCGAGTTCCCACCGTCGACTTTGGCGTTGTAGGTCGTAGTCGTGAGCTCAAAACCCTCAACATCAGGTCTTAACTTAGTGTTGACTGGTGCCGATGTCTCTGTGAATTTCGGCCCCTTGATCAAATCGGTAGAGTCGTTGTCATCAGGGAGTCTATAGAACGCATTCGTCGATGCAGAGCCGTTGGAACTCCTGCCAGCGCCAGTGTTCTCGTGGGACTTGAGGCCCTTTGTTGACTTGTCGCCTGATTTTCTGACATTACTGCGAACTGTTGACGCGAAACTGCTGAGGCCGGTGAATTTGGCGACGAGTCGGAGAACAGGCAACATGGTTGGGAGATTTGCTGAAACGATACCGGCTGACATTTCGATCTCGGTCCATCCTACTGTAGGGGCGAGTGTGTAGCTTGGATCCGTGTTCGTGTAGGTGAAGAGAACGCTGGTTCGATAGGCTGAGGCGAAGACGACGAAAGATCCGATGGCGAAGGCAGCTGTAAGACCAAGCTTTTCAGACTTGCCGAGCTGAAGTTTCCAAATAGGAGGCAGTGGTAGACACAAGATGACAATATCGGTAAAAATAGTCGAAGCGGCGTTGGCGATCCATGTTCCGACTTGGTTGATACAATGGCCAGGGAGATCGGGATACCAGAGTTTGGCAACTGGGATGCAGATGAAGATGAAAAGAAAGGTGATGGTGATGACCCAAGAAAAGACAAAGGTTCCCACGAGCCATGCCATCTTCTTGAAGTAGGGGACGCGGAAGATTCGGTAGTACATGAGCAGAAGACTCAGCTTCGTCCAGCCAAGGTTCCAAGCATAGAGAACTTCAGCGACCACTAGCCATTTTGCCATCATCACGATCTGCGAGGGAGGGACTTTGTCTGCGTGAATGCCCATTCCGTTGGCGTGCATGGCGAAGATGAATCCTACAACGACCAAGTTCCACGACTAAACTGTTAGACTGTGTTATATCTAGCAGACCATGAGTGTACCTACCATGGAGAATAGAATAACATAGTCATCCCACCAAAGCTTCTGTGCCTTCAAGTGTCGACTATACAACCGAAGACCACAAGAAACCAACGCCAAAACAGTCATGGAAACAACAACCTCGACAGTCCATGGTTGAATGTTGTGCTTGTCGAAGCCAGGAAGGCCTGGGAGCTGAGACTCGGCCATGATAAAAAAGAATGCTTACAATGAACAAAAAAGAGAACAAGAGCTAAAACGGGATAAAGGAACGGAGTATATTTTAAAACATAATGTATTGTTCACAGGAGAGTACAGTATCAAGGGAGTGGAACCCATGGTCAGAACTCATCTGACAGATCATATTCCAGCCTAGGTAAAAAAGGATAGAACGTGACTTGACTGGAAAAAGCAATGGAACCCAAGGGCCTGGTATCAAGTTGGGCAAGGACTCGACGTCTAGGCTAGAACGTGGTTGTGGATTCATTTCCGCACAGCCGGGAAAAGGTCTTCCACCCTGTCCAACTATCTTGTCATCGGTAGACTGACCGACAATGAAGAAGTAAGGCGAGACACAGACGCTATAGTGAGACATTTATTAATGAGTCCATCATGCTATCCTCCGGCTTGTCCAATATCATTCTCTTCATGATACATCCTTTCATGCAGAGTCATGCTTCAGCTCGGATATAAAACTGACAGGGGTTTATGTAAGTGAGCCGACTGGCCGATCACGCAGTGGCGAGCTTACACGATATTTGGATAGATATTTGCTCATAGGGTAGTATTCTTCCTATCTTCCTACTGTACAGGGGACTGACTGATTCAGGAACACGCACGACTTCTGATGCATCATATGCATAAGAACTTTTCATGTCGTTTTGTCTCGGGAATAGTCGTTGCTACGCCGTGGCGTCGGTGTTTTTTTAATATTACCCTGTGCCTGTAAACACTCTAATGTATTTCTTCACCAATGAGTTTCAGAATGTGGGGAATGCCGAGGATAAAAAACGTGTGAAACGAAACAAGACCTGCAGAGTGATTCCGCGCGTCAAAGTATGTGATCTCTTGAACCAACATGCATTTTTAGTTGTTGGTGAAAGACTACACAGCAGAATAACCTCGACGGTCCGGCCCGTTTTCTAAACGCTCTGAATGTCTGATCGCAGTAGACTCTTCTTAGACTCTTTCTCCATGCGGAACGGCGCCGCCCATCGCACGGAGAAGTATCCCCTTGCGGATCAAGGTCTGGCCACCGACTCAATTCTGCGCATGTCCTAGCCCCCTGATCGTCGCTAGGTACAACACACGTTTCCATCGGTGGGTTGTCGTGAGGAGTACATAGCATAGCCCAGTTCTCTAGCTCTTCTTTCGGAAGCATACCAAGAAATCTACCTCCATACCTTTTCCATTCATCACACCAGGAACAATAACACTGTGCCGTAACTTATCATCTTTTTGCAAAAATGGCTGCCAAATCTACTATCAAGGTTCCCCACCTCGGAGGCATCGATGCCGGCTATCGTGTCTCGGGCTCTGGCATCGACTCTAGCAAACCTACCCTTGTGCTCGTCAACTCCATGTGCACCACATCATCTCTCTTTGAAGCACAGTTCTCTGCTCAGGAGCTCACTGACAAGATCAACCTTCTCGCCATCGAACCCCTCGGCCATGGCGCCACAAGCTCAAAGTCAGAGCACTTCACCTACTGGGACTCAGCCATCATGAACCTCCAGGTCATGGAAGCTCTTGGCGTCGACAAGGCTTTCGCCCTGGGAACAAGCGCTGGCGGCTGGATCGTCGTTCGCATGGCTCTTCTAGCCCCTGAAAAGGTACGTTGCTTCCTCTCAAGAAAGTACAAGTCCACTACTTCGGTAGTGGCCTTTTGTCATACCCGGTTACGTTAAAGCCCCCCTGACTTACACACACCCGTTCCACTACAACAGATCCTTGGCCTTCTCCCGCTTGGCACGTCCATGGACTACGAGTCCGCAGAGTCTCGCGAGAAAGGCTGCTGGGACCCCAAGACTCAGCTTGGCCCCTTCTACGAGAGCTGGCACAGCAATACGCCCACGCCTGACTTTGTCGTCGATGACGTTTGGCGCGGTCTTGTCTCGTCGGTAGGCTTCGGAAGCAACCCGTCTCCTGAAACGCTGGCGTTCTGGGACGAGACGCTCAAGCAGGTCTATCGCGGAGACGAGGGCCGAAAGAAGCTGCGGATCGCCGTTGTCAACCTCTTTGAGAGGGATGGTCTGCTTCTCCGCTTGCGAGACGTCAAGTGCCCCGTTTACTGGCTTCAGGTGAGTGATAAAGTGACCTCCACTGGGTTAAGCGGAGACTAATCATTGTGTTGTTAGGGCACTGCCGATCCTGTGTTTGGCACGACTGTTCCTGCTGAGCATATCAAGCTCTTCACTTCTAGCCCTGAGGCTACGCTTGACTTTGTCGAGGGTGGTGGTCATTACCTGAGCGCTACTAACCCCAAGGAGATTAACGAGGCCATTCTCAAGATGGTGAACAAGTATGCTTAAGATAAGATAGGATAGAACATAGCTCTTGATGAATTGATATCTGCTGCTATGACCCAGGGTTTCCCCAACATCCTCCACTGTTACTCTCATTTGGCTGTTGGTTCTTTCAACAAAATCATCCCCGGACACGGGTTTAACAAGTTTCCCGACGAGTATGGGGCCGGGCACTAGGGTTTACCCAACGGGCGGGACGGCGTCGAACTATGTATGAGTTAGTTAGTGGCTCCATCAAATATTGTTCGAGTTCCTGACAAGAGAACGTATTGAGGCTGAAGCTTACGAGAAGAATTTTCCGAGGGACGTCGTATTGAGGTCTCTCTGATTTGTCAATGGCTCATGGTTGAAACAGGGAACAAGTCCCGTGAGCAAAGGTCATTTGTCTCAGTATCGTATGTTGTTATCTGAGTAACCGAGGATGGCTCTGATGTAACAGAGTAACTGCTTATGGTTAAGAAGTTGACCACCAGCCAAGCACGGAAATAATAAAATTTCTCTTCGGCGGGCCCTGAGCTAACAATCGTCGGTTAGATAAAAGGCCAACCCATCGATGTAACCCTTCAGTCGCATCAAAAGGTCCGATGAGCCTCAAGTCTTGGTCCAAGTCCTATTTTGATAGTCTGTCAGACTAAACGCGCGGATGAGTCTCAAGACTTCCGTCCAGCCTATGAATTCACGCTTGAATGGCTCTGGTTATATGTGAATCCACAGCCTTAATATCATCCGAGGACTTTGGCTGGCACTATTCAGGTTCCGCGGATGGTTTACCCTTCATATCGGCGACATCGGTACGAGTCAGTTGGTGGTGGCTGCAGATCATTGTCAGCCGCTAGCTTTTCGCTGCCTATTGCCACAGCATCATACCTATTTAGTATATAAAATGGCAGCCTCAGTTTTGATGTAGCTTGAAGTAGTATTATAATTGCTTATATTGCTTTTCTCGACAGTGAGTGGTAGGGCCAATTGCTTCAACGAGTCAGTGCACCAGGTAACAACAAAAGAAATGTCGGGAACAAAAATGAAGCAAAAATGAAACCCGTATTTGTAAAAACTAGTGTACAATCAGCAGATGAACCTCCTTGCTGACTCTGCTGATGAAGATTGTTCGGCAATATGCTTAACAAAACCCTTCTTAATTCCACTCAGCTAATAATTTAGGAACCTCAGCTCTTATCCTGGGTTATTTCCCTTTTGACTTATAACCTTGTTATTCTATGTCTGATGATTTGAGATATATCTTTGCCATTCTGAGTCTATACTCTCACTAATAAAATCTACATAGTCCCCCTGTTTGTATAAAATAAAACATAAGCTTTACTTGCTAGCAAGCTGAGTCTTATGTCTTGTCTGAGATTAAATTCTGTACCTACTGAGATATTATATTTAAATTGCCTACTGCTATAGGTTTTGCCTGGTCAGGATTGTCTTTCACTACGTCATGGTACAGAATAGGGAGATGAAGGAGATGCAACTTGGACTCAAGTTCTTATTCGTGGTCCAACCATCAACATTTTGGAACGGGATATCATCAATGATGGAACTATCATGTAAAGTTATACCAAGGGAATTATCAACAACACGCAGGTTGTCACGTAATCAATCATTCAGTCACATCATTCACTCATCCTCCCGTAAGACATAATAACAGTTTTCTCCTTATGCTCGTCACTCTATTCGTACAAGATACAATTCTCGTCCCCCGGACATTGTTACAGTCGGCTGTCCTTTAGAACGCAATCCATACACCCGAAGAGAAGGAGCCTCGAATACTATACTGAAAGGCATCGAAACGAAGGAAGCCGCATGACCCGCGCTCCAGGTGGTTGATCACTCCAGCTAGAGTGGTGGACACTCTGTGGCACCCTCTGTTAGGGCAGTGGTACAGATCCTGCTGGTGGCGGGGAGAGGCCAGATGCTGGTTCAGACTTGAGAGCTGTCTGAAGGTGTCACCGCAGAGGGAGCACTGGTATCGTCCATAGCGAGCGTTGAAGGCGAGAGCTGTTGCTTGATAGGTTACTGTCTCCTTCCAGACGATGAGTCTGTTGCTCATGGAGCCAGGAGGATCTTGGCGTCTGACTTGCTGGGGGTGAGGGTCGCGGTTCAGAGGTGCATTGGGCCAAGCAGCTTGCTCAAGATGGTCGATAACGCCACTGGCAGCATTGAACTGCGCCGGGCAGAAGGGGCATGTGACGTCTCTCTGGTAGCCTGGCACGCTGGAATGGTTCTGTCCCTGCTGTATGGCGTTAGACTGCTACTTAGGTCAGTAGTTGTTTATGTCTAGTTGGTCTGCGGTAAACAAACCTGGTTAGGGACACGGGAGCCTGAGGATCCCTGATAGTGAGAATAAGGAGAGTAATAGGCACACAAGAATGCTTGATGAGATCTCAACTCTGAATACCCACGGAAGCCACTTCCACAGCCGATACATTCCCAGTATGGCGGAATGTGGCCCAGAGCCTCGCAATGTTGGTCTCGGGAGAATCGTCCCGTGGGGAACTGTCGCTAACAAGTTCCACACGAGTACATATTCGCTTTGGCTAGTCGATAAGACGGTTTTGAGTGTCTGTTTGCGGAAATGAAGGTAAAGTTAGGAAGATGATACTGGGCGGACGACGAAAGATGGGTGTCGAGAGGAGCGGAGGAGAGGAGTATGCACCAGGAAACGGTTTGCGTGGCGGGGAAATTGAGAAAAGATTGGCAAGAATAACTTGATGGGTGGACTTAGGGTTGTGCCTCGTCCGATGTTCCCAAGGCTTGCTGTAGTATTGGGTGTTCAGTGTTCAGTGATTCCCAGTGCAGTTCAGCAGACGGGAGCCTAGCTACCTAGTCTCATGTTAGATACCTTAGACACGTATTATTACCTAAGGCATACAACTGATACAGCATGACATTCTAAACCGACCTCAGATCAATGACCAGTGTCTTCCCGCCTACTGCCGATTACCCAGGCCAAAACAGAAGACACAAGATACAACAACCCCCCCCCCCCCCCCCTATGGCAAAGCTATCATCTTATACGGATCAACAATAGTAGCAATACTCTTCTGCACCTGCTGAAACCGCATAATCTTACAACTCTCACTCTCAAGATGATTTATCAGCGCAGCCAACGTCTTGAACTCCTTCCCACACGACCTCTTCACACAATGATACAAACTCTGCTGATGTCTCGGCGACTCAAGATGCTTCTTCAAGCCAAAAAGGGTTGTGTGAAGTTTGTGGCATAGATAGCACTCGAACGCTTTGGACCAGGGGTTCCACGCTGCAGTTGGGTTGATGGCGTACATCTTCTCGCCGTGCCATGCTAGCTCTCTGTTCGTGATGCTACTGCGTCGGTCGCGGTTCTTGATGTAGCGGTAGAGCTTTCTGCGGTCCATGGGGACGCGAGGACATGAACCTCGTTCTAGATGGTGGGATAGACCTGTTGCTGTGTTGCAGGTTGCTCTGCAGAAGGGGCATTTCACTGCTGCTACGCGATGAAGCTTAGAGTTTAAATGCGGAACAGAGTTAGCAACCTCTCTGTTTAATGTTGGATATGAACTTACCATCCGAACGAAATTGGCGTTCATGAACTGACGGTTGCAGTCCGCGCAGTGGAAATGACTCGCAATCTCATGCTCCCTAATCTCAGCCTACGTCACAGCCTTATCACCGCATAAATGACACTCAGGTGCATTTCGACGCCAATATTGTTCAAGGTTCATGTGCTGACGACGATCATACTCGTCGTCGAAGCAGTCACTACAGCTATCGCACCCAAATGCTGATGAGGCGTGGCCTGTCGCTTGACAATGTTGGTCGCGAGCTTTTCTACCAGCGTAGAAGAGTTTGTCGCAGTCTATGCAGTAGTAGGTCATATCGATCGACGGTTGTGAGCGTTGAGGAGGGTGATTGGTGTTTGTGAGAGTTTGAGGGGCTGGGGAAGTTGTAGTTAATTTAATCTCGGGTGAGCTATCGTCAAGTTTCAGGATAGAGTTTTGGTGGTGACCGTCCAGATCAACAACCGAACATGTCCTCTATCTACAGATTTCTCGCTTGTACTGTTCTGTCGTACATAGTTGTATTCTATTATCAATCATATTTGAGGCATTCATGATATGAAGTCGATGTTTGGCCAAGTCAACAAGTCGAGTGTCAAGCAAAACTAAAATAGTTTGGGAATAGTGTCAATCAGGGACCAGACAACTGAGGCTATCACCCTCCAACTGTTTTTTAGAACACGGATGATCAAGCACGGATTGACCGTAAAGAATTCCATTGATATTTTTCGATATGCGATAACTGAGAGCATTAACCATTATTCGTAAAAAGGACCCTGTCCACCATGAGGGACAAGTGGTATCATCAAGAAACAAAGCAATCCCTTCCGACTCCATGCTTTTCATAACCCATAACCCATGAGCAAATAACAAACCATCAAGCAATACCGCATTCCTACCCCTCGACAACCATCTCATCCACCATCTTCATAAACCTCTCCCTATACTCCTCCGGATCCGCCGTGATGCTCATCGGTCCCTTATGCGCAACCTTGTTGAAAATCTTGACAATCTTGGTCAACGCCCTCGCCTGAAAAGCATGCTTCGCCCAGAAAAAGTCCAGCACAACACATCGATACGTCCACTTCCCATCCACATCATCAACACCCCTTCGCCAGCGTCCGGCATCAGATTCCACAACTGGAACTTCCATGCCCTGAGGGTATCGTACCAAAAAGAGGGAGTAGTCCACTGCGTTGCGTGAGGCGAGAAGGGCAGAGTCTGCGAAGAGGAGAGATATAAGCTCCTGTTTGGCTTGGTGTGTTACACGGACTTTGTCGGGGAATTCGTCGACGAGGCGCTCTATAACGCTATCTGGAACAAGAGCGCCGTCTGCGATGTCTCGCTCTGGGAAGAAGTAGTCGTTGGGCTTGAGGTCGTACGTCTCCCACTTCTTTCCTTCTTCGCCCTTTGGTTTTCCATAGAGTAGATTCTCCATGACAATGTGATGTGTTGGGGCGGCACCGATCATACCGCCAATGCTCGCCTGCGACGAAACAACCAGATCCGTGATCCTGACAAGCAAACTGTGCGGCTGAAACTTCATGTGTCCAATATAAGGATCCAACAACTCCTTGACGAAGAAATCATGCTCAAAGCGTCTTGGCAGCGATTTGATGAGAAACTTCTCATTCGCCGTCGTGAAGAAAGTAGAACCACTGTACCCTAGATCACCAATAGGTACAAGCTCAGCATTCTCTTCCCCATCTGTCTGAAAAGACTCATGGTATTCATCCTCACTAATCTGCCAGACCTCTTTGCGCAGAGCAAGAAAGTCGATTGAGCGATAGCGCTTTAGGAGCAGACGAAAGAGGCGGAAGAAGGCGATTATGGTCTTGATGATGCCCTTCTTTGACTTGCCGTGGCGTTGGCTTATAGCTTTTGCGATAGAGACTGAGATGCGGGATGAACGAATCTTCATGCCTGCGGTTTTCGATGGAGTGAAGAAGAAGGTTTTGGCCAATTTTGAGGCTAGAATTTTTGTGTGTTGTTCGAGAAGCTGTTGATGGAGGGGGTAGTCAGTCGAGTGAAGATGGTGGAATGAGTGAGTGGTTGGGGGAGGCTGACGTCACTGTATTGTCAGTTGAGGATCGAGATCGAGACTTCAAGCTCCATGTGTGTCCAGTTTGTGCAACAGGACGTGTTTTACAGAGTCAAAAATAGACAATTTCTCAGCAGGAAAAAAAAATATTAATTGTATCAGCGCTGTATATCCTATCCTGTTCATCCCGGTCATTACCGTTCCGTATCTATAGTTCTGTATCTGTGTATGCTTATAAAAAGGAAACCCATCGCTTGCTTTGCGCCAGTCGCTTCAATCCCAATCCCAATCCTAATAACAATCCCAATAACAAAGAAAACAATAACTCCGAGAAATTTCTCTTGTTGCTTTTGTATATCCGCTGTAATAAGCCATCCTGACGCATATTATGAAATGCAGTATAAGAATGAATGTGTGCTCAGCTTAGAAACTGAACAGTCCACTTCGTCTCTTACCCAAGGGGTAGACGATCAGTGCACTCATGAACAAACCGACACTGATACCAATGGCAACTTGGATGACCTTGAACAAGACGTTGAACGCAGTTCCTTCAAGATTGCCCATTGTGTTCATGTCGGATGCTACCTTTGTTCCGTTCTTGGTAATCTCGTCGGCCATAGTGATGCTGGCTAACAGAGAACCTCCCGCTGCTAAGCCAGAGGGAACTTGCACGAAAATCGCTGGAAGCATAGCTGCAGCTGCGAGACTGTATCCCACCTTGCGGGGCTTCTTCTCGGGCTCGTGATGTTTCTCTGGTGTTCCAGGTCGAGACTCGGGGTCATTGAGGGTAGGGAGGGACCACGAGTCCGAGTCGATTTTCTTCTTGGTATATCGTGGTCGAACCCTGAGCTTCCACCAGTCGACAAAGTCCAGGTATCCATTCTCGATATGTCGACCCATTCTCGAGTACAAGTTCGCGAGAATACCAATCGTCAAAGCACCCAGCATATTGGAGATTTGCCCGTTTCCTCCAAAGTACTCAGCGCAGTAACTGTTGACCGACCATCCAGCTAAAGCCATCCC